>NC_092333.1:100919166-101280000 GCF_046630445.1 Rutidosis leptorrhynchoides | reverse complement strand
CGCCTCATTATCTATTAAAGTATATTAATAATATTGAAACGTTTTATATCTAAATTACGTTCTTTTAACAAAACATTTTAATAATCAAAATTCTATTATATTGAAAACGTTTTCTTACATTAAATATTATGATAGTTAAATAATTAACTTATCAAGAATTACGAGGAAAAATATTTTAAAGCATGCATTGAAAATTAAGCAGGAATCTCTACTACTTTTGTCTAATTCATGTTATTTGACACTTTGTTCTCACTTGTTGATTACACTATCATTTATTCCGAATATCGTTAAAAAGAAAAGTTTTCTTAAATCATAGTGGACCTCTCAACAAAGACTTATAATAATATCACAATACTTACGGGATTTATAAATGTTGAAATATCTATTAATTCAATCATTGGTATTATCTTCTAATTCCGTAGATGGATATATTAAGCATATATTGAGACAAATACATTTAATGTAAAGTATTATACATTTAATACTTTGTTAACGTTTTTAAGTTATAATATATACACACATATATATGCATATATAATCATATCCATTTATATAATTGTTCGTGAATCGTCGGAATTTGGTCGAGGTTAAATGAATACATAAACACAGTTCAAAATTTTTGAGATTCAACTTAACAGACTTTGCTTATCGTGTCGGAATCATATAAGATTAAGTTTAAATTTGGTCGGTGATATGGCCGAAACGGACTGTTTTTATTCGCGCGGTGTCGTTAGGCCGCTACTCGCCAGGATCAGCCACTCGTGGGAGGAAGGTACTGTTTTAAATTTATATTTAGCGGGGCCTAAATCTTACTACTCCTTATAAGTAATGGAAGTATGACCTAGAGTCGTATTTTTGAGATATCAGTAGAATCGAACCTATATTTAAGCCTAAGATAGTTGGGGAGTAGTGAATATTTATTTTTAGATTTTCTAATTTATAAGACAGATAAAGTAAATGCGATAAAATTCGTAATTCAGATAAGGTTAAAATGAGTGCATACTATGACTTCATCAGTTATTCTGCCGAGATTATGGAATGCTTGCTCATGAATAGGCATAGGCCCTGTATTCATTACACTGGTCCTAAACGCCCCTGTCATAAGACATATCACTGGGTACTGCGTTAGGCTTGAAGATTCTGAATAGACAGCAACGTCCCTTACCCCCGATGCCCATTCAGTCTGACTACAGGCATACACGTTCAGACGGCTCATCCAATTGAGCGACTCGGTTGGGTGACGTATTAATATTCCGAAATGGTCTAAACTTTCTTAAGCATAATAGAATACAAGTTTACCATATCTGAGAGACGTGATGTGTTTCAATGCTTTCGTTAATGATTGGTAAAAGATAGTTAGGCCCTTAAAAAGAGTTCAACCATAAAGAACACCATGGCCAAGTCAAGCTGACTTCCATGAACACGTTCGGTTATCCTAACGGTCCAATCCTTTATGTGTCTAAACAAACAGTTCCTTAATTAACTAAGAATCCCTCAAGCGGGGTGCAATGCTTGAGACCGCGTTATGGTGCAGTGTACTGGTCAACACTAATTGGGTTCGATGGCCTTACTTAGCAGAGGTACAACTTACAACAACCGTTGTGCTTCAACGTGCACGTACGAAGTTTATATGCTTGGTGACTACACTAGCATGGTCTAGGACCGACAATGTACTAAGGGTCTAGTCAGATGTTTCACTACGAAAGAGTCCTCAGTCGAAATCCAAAGCTCGATAGACTTACTACAACCGGTGTGCCTCTGTCGATATTACGTTATATCTGATAGACTTCTCTTACCAAGGGGTGACACAGATAGTGTACTTTGAATCGGGGTTCGCGACTTCCCAATAACAGAGCCTATAACTACGTTCTATTAGTTGGAAAAGCGATTGAGTTTAAAGCATAATCGAAAAGCATTTCAATAGTATACACAGACCATAATATTATTTCGGCATTATAACTGCTTACATCATATCATACACTAAAGATAACTACTCGCTAATCATGGCAACAATATCATAAAACATTATATAAGATAAAGGATAGAAGTACCAGTAGATTAAACGAGTTCTGAATACAAAAGTGACAACTTCAAGACTCCAGACCGCTCCTAATACAATCTTCAGGGTTCTTCTCCGGGTACTAGGTTTCCCACACGGAGTCGAAGGCCTTGAGAGTATGACTAATATTCTACAAGAAAGAGAAAGAAGTGAATTGAAGTGTGTGTTGGAATGAATGACAAAGACCCTTTAAATAGACTAGGATTTTGCCAAAATACGGCTGGCAGGCCGTATGGCAGGCCGTATGGTGGCCCGTATTTGGCAGCCCATTTGACTGGCAGCCCGTTTCTTGGGGGCGTTTGCTGGGCCATGTGGCAGTCCGTACCCCATACTGGCAGGCCGTATGACAGGCCGTATCTGATGCTGGTCAGCCTTGATTCCCTGGATCGTAACTTGATTTCTTGTCTTTCACCGTTTTTGCTCTAGAATCTTCGTTTTAGCTCCGATTCTCTTGATTCTTTTTGCACAGCCTTCGTAATTACTCGTTCTTCAATTCTAACCGACGAAGTGGGTATTTTTCGGACAAAGTTCGAATCTTTCTAGTTTTTGGGCCTTAATACCAGGGTGAAAACGTGACTTTTTAGCCGATATCAAATATCCCACACTTAGACTTTGCTTGTCCTCAAGCAAACTCTCATTCTTAAGAATCTTTTCAGTGTTTCTTTTCTAATAGCCTAAGCGGTTTGCTTTTATTATAAGAGCAAAAATATAAGTTGAGTCATCTATGTTAGGTTTGAAATTATCTCTGCAAGCATGCGCGGAGGTTACATGACATATGCTAGCTTTCACGGGTTACTCAAATCACTCAAGTGTTTAGGGTTCCCTATTGTAACATCCTCGATCGGGCCTAGCTGTAAGATTACTAGTTTCCCTTAAGTTAGTATTGTGTTATTATATATGCTTTTATTTTTATTTAATATTTACTATTAAATAATGTTGTGGTTAGGACCAGTTTGTGACAAGGATCACAGAACAGGTTTGTTTATCTAATTTGGACCTCGTTTGGGTTGCTAAATGATGTACGAAAGATATCAGATAACTGATAAATACCCGTGTGTTGCACAGTGTAGGATTTAACCCACTTTAGATGAGCTAGTGCTTCTAATATCTTCTTTTGGCTTTCAGATTATTCACACACACAAACACACACCGTACCTTCATCTCCTCCACCTACACCAAGCCCTAATCTCAAATCCTTGTTCTTGAGCTCAAATCTTTCTTACTATCTTGTTCCTTTTGATTTACTGAGTCTATCAAGGTAAGAATCAAAACATTTCATGCTTTAATATTTGAGAAATTTGGGTTTTTGTGTAAAGTTTTACTAAGTGAGTAATTTGGGTCAAATTGGTTAGATTTGATGTTGTTTGAGTCCAAATCTTGTTTGTTTATGTTTCTACATGCTTAGTGTCTTTGATTTGGTCAGTTTTGAGGTCGTAATCGAGCTCTAGAGCAAGAATTGGTCAATTTTGGGTGAAACCCGTCACTTTATCTTCAGCTTCTACAGATAAACACAGTCGGCCGAGTGTCTCGAGACACTCGACCGACCGACTAGACCATCGACCGAGTGTGTATGACCCACGGCCGAGTGTGTCTGTGAGAGACCATCGACCGAGTGACTAGACACTCGGTCGAGTGAGTGTAGACAGTCGACAGAGTGTCTTTGGCAGTGAAATATTTTACCAAGTGTTGATTTTTAGCCGTTATGCTGCCCGTTTGTATTTTGATGTCCAGGATGTAAATTTTGAAAGTGCATAAGTGTTAAGCAAAAATTTTCAGCGGACACTTTTTCTGACAAAATTTCTGTATTGTGTTATTTGATGATAATGGACAGTAACTAACTTGATTTGCCTTATGCTCAGGTGATAAAGATAAGGAAGCTGCTCAGTAGTAGATTATCTGAGCTGGTTGCTGGTAATTGGTGAGTGGGACTAACTGAAGAATATAGTATATAGAAGCATGTTATATTATGATTGCCATGCTTGTTAGATATACTTATTGTTGTGGTTAGTTAGTACTTTGTGATGACTGCATGTTAGTTGATGCTTGTCTACTGGAGCCCAGTGCGTCCTTATTGTGTGGTAGCCTCGGTAGGAGAGATCAACCTGCGGGTTGGGTTCCTCTGTGGTAGCCTAGACATCCGTGGTGTATATATGTGTGAATGATGCGTCCGCCGCGTGTGGATTATGTATATACATATGGTGGTGGAGGAACTTCTGGTAAGCCCCAGTCTGATCAGCTGGTGGTTAATGGTTTGGCCGAGCCGCCAGAGTCTCTGTAGACGGCACTTGGGTGATGTTTGTATGTTAGACTATGTGACATGATTAGTATAACACTTATGTATGCTATGGCCTGTAGTTAGTCGTACTCACTTAGCTTCGTGCTAATTCCCCTCCATCTCCTTCCTGCAGGTTATTAGCTTTTGTAGATATCGTGTTTTGGGGAGCAGAAGGACATGGTGATGTTATGTTTGACAATGAAGAAACTTTGATGTTGTCTTGCTTTGTTCGAACAATAATCTTTTGTAAACTTGTATTTTGTAATGACACGTGACACTGGTTATATTAACATAGTTAATGTTATTTTGTAATAAAATAGTAAATGCTTCCGCCACGTTTAAAAAAAAATTAGCGGTGTCACAAGTTGGTATCAGAGCTTGGTTTGGCAGCATGTGCATTGTGATATAAATGTCATGTTCCCAAACTTAGTAAAGTCATGTCAAACATAACATGCTGGGGATGGGTTAAGTGAGTATTAGGACAGGTTATGTGTTAGTTGTTAGTACTAACAGAGTTTATACTAAGCCTTGGTGTGAGTGTTGTGGTAGTGCAGTAATGGCAGATAATGAAGCAAACGCTACTGGCCATAATGTCCCTGGAACTGGTACCTTTCGAGCCCCTGATGAAGATGGGCATGTGTCATCAGAAGAGGAAACCTCGCAAGAAGTAATAAACCTTCAAAGCCGATTATTAGAAGCTCAGGAGAAAATTAAGGAACTAGAGCAAGAACGGGCGCAATGGAACCCTAATACCACTACGTTAAACACAACCTTTCCTCCTAGCTTTTATATACTCAAGCCGGTGGAAGTTCTCAGTCACAGTTTCTTCAAACCACCTATCAAAACCTTTAAATGCAATTCCCGTTTAACCAGGCATTTCCAAATCAAATGATATACCCTTTTCAAATTCCCAAGACGAGAAAGAAGTGTACCTATAAAGAGTTTTTAGACTGCAAACCTCATGAGTACAACGGTCATACGAACCTAACAGTGACACTCAATTAGCTGAGAGAAGTGGAAAGAGCATTAGAAGCTTGTTTTTGTGAGCCTGAATCCATGGTGTTATTTGCTAGTAGGCTTCTCAAGGGTGAAGCAATGGAATGGTGGGATTCTATTACTGCATATTTACCTAAAGAACAGATCAGCCAGATTACCTGGGAATAATTTGCCGCTAAGGTTCGTGAGCAGTATTGTTCTGAGTATGAGATGGAAAGATTGAAAACTGAGTTTCTGAGTATGAAGATGATAGAAAGTATGACGATTGATGAAGTTTTCAGAGATTTCACATCGAAGTTAAGGTTTGTTCAACAATGGGTACCGACTGAGAAGGATAAGATCCAGCATTTTATGCGGGTGATTAAGCCAGAGTATAGAACAGTTGCGAGATTTGCAACAACCTTGGCGCAGGCTCATGAGATGGCTAAAGTTACAGAAGGTGATATAATGGCAGCGAAAAGAGAAAGTTCAAAAAGTGGATCTTTTGGGGGGAAATCAGAAGGTCAAACTGGTAGTCAGTCTACTCAATAGTCAAGTAAGCAATCGGGATTTAGTGGTAAGTAGTCTGGTGGATTTAAACAAGAAAGTAAGTCTGGTATGAGTGGATCAGGTTCTAGTCAGTCCGGTTGGTGCAATGTTTGTAAGTCGACCCATGTCGGTCCATGTTCTCCAATGACCAGAAGGTGTTTGAAATGTGGAGTGTTAGGTTACGAATCAACAGCTTGTTCTTTTAAGTCAAATGTTTGTTGGAGTTGCCATCAAGAGGGGCATAGATCTACAAATTGTCCATCTACGTCAAGAGCCGGTTCTGGGGCAGGGTCAGGGGCGAGGTCAGTTACTTCTGGGGGATCTTCTGCTTCTACTGCCGGGCAGAAGAGAAAGAATCCTCCAACAGCAGAGGCAAGAGCATTTTAGACGATGGTAGACGCTGCAACCACTACCGATGATGTCATTACCGGTATGTTCTTGGTTAATTCCTTTCCAGCTCGCGTGTTATTTGATTCTGGAGCAAATCGTTCTTTTATGTCCTTAGGCTTCTGTGATAAGTTGAAGTTGCCTGTTAGGATGTTAGATGCGCCTTTGGGGATAGAAGTAGCTGATGGTAAAATGATTCCATGCACATCATCTGTGTCTAGAATTACCATCGAAATCGATGGCCATTCCTTTCCTTTAACCTGTTTGTTGATGCCTATACCTAGCTTTGATGTAGTCATAGGCATGAATTGGTTAAGAGCTGATAGGGTTAATATTAAGTGTGATAAGAATATGATTTCTTTCCGTTTGACCGATGGATCCCGAGTGATAGCTAGGGGAGAGCGCAGTGGATTTAACTTTCCTATGGTTTCCCTAATGAAAGCTCAGAAGGCGATATCGAAAGGGTGTGATTCGTTCTTAGCCTACGTGATCGATGTTAAGAAAGAAAAGAAGCAGGTGACCGATATTTTCGTTGTGTCAAAATGTCCCGAAGTGTTTCCAGATGATTTACCAGGGTTACCTCCAGTACGTGAAGTAGAGTATAAAATCGATTTGGTTCCGGGTGCAACACCAGTTGAAAAATCTCCTTACACATTAGCTCCGTCAGAAATCCGAGAAATGATGTATCAGATTCAGGAATTGTTAGATAAGGGGTTTATTCGACCAAGTTCTTCACCATGGGGTGCTCCCGTGTTGTTTGTGAAAAAGAAAGATGGGTTGCTTCGTATGTGTATAGATTACCGTGATTTGAATAAGAGAACAATAAAGAATAAGTATCCCTCACCAAGAATAGATGATTTATTCGATCAGTTACAGGGTGCTTCTTACTTTTCAAAGATTGATTTACGTTCAGGGTATCATCAGGTACGTGTTGCAGAGACCGACATACCGAAAACAGGGTTTATAACAAGATATGGTCATTATGAGTTTTTAGTTATGCCATTCGGGTTAACGAACGCGCCAGCAGTGTTTATGGATTTAATGAACAGGGTGTGTCGTCAGTATCTTGATAATTTTGTGATTGTCTTCATAGATGATATCTTGATATATTCAAAAACCGAGAAAGATCATGCTACGCATCTAAGGTTGGTGTTAGAGCTTCTGAAACAGGAACAGTTGTACGCTAAGTTCTCCAAATGTGAATTTTGGTTACGGGAAGTACAGTTTCTGGGTCATGTGATTTGTGAACAGGGTATCAAAGTGGATCAGTCTAAGATAGAAGCTGTAATGAATTGGAACTCTCCGAAAACGCCGATAAAAATCAAGAGTTTTCTGGGTTTAGCAGGCTATTACCGCAGATTTATTAAAGACTTTTCTAAAATAGCAGCCCCATTAAATAAGTTAACCAGAAAAGATGTAGCCTTTCGATGGACTGATGAACAAGAAGAGGCTTTCCAGACTCTCAAACAGTTGTTATGTCAAGCGCCGGTTTTAGCTTTACCAGAGGGAACAGAAGATTTTGTGGTTTACTGTGATGCGTCACACGTAGGTCTAGGTTATGTTTTAATGCAAAGAAATAAAGTTATAGCATATGCTTCACGACAGTTGAAGAATCATGAACGAAATAACCCTACTCATGATTTAGAGTTAACTGCAGTTGTGTTTGCCTTGAAGCTTTGGAGACACTATTTGTATGGTATGCATTGTGAAATCTTTACAGATCGTAAGAGTCTTCAATATATATTTTCACAGAAAGAATTAAATATGCGTCAACGTTGATGTTTAGAACTTATTAAAGACTACGATTGTGAGATTAAGTACCATCCGGGTAAAACAAATGTGGTCGCAGATGCTCTGAGTCGTAAGAAAACAGTAGAAAATGCCAAATTTATGAGAATTGAGATAGTTTCAGATTTGATTGATCGATTGAAAACCGTACAGTTAGTAGCTTTGAATGACGAAAACCTAAAGACTGAACAAATGACTAAAAGAAAATTTGACTTATGCAATGATTCTAGAGGATTAAAGATCTATAAAGACCGAATTTGGGTGCCTATGATTGGAGATTTGAGAGATTTAATCCTTAACGAGGTGCATAAATCGAGATTGACAGTGCATCCAGGTAGTACTAAGATGTACCGAGACTTGAAAACATTGTATTGGTGGCCGACAATCTTTCTTACTATCTTGTTCTTTGTGATTTACTGAGTCTATCAAGGTAAGAATCAAAACATTCCATGCTTTAATCTTTGAGAAAATGGGGTGTTTGTGTAAAGTTTTACTAAGTGTGTACTTTGGGTCAAAGTGGTTAGATTTGATGTTGTTTGAGTCCAAATCTTGTGGGTTTATGTTTTTACATGCTTAGTGTCTTTGATTTGGTCAGTTTTGAGGTCGTAATCGAGCTCTAGAGCAAGAATTGGTTGATTTTGGGTGAAACCCGTCACTTTGTCTTCAGCTTCTGCAGCTAAACACAGTCGGCCGAGTGTCTCGAGACACTCGACCGGCCGCCTAGACCATCGACAGAGTGTGTATGACCCACGGCCGAGTGTGTCTGTGAGAGACCATCGATCGAGTGACTAGACACTCAGCCGAGTGAGTGTAGACAGTCGGCCGACTGTCTATGACAGTTGATGTGCGTAGAGGTGTATAGGAAATAGTTATATATTTACTACAAAATACTATTAAATACGATACAATTTTACACAAGTTATTTATTTATAGAGTGGATATACCTAAACCTTGCTACAACACTTATAGAGAGGATAGAAAAAGTGTGTTAAAATCGATCAGAATGCGCGACTTTTATAGCCCCACATTTCACTGTAGAGCTCCACGAGTGCTGAATATTTATGCTTTAAACCTCCGCGAGTGCGGAGGTCTAGAATCCAGCTCACAAATTGAATTAAACGTGGGCTGCTTTGATTAAAATAATATATAATATATCTATATAATTAATTATATATAATATTATATTCTTGTGCATTGTTGATTTGTAATTTTTGGTCCGTTGCGTCGCACGCTGAAAGTTGGTTCATGTCTTGGTTCCGGATTTTCGAACGCCTTTTCGTACAATTTAATATCTTGTACTTTGTGTTTCAGGCTTGTACTCTTGTAATTTTTAGACGTTTCTCATCAATAATTTGAACCCCTTTGATTGTACTTTGTACTTTTTAGCTTTTTGGTCATTTGCGTCTTCAATTCGTCGAATCTGTCTTTTGTCTTCACCTTTTAATATTTAAACGAATATCACTTGTAAATAGAACAATTACAACTAAAAGCTTGTCTTTCTTGAGGTATAATGCTATGAAATATATGTTCGTTTTTAGCATTATCAAATATTCCCACACTTGAGCGTTGCTTATCCTCAAGCAATATAGTCTTGAAATAAAAATACTCGAATCACTTCTTTATTCTTCACACTTTGTACATCAGTGATTTCTATACGGCGGTATGAACAATGGTAATAACGATGTGGTTTAAAGTCCCACATGACTATGAAAATATAGATCCTTTAAGGAAATTGGATCTTTATGAAAACATTTGATCTTTCAAAAATAAGATCTAGCTTTTACCCTAGATAAGTTTTCCGGAATAACCCTTCATCGGTGTTTGCAAAATCTTTTTGTGGGTTTTGTGGGTTTCAGATTTGAAAATTTTAGCTCAAAACTTGCGGTTTTGTGTCACCCACTTGCTAACCTTGTATTGGAAAAGCAACACGTCAAGTATACTTGCTCCGTATATTACCTTTCGGTAAACTACCGTACAGTTGTAAAGGAAAGTGTTGAACAAGCAACTGTTAAGGCAATGTCCCATGACAAGCTTTTGATTATGGTCTATAACGTGTCGGATGCAATTACTATCCTTTGTAGGAGCAATAGTAAAGATCACTCTATAGTTTTTCGGTCTGGCACAAGGTCCTGTCTTAAACCATGCTATGCAACCACCGTTCTTACGGTTGATACCTGATTTGGTTCAGGTGACCTAATGAATTCCAGGTGAATTCCTAGGATTTTAGGTTCAATGGTAATGAACGCATTAAAAATGGGTTTTCAGAAAACAAATCGGTTTGTAATTTTGATCAAAATATTTTCTCGTTCAAGCTCGAGTTTAGATATCATCGAATTCCATGAGTTTGTAATTCTCAATCTTTAAAGTCAATCTCAAAGATTGAGAAATATCAGACTTAAAAGCTGATTTTTGATTTTTAAGGAGATTATCCTTTCTGGGGATCTAATTCATTAGTCTTATCAAGCTAATTTGCATGGCGTCCTCCCCATTTTACGAGACAGATCCTCTCATGGTTAGGATAAGTCTGACCACATGACGACCCTGTTTGATGCTGAGGTCCGTGGATTTCCTGCTGATTTTAGAGATGACTTTTCTAGATTTTTCATCAACCTACAGCTGGTCTGGACGACAACTTCCTGACCTAAATCAAGAAGCGCGTGTCTTTTTCTGAAGACTTTACTTCATTTTAATGATGGAATTGATTCATCATGTAGATCCATCTTTTCTATCATTTACATTACAATTTACCGGGTAAAATAGTTAATTTAGTCCAAAACAAAAGCACCTGCAATAACTTTACAGAAACATGTGATATACAGTTTTTAATTGAATAACTTGGTATATTCTCCCCACACTTGGCTTTTATTTTTTTTTTCTTTGCCTTTTTATTCTCCTCTATTCCATTTTAAATGAATTCTAACGTTTTGGGTTGTTTCTCCATTTATGTTCTCTCCGAGGTAACAATAATTTCGGCATTAACACCTAGTTTTATCGTTCATAAATATGTATAAACATGATTTTGAATTCATTTAGTTGAAATTTTTTCAAATTTTCACAAAATTTGGCAATTAAACTAAGTGTAAACCCGAGAGAATTTATAACCCTTCCCCACACTTGAGATCATGCAATGCCCTCATTTGCATGAAATCAGACTATAATTATAAATTCATGAGGGTGATTAGTGTAGAAAAGTGATTAAAAATACCGAGTTTGCAAACATATTATTTTATATCACATTTGATATTTTGCGTCTTATCGTCAAAATTAGTAGCTTTTGCTGAACTTAATGTCAGTCTTTGAAAGTGCGCTGTTTTACCCTGTTTTGTACATAAGATAAACTACAAACATACATAATATTTTTATTATATTTTTTTTATAAAACCTTTATTTATTAAAACAATTTAAATGAATAATTTTTTAAAATTTTATTTTCTTTTACTTTAGGTAGTTTCGGTATGTTTACCTAGTCCGTCTCTTGACAAAATTTAAAATTTGTCATTTTTAAAGCGATTGTTTTAAAAGTAAAGATTTTTGGTTTTTTTAATTTTTTGGTATACTTTAGATCAATAAAATTAAAAATAATGATAACAAAATTTGTCGCCCCGCCCTCGGGTAAAGCAATTTCGGTTCCATGACCTAGTCTTCAACTTACGATGAATTTTATAAATCATTTTTTAAACTTAATGAAATAAAGTAATTTTTTTGTTTTTAAATTCACACAAAACTTAAATTTAAAAATGCATATTAATTTCATACAAAACCTACAAAACAAAAAATAAAAAAATTAGAATGGGCGGAGAAAACTAGTTCTTTAGTGTCTGCTAGTGGAAAAGATCAATCGGATTCCATTCTCGGAACTACACGAGAACAGAACAACTAACCCTCGGCAGCATTATTTCTTAGAACATTTCGAAATTGTGGTTAACTTCATTGTCAATTTCTCTTGGACCATAATCAACTTGCATATCTGTGACTTTTGCTTTAAGCCATTGGTCGGATTCCTGTGTAATATCCACAAATTCAACTAGTTTCACCTTTTCTTTAGGCGAAATATTGGATACTAACCGGCTACATAACTTAAAGTTCCCCTTGATTCTAGCATCGCGAATCCGTTTAATAAGTTTCTTCATTGAACTATTAATAACGAGGTAATTTAATTTCGCATCAACAACGGGGTTCTTTGTTATCAGGTCACCATTAGGTGTTACTTCATCTTCCCTACACTTAGGTGTTTTATTATTGCTAAGTACTACCGTTGGAGTTGGTAAAACAACATGGTTCTTACCAATCGTTTTTGCTGGTTCAACGGTTTTTGTTGGTGGAGATTTAGACTTTCGAATCATAAAGTTGATCGATTTCTCATCATTACTAAGTGTCATTCTACCCTCTCTTACATCAAATAACGCCCCGGTAGACGCTAAGAATGGTCGACCTAAAATTAGAGGAATGTTTGAGTCCTCTTCTATGTCAATGACAATAAATTCGACTAAAAAGGTTAAATTACCCACTTGAACGGGTAGGTTGTCAGCAATTCCAACTGGGTGCCTAATGGTTGGATCAAAGAGTCAAACACTCATTTTCGTTGGACTTAACTCACCTACTCCTAATCTCTTATATAATGAAAGAGGCATAACACTCATACTTGCACTTAAATCTGCTAGTGCATCATACATGACACAATCACTAAGTAGACAAGGAACAATAAATTTACCCGGATCACCCAACCTGGGTGGAGGTTTTGGTGGAACTGTCTTCACCGGGTTTATCTTTACGGTTTTTGTTTCTTGTACTTTCTTATTCTTCTTCTTCTTCTTTCCAGAGGTATCACAAACTTTATTACCTATCACTTGCTCATACTCAACTCCTTTTCTTGGAAACGGGATGGGTGGTATGTATGATGCCACCACTGGCTTTACATACTCGGGTGGTGGTGGTGTTGTAACTTCTTCATTGTTACTCACATCTAAAACCTTCCCATCTTCTGGTGTTGGTTTTTCAGAATTCATTGAAACCATGTTAACATTTTCATTCCGAGGATTTACTTCAGTATTACTCGGTAGCTTTCCTTGTTCTCTTTCACTCATCAATCTAGCAAGAGTACCTACTTGTTTTTCTAGATTCAAAATGGAAGCTTGTTGAGTTCTAAATGACTGATCAAACCTCTCATTCGTTTGGGTTTGAGTTGCAATAAATTGTGTTAGAGATTCAACTAGCTTTTGTACAATTTCTTCCAGATTTGACTTTTTCTCTTCGGTTTGTTGTAGTGGTTTATACAACCAGTTCTTTGTTGATTGAAAGTGTTGTTTTGAGTTGGTTGGTTATTCGGACCTTGTTAGTTATACGAGTTATTGTTGGGTCCATTTGGATTGTAAAGAATGTTTTGATTTCGATTGAAGTTTAGCCTTGGCGGTTGATAATTATTTTGATAATTATTTCCCGGCCTTTGGTTCATGTAGGAAACATTCTCACGTTGTTCCATGGTTTGCTCAATGTGACAATCTTTCGTTAAGTGTGGTCCACCACATTGCTCACAATTGATTCGTATTGCGTGAATATCTTTATTCATCTTTTCCATTCGTCTCTTGAAAGCATCTATTTTTGCGAAAACGAAATCAAAGTCATGGCTAGAATCGGCTCTAGCCACTTTAGATGAACAAAAAATATCTTTTTCTTGGTGCCACTCATGTGAGTGGGAGGCTGTGTTATCAATGATTTTGTAAGCTTCGGTTGCAGTTTTCTTCATAATGGAACCACCAGCTGTTATGTCGATATCTTTTCGTGTAGCAATGTCGCATCCTTGGTAGAATATTTGTACTATTTGATAAGTGTCTAAACCATGTTGCGGACATCCTCTCAACAATTTTCCGAATCTTGTTCACGCCTCATATAGAGTTTCATTTGGCTTTTGCGCGAACGTAACAATTTCTCTTTGAAGTCTCACGGCCTTAGATGCCGGAAAGAATTGTTTAAGAAATTTTTCAACTAAAACATCCCATGTATCAATCGCCCCTTCAGGTAACGATTCTAACCAATCTTTGGCTTCTCCCTTTAAAGTCCAGGGAAATAACATGAGATAGATCTGTTCATCCTCAACTTCTCTGATTTTGAATAGAGTACAGATCCTATTAAAGGTTCAAAGATGTTCGTTTGGATCTTCTTTTGGCGTACCACTATATTGGCATTGATTAGTTACCATGTGTAGGATTTGTCCCTTGATTTCATAATCTGGCACATTAATGTCTGGCTTAATAATGACGTGACCTTGGCCCGTGCGTGTGGCTCTCATTCGGTCTTCCATACTTAGAGGTTCCAGATTTTCCATGATTGAATTTGTTGAATATGAATCACTAGAGGATTCTGATTTAATGGTTTGTTCCTCAACAATCTCTGTTTGAATGATTGGTGGTTCCGGAGGAAAGATTAATGGTTCAGGATCTCTGAATTGTCCCTGAATATCCTCCGGATTCTCAATTGTGAGGTCGGGTTCAAAAAATAGATTATCGGAAATTTGAATTGGAGTACTTGGTCGACTAGATGACGATTCTAAAGAAAAATCAACGGCGAAAATATTGGCTAGATGTCTTGATCGAGTTACAGGTGGTGAACGTATGAAAGGTGGTGAACGTTTTGCTCGGTGCATTCACTGAATATCCTATTAGTTATAAAAGATAAAAATTATATAAGTTATCAAATTAATAGACTTTTCTGATTTTGCCCACGTTTCGAATAGCCTATAGATGCAGCGGGTAGCCAGGACCCTTTAAATCGGAAGCCCACAACTCACCACTAACAAATCCAACTATTACTACGAACTAGAAAATTTTGGATGTCTATCAATTTAACCGCTTAAAATAATTTTTCGTCGAAATTTTAAAGAAATTTTAGAGAAGAAATAGAAAATTCTATGTCCTAAAAACTAGAGCGTCGAGAAATAAGAAAGAAAAAGAGTGCTTCGAAAAACGTCGAAAAATAAAAGGTCAAAAAATAATAAAAAGAACGTAGCGCGTCGAAACTTAAAAGTCTAAAAACTAAGAATTAAAAGTTGCGTCTAAAAGTATTAAAGCTTAAAAGGAATGCTATATCCAAAACGACAATAACTTAAAATGTACTAAAATTTATAAAACGGCGTCGCAAAATTCTAAAGCACCTAAATCTTTATCTAAAGAAAAAGCACTTACGGGATTTTACGGTAAAGCCTAAAAATCTAGAAATAAAATAACTACGGCAAAAACTATAACTTAAAACTAATTACGAGCGAAAAATATAAATATTACGAATACATTATTAAAAAGATACAAAATTTAAAAATAAAACTTAAATTATAAAAATACAATTTTTACAAAAATATTATTTTTATATTATTATTTTATAAAAGTATTAATGTTATAAGTACTAAAACTAATTAATACTTAAAAATACAAATTTAATTAAACTAAAACTAATTAATATTAAACATAAACCCTAATTAGGTTAATTAATAATATAATAATAATAATTAAATTAAAACCCTAATACGTAATTAATGCTGTCTGAGGTTGCAGCTGTCAGAGACCTCCGCGAGTGCGGATCCCAGGTGGCAAAAAGTACCGCGAGTGAGGATGATACAGATTCAGCTGAAGTGCAGGTCGAATTCGGGCAGGTTCAGAAATTTTTTTTTTTAAATTTTTCTGTTTTTAATATATATAAAATATAAATATAACTTATTACTTTTTTTTATAACTTTTTCACAATAAATAAAAAAAATAAACTTTTTAATTTAACTAAACTTAAAAATATATAGATATATTTTTCTTTTTCTTGTATTTTTAATATTTAAAACGTATATTTTTACAGAAATAGATTACGACTTAATAAAAATCTTTTTTTTATATAGCGTTGCGCTTTTGGCGTTTAGGTGTCCCCGGCAGCGGTGCCAAAAATACTTGATGTGCGTAGAGGTGTATACGAAATAGTTATATATTTACTACAAAATACTATTAAATACGATACAATTTTACACAAGTTATTTATTTATTTATAGAGTGAATATACCTAAACCTTGCTACAACACTTATAGGCAGTGTACATAATCGTACAGTAGTGTAGTTTTTAATAAGTCTGGTTCGTCCACAGGGAACTAGCCAAGTTTAACGCTATATTTTTAAAACTATATTTGTATAAATATAAATATATATATATATATAAGTAGTATTTATTATTATAAAAGGGGATTTTTACCGTTTAATGACCGGTTTGTCGATTTTAAAACTTAAGTCGCAGTTAAAACCTAATGTAAAATGGTAAAAATAAATATAACTTAATTTAAAGTGTAAAGTAAATGATAATAATTAAAGTGCGATAAATTAAAATGCGATAAATAAAATGACAATAAATAAAATTGCGATAATTAAAAAGTACGATAATTAAAAGTGCAATTAAATAAAATGACAGTAAACAAAAGTGCGATGAAATATGAAATAAATGAATTATGCTTATTTAAACTTCCATAATCATGATGTTTGACGTATTGATTTTAGTTTATTACCATGGGTTAATTGTCCTTTGTCCTGGATTATTCGATATGTCCATCTGGTTTTTGTCCATAACAGTCCATCAGTCATAAATATAAAGTGCGAGTGTCCTCGTCAAATTATCCTTATATCCGAAGTCAAATATTCCAACTAATTGGGGACTTAAACTATAATTACACAAATTTTCCTTGTATGTAATTCACCCCTGTTTTAATAATTCCATTGACTATTAATCCATTCCCGTGTCCGGTTAAATGAACGATTATTAGTACTTATAAATATCCCGCCCATCGTGTCCGATCGAGTGTATGTGGTTATTTATAGGTACGTCCAATTGTAAATCTTTATATTAAATTAACGAACTATCATTCAATTAAACAAATATAAAGCCCATTAATAGCTCATAGTCTAATTTCCACAAGTGTAGTTCTTTTTTTCAAACCCCAATTATGGTACAAAGCCCAATAACCCCGTCTTTAATATTTAGCCCAACATCACGATTACTTAAGCTTAAATAAGCATAATAATAACTTAGCTACGAGACATTAATTTAAAAAGGTTGAACATAACTTACAATGATTAATAATAGCGTAGCGTTACACGGACAGAATTTCGACTTACACCCTTACAACATTCGCTAACATATCCTTATTATTATTAAATTAAAATTAAAATTATAAATTATATATATATTATATGTATATATATATATATATATATATATATATATATATATATATATATATATATATATATATATATATATATATATATATATATCGCCGAGATAGAGAGGATAGAAAAAGTGTGTTAAAATCGATCAGAATGCGCGACTTTTATAGCCCTACATTTCACTGTAGAGCTCCGCGAGTGCTGAATATTTATGCTTTAAACCTCCGCGAGTGCGGAGGTCTAGAATCCAGCTCACAAATTGAATTAAACGTGGACTGCTTTGATTAAAATAATATAATATATATATATATATAACTAATTATATATAATATTATATTCTTGTGCATTGTTGATTTGTAATTTTTGGTCCGTTGCGTCGCACGCTGAAAGTTGGTTCATGTCTCGGTTCCGGATTTTCGAACGCCTTTTCGTACAATTTAATATCTTGTACTTTGTGTTTCAGGCTTGTACTCTTCTAATTTTTAGACGTTTCTCATCAATAATTTAAACCACTTTGATTGTACTTTGTACTTTTTAGCTTTTTGGTCATTTGCGTCTTCAATTCGTCGAATCTGTTTTTTGTCATCACCTTTTAATATTTAAACGAATATCACTTGTAAATAGAACAATTGCAACTAAAAGCTTGTCTTTCTTGAGGGATAATGCTATGAAATATATGTTCGTTTTTAGCATTATCAAATATTTCTACACTTGAGCGTTGCTTGTCCTCAAGCAATATAGTCTTGAAATAAAAATACTAGAATCACTTCTTTATTCTTCACACTTTGTACATCAGTGATTTCTATACGGCGGTATGAACAATGGTAATAACGATGTGGTTTAAAGTCCCACATGACTATGAAAATTTTGATCCTTTAAGAAAATTGGATCTTTATGAAAACATTTGATCTTTCAAAAATAAGATCTAGCTTTTACCCTAGATAAGTTTTCTGAAATAACCCTTCATCGGTGTTTGCAAAATCTTTTTGTGGGTTTTGTGGGTTTCAGATTTGAAAATTTTAGCTCAAAACTTGCGGTTTTGTGTCACCCACTTGCTAACCTTGTATTGGGAAAGAAACACGTCCAGTATACTTGCTCCGTATATTACCTTTCGGTAAACTACCGTCCGGTTGTAAAGGAAAGCGTTGAACAAGCAACTGTTAAGGCAATGTCCCGTGACAAGCTTTTGATTATGGTCTATAACGTGTCGGATGCAATTACTATCCTTTATAGGAGCAATAGTAAAGATCACCCTATAGTTTTTCGGTCTGGCACAAGGTCTTGTCTTAAACCATGCTATGCAACCACTGTTCTTACGGTTGATACCTGATTTGGTTCAGGTGACCTAATGAATTCCAGGTGGATTCCTAGGATTTTACGTTCAATGGTAATGAACGCATTAAAAATGGGTTTTCAGAAGAAAAAAAAATTGGTTTGTAATTTTGATCAAAATATTTTCTCGTTCAAGCTCGAGTTTAGATATCATCGAATTCCATGAGTTTGTAATTCTCAATCTTTAAAGTCAATATCAAGGATTGAGAAATATCAGACTTAAAAGCTGATTTTTGATCTTTAAGGAGATTATCCTTTCTGGGGATCTGATTCATTAGTCTTATCAAGCTAATTTGCACAGCGCCCTCCCCATTTTACGAGACAGATCCTCTCATGGTTAGGATAAGTCTGACCACATGGCGACCCTGTTTGATTATGAGGTCTGTGGATTTCCTGCTGATTTTAGAGATGACTTTTCTAGATTTTTCGTCAACCTACAGCTGGTCTGGACGACAACTTCCTGACCTAAATCAAGAAGCGCGTGCCTTTTTTTGAAGACTTTACTTCATTTTAATGATGGAATTGATTCATCATGTAGATCCATCTTTTCTTCCATTTATATTACAATTTATCGGGTAAAATAGTTAATTTAGTCCAAAACAAAAGCACATGCAATAACTTTACCGAAACATGTGATATACAGTTTTTAATTGAATAACTTGGTATATTCTCCCCACACTTGGCTTTTATTTTTTTTTCTTTGCCTTTTTATTCTCCTCTATTCCATTTTAAATGAATTCTAACGTTTTGGGTTGTTTCTCCATTTATGTTCTCTCCGAGGTAACAATAATTTCGGCATTAACACCTAGTTTTATCGTTCATAAATATGTATAAACATGATTTTGAATTCATTTAGTTGAAATTTTTTCAAATTTTCACAAAATTTGGCAATTAAACTAAGTGTAAACCCGAGAGAATTTATAACCCTTCCCCACACTTGAGATCATGCAATGCCCTCATTTGCATGAAATTAGCCTATAATTATAAATTCATGAGGGTGATTAATGTAGAAAAGTGATTAAAAATACCGAGTTTGCAAACATATTATTTTATATCAAATTTGATATTTTGCGACTTATCATCAAAATTAGTAGCTTTTGCTGAACTTAATGGCAGTCTTTGAAAGTGCGCTGTTTTACCCTGTTTTGTACATAAGATAAACTACAAACATACATAATATTTTTATTATATATTTTTTTTATAAAATCTTTATTTATTAAAACAATTTAAATGAATAATTTTTTAAAATTTTGTTTCCTTTTACTTTAGGTAGTTTCGGTATGTTTACCTAGTCCGTCCCTTGACAAAATTTAAAATTTATCGTTTTTAAAGCGATTGTTTTAAAAGTAAAGATTTTTGGTTTTTTTTAATTTTTTTGGTATACTTTAGATCAATAAAATTAAAAATAATGATAACAAAATTTGTCGCCCCGCCCTCGGGTAAAGCAATTTCGATTCCATGACCTAGTCTTCAACTTACGATGAATTTTAGAAATCATTTTTTAAACTTAATGAAATAAAGTAATTTTTTTGTTTTTAAATTCACACAAAACTTAAATTTTAAAATGCATATTAATTTCATACAAAACCTACAAAACAAAAAAAAAAATTATTTAGAATGGGGGGAGAAAACTAGTTCTTTAGTGTCTGCTAGTAGAAAAGACCAATCGGATTCCATTCTCGGAACTACACGAGAACAGAACAACTAACCCTCGACAGCATTATTTCTTAGAACATTTCAAAATTGTGGTTAACTTCATTGTAACATTTCAAAATTGTGGTTAACTTCATTGTCAATTTCTCTTGGACCATAATCAACTTGCATATCTGTGACTTTTGCTTTAAGCCATTGGTCGGATTCCTGTGTAATATCCACAAATTCAACTAGTTTCGCCTTTTCTTTAGGTGAAAGATTGGATACTAACCGGTTACATAACTTAAAGTTCCCCTTGATTCTAACATCGCGAATCCGTTTAATAAGTTTCTTCATTGAACTATTAATAACGGGGTAATTTAATTTCGCATAAACAACGGGGTTCTTTGTTATCAGGTCATCATTAGGTGTTACTTCATCTTCCCCACACTTACGCGTTTTATTATTGCTAAGTACTACCGTTGGAGTTGGTAAAACAACATGGTTCTTACCAATCATTTTTGCTGGTTCAACGGTTTTTGTTGGTGGAGATTTAGACTTTCGAATCATAAAAGTGATCGATTTTTCATCATTACTAAGTGTCATTCTACCCTCTCTTACATCAAATAACGCCCCGGTAGACGCTAAGAATGGTCGACCTAAAATTAGAGGAATGTTTGAGTCCTCTTCTATGTCAATGACAATAAATTCAACTAAAAAGGTTAAATTACCCACTTGAACGGGTAGGTTGTCAGCAATTCCAACTGCGTGCCTAATGGTTTGATCAAAGAGTCGAACACTCATTTCCGTTGGACTTAACTCACCTACTCCTAATCTCTTATATAATGAAAGAGGCATAACACTCACACTTGCACCTAAATCTGCTAGTGCATCATACATGACACAATCACTAAGTAGACAAGGAACAATAAATTCACCCGGATCACCCAACCTAGGTGGAGGTTTTGGTGGAACTGTCTTCACCGGGTTTATCTTTACGGTTTTTGTTTCTTGTACTTTCTTATTCTTTTTCTTCTTTCCAGAGGTATCACTAACTTTATTACCTATCACTTGCTCATACTCAACTCCTTTTCTTGGAAACGGGATGGGTGGTCTGTATGGTGCCACCACTGGCTTTACATACTCGGGTGGTGGTGGTGTTGTAACTTCTTCATTGTTACTCACATCTAAAACCTTCCCATCTTCTGGTATTTGTTTTTCAGAATTCGTTGAAACCATGTTAACATTTTCATTCCGAGGATTTACTTCAGTATTACTCGGTAGCTTTCCTTGTTCCCTTTCACTCATCAATCTAGCAAGAGTACCTACTTGTTTTTCTAGATTCAAAATGGAAGCTTGTAGAGTTCTAAATGATTGATCAAACCTCTCATTCGTTTGGGTTTGAGTTGCAATAAATTGTGTTTGAGATTCAACTAGCTTTTGTACAATTTCTTCCAGATTTGACTTTTTCTCTTCGGTTTGTTGTGGTGGTTTATACAAGCCAGGTCTTTGTTGATTGAAAGTGTTGTTTTGAGTTGGTTGGTTATTCGGACCTTGTTGGTTATACGAGTTATTGTTGGGTCCATTTGGATTGTAAAGAATGTTTTGATTTCGATTGAAGTTTAGCCTTGGCGGTTGATAATTATTTTGATAATTATTTCCCGGCCTTTGGTTCATGTAGGAAACATTCTCACGTTGTTCCATGGTTTGCTCAATGTGACAATCTTTCGTTAAGTGTAGTCCACCGCATTGCTCACAATTGATTCGTATTGCGTGAATATCTTTATTCATCATTTCCATTCGTCTCTTGAAAGCATCTATTTTTGCGAAAACGGAATCAAAGTCATGGCTAGAATCGGCTCTAGCCACTTTAGATGAACGAAAAATATCTTTTTCTTGGTGCCACTCATGTGAGTGGGAGGCTGTGTTATCAATGATTT
This sequence comes from Rutidosis leptorrhynchoides, assembly GCF_046630445.1. Lineage (NCBI taxonomy): Eukaryota > Viridiplantae > Streptophyta > Magnoliopsida > Asterales > Asteraceae > Rutidosis > Rutidosis leptorrhynchoides. The sequence continues at coordinate 101,257,881 of NC_092333.1, read as the reverse complement.
TGTAAGCTTTGGTTGCAGTTTTCTTCATAATGGAACCACCAGCTGTTATGTCGATGTTTTTTCGTGTAGCAATGTCGCATCCTTGGTAGAATATTTGTACTATTTGATAAGTGTCTAAACCATGTTGCGGACATCCTCTCAACAATTTTCCGAATCTTGTTCACGCCTCATATAGAGTTTCATTTGGCTTTTACGCGAACATAACAATTTCTCTTTGAAGTCTCACGGCCTTAGATGCCGGAAAGAATTGTTTAAGAAAATTTTCAACTAAAACATCCCATGTATCAATCGCCCCTTCAGGTAACGATTCTAACCAATCTTTGGCTTCTCCCTTTAAAGTCCAGGGAAATTACATGAGATAGATCTGTTCATCCTCAACTTCTCTGATTTTGAATAGAGTACAGATCCTATTAAAGGTTCAAAGATTTTCGTTTGGATCTTCTTTTGGCGTACCACTATATTGGCATTGATTAGTTACCATGTGTAGGATTTGTTCCTTGATTTCATAATCTGGCACATTAATGTCTGGCTTAATAATGTCGTGACCTTGGCCCGTGCGTGTGGCTCTCATTCGGTGTGATGACCCGAAAATTTTTGACTTATTTAAACCAATTCTCTATACGATTTATTATTTTAACACGTTAAACAAAGTCTGTTAGATTGAGTCTCAAAATTTTAGAACTGTTACATATATACAATTACCTTTGACTACTCTCGACGATTCATGAACAATTATATGTATGTATATATATATGTACAAGTAAAAACGACTTTCCTACAGTAAAAATTAATTTGCTACAGTAAAACACTATTTGCTACAGTGAAACCGTATTTTGCTACAGTAAAACACTATTTGCTACAGTAAAACACTATTTGCTACAGTAAAACACTATTTGCTACAGTAACACTATTTGCTACAGTAAACACTATTTGATGTCGACGAACTAGCAAACAAAAACAGAAAAGGCGGCCATGCGATCGCATGGCAAAAACACTGAAAACTCATGCGATCGCATGAGCTACAGTAAATCGAAAAGTACTATAAAAGGTCAGTTTTGCTCGACGAAATATTTCATAAATATATATGTACGTTATTTTATAATTATAATTATAATTATAATTTTAATTTTAAGTTTAATAATAATAAAGTATATTCGAGGGTATTTTTAATTCGGGTTTCAAACCGTTTTAAAATAAGAAAATATTGGGTATTGTTCGGGGTATTGTTCTTGAATCCAAGACCAACCATACAGTCGTCTACCATCATTACGTCTACGCAATTTGCCTACAATATTGAATCGCAATATTGAACTGTGAGTTATAGTCTCCCTTTTTAAATACTTTAAATATTTTTGGGCTGAGAATACATGCAATTTATTTTAAACGCAATAAGACACAAGTACATACAAAATTCTACACTGAGTTAAACCGAAAATCCCTTAGCTTTGGTAACTAGTAGCTGCCAGTACATAGGATATGGACTGGTGGGCGCGAATAATTGTATATGGATCCATAGGGCTTGACATCCCCGTCCGAGCTAGAGCGCTAGCCTTTCAACGGACGTATGTTATTTGAGTTTAAGACACGTTGGTTTGCGTGTATTAAAACGAATGGGGTAATTATCACTATAGCGTTAAGTTTAGTTACCAGGGTGCTCTGTTACGTAGAATCTATTGATAAACTTTTGATAAAATCTTGTGGTCTATCTTTATATATGTTTATGACTCGAGCAATTAAACCTATAACTCACCAACATCCGTGTTGACTTTTTAGCATGTTTTATTCTCAGGTCCTTAGAATGCTTCCGCTGTGATGTGCTTGTTGCCTGCATGGAGTCTCTCATGCTTTGTACAAAGTTTATTGCATTCAAAATAAAACTGCGCTGTGTAATAAATAATTGGACTGTGATGTCAACCTGTAAATTAAAGACTTATGTATTTTGGGGTTTTGCTTATACCTAAGCACTCGCCCACATGTTTATAACTTTCTATGTTTAGAAAGTCACTTATTTTAATGAATGCAATATTTTATCAAAACGTATCATATAGAGGTCAAAACCTCACTGTGGAATCAATGATTAACGTGCCGCGTCAATAGCGATTTTGACGGGTCGTTACATTCGGTCTTCCATACTTAGAGGTTCCAGATTTTGCATGATTGAATTTGTTGAATATGAATCACTAGAGGATTCTGATTTAATGGTTTGTTCCTCAACAATCTCTGTTTGAATGATTGGTGGTTCCGGAGGAAAGATTAATGGTTCAGGATCTCTGAATTGTCCCTGAATATCCTCCGGATTCTCAATTGTGAGGTCGGGTTCAAAAAATGGATTATCGTAAATTTGAATTGGAGTACTTGGTCGACTAGATGACGATTCTAAAGAAAAATCAACGGCGACAATATTGGCTAGATGTCTTGATCGAGTTACAGGTGATGAACGTATGAAAGGTGGTGAACGTTTTCCTCGGTGCATTCACTGAATATCCTATTAGTTCTAAAAGATAAAAATTATATAAGTTATCAAATTAATAGACTTTTCTGATTTTGCCCACGTTTCGAATAGCCAATAGATGCAGCAGGTAGCCAGGACCCTTTAAATCGGAAGCCCACAACTCGCCACTAACAAATCCAACTATTACTACGAACCAGAAAATTTTGGATGTATATCAATTTAACCGCTTAAAATAATTTTTCGTCGAAATTTTAAAGAAATTTTAGAGAAGAAATAGAAAATTCTATGTCCTGAAAACTAGAGCGTCGAGAAATAAGAAAGAAAAAGAGTGCGTCGAAAAATAAAAGGTCTAAAAATAATAAAAAGAACGTAGCGCGTCGAAACTTAAAAGTCTAAAAACTAAGAATTAAAAGTTGTGTCTAAAAGTATTAAAGCTTAAAAGGAATACTATATCCAAAACGGCAATAACTTAAAAAGTACTAAAATTTATAAAACGGCGTCGCAAAATTCTAAAGCACCTAAATCTTTATCTAAAGAAAAAGCACTTACGGGATTTTACGGCAAAGCCTAAAAATCTAGAAATAAAAATAACTACGGCAAAAACTATAACTTAAAACTATTTACGAGCGAAAAATATAAATATTACGAATAAATTATTAAAAAGATACAAAATTTAAAAATAAAACTTAATTTATAAAAATACAATTTTTACAAAAATATTATTTTTATATTATTATTTTATAAAAGTATTAATTTTATAAGTAATAAAACTAATTAATACTTAAAAATACAAATTTAATTAAACTAAAACTAATTAATATTAAACATAAACCCTAATTAGGTTAATTAATAATATAATAATAATAATTAAATTAAAACCCTAATACGTAATTAATGCTGTCTGAGGTTGCAGCTGTCAGAGACCTCCGCGAGTGCGGATCCCAGCTGGCAAAAAGTACCGCGAGTGCGGATGATACAGATTCAGCTGAGGTGCAGGTCGAATTCGGGCAGGTTCAGAAATTTTTTTTTTAATTTTTCTATTTTTAATATATATAAAATATAAATATAACTTATTACTTTTTTTTATAACTTTTTCACAATAAATAAAAAAAATAAACTTTTTAATTTAACTAAACTTAAAAATATATAGATATATTTTTCTTTTTCTTGTATTTTTAATATTTAAAATGTATATTTTTACAGAAATAGATTACGACTTAATAAAAATCTTTTTTTTATATAGCATTGCGCTTTCGGCGTTTAGGTGTCCTCGGCAGCGGCGCCAAAAATACTTGATGTGCGTAGAGGTGTATACGAAATAGTTATATATTTACTACAAAATACTATTAAATACGATACAATTTTACACAAGTTATATATTTATTTATAGAGTGAATATACCTAAACCTTGCTACAACACTTATAGGCAGTGTACCTAATCGTACAGTAGTGTAGTTTTTAGTAAGTCCGGTTCATCCACAGGGAACTAGCCAAGTTTAACACTATATTTTTAAAACTATATTTGTATAAATATAAATATATATATATATATATATATATATATATATATATATATATATATATATAAGTAGTGTTATTATTATTTTAAAAGGGGGTTTTTACCGTTTAATGACCGGTTTGTCGATTTTAAAACTTAAGTCGCAGTTAAAACCTAATGTAAAATATTAAAAATAAATATAACTTAATTTAAAGCGTAAAGTAAATGATAATAATTAAAGTGCGATAAATTAAAATGCGATAAATAAAATGACAATAAATAAAATTGCGATAATTAAAAAGTACGATAATTAAAAGTACAATTAAATAAAATGACAGTAAATAAAAGTGCGATGAAATATGAATTAAAGGAATTATGCTTATTTAAACTTCCGTAATCATGATGCTTGACGTGTTGATTTTAGTTTATTACCATGGGTTAATTGTCCTTTGTCCTGGATTATTCGATATGTCCATCTGGTTTTTGTCCATAACAGTCCATCAGTCATAAATATAAAGTGCGAGTGTCCTCATCTAATTATCCTTATATCCGAAGTCAAATATTCCAACTAATTGGGGACTTAAACTATAATTACACCAATTTTCCTTGTATGTAATTCACCCCTATTTTAATAATTCCATTGACTATTAATCCATTCCCGTGTCCGGTTATACGAACGATTATTAGTACTTATAAATATCCCGCCCATCGTGTTCGATCGAGTGTATGTGGTTATTTATAGGTACGTCCAATTGTAAATCTTTATATTAAATTAACGAACTATCATTCAATTAAAAAAATATAAAGCCCATTAATAGCCCATAGTCTAATTTCCACAAGTGTCATTCTTTTTGTCCAAACCCCAATTATGGTACAAAGCCCAATAACCCCGTCTTTAATATTTAGCCCAACATCACGATTACTTCGGCTTAAATAAGCATAATAATAACTTAGCTACGAGACATTAATTTAAAAAGGTTGAACATAACTTACAATGATTAATAATAGCGTAGCGTTACACGGACAGAATTTCGACTTACACCCTTACAACATTCGCTAACATACCCTTATTATTATTAAATTAAAATTAAAATTATAAATTATATATATATATCGTAGAGATAGAGAGGATAGAAAAAGTGTGTTAAAATCGATTAGAATGCGCGACTTTTATAGCCCCACATTTCACTGTAGTGCTCTGCGAGTGCTGAATATTTATGCTTTAAACCTCCGCGAGTGCGGAGGTCTGGAATCTAGCTCACAAATTGAATTAAACGTGGGCTACTTTGATTAAAATAATATATAATATATATATAATTAATTATATATAATATTATATTCTTGTGCATAGTTGATTTGTAATTTTTGGTCCGTTGCGTCGCACGCTGAAAGTTGGCTCATGTCTCGGTTCCGGATTTTCGAACGCCTTTTCGTACAATTTAATATCTTGTACTTTGTGTTTCACGGCTTGTACTCTTGTAATTTTTAGACGTTTCTCATCAATAATTTGAACCACTTTGATTGTACTTTGTATTTTTTAGCTTTTTGGTCATTTGCGTCTTCAATTCGTCAAATCTGTCTTTTGTCTTCACCTTTTAATATTTAAACGAATATCACTTGTAAATAGAACAATTGCAACTAAAGCTTGTCTTTCTTGAGGGATAATGCTATAAAATATATGTTCATTTTTAGCATTATCAACAGTCGACCGAGTGTCTTTGGCAGTGAAATATTTTACCAAGTGTTGATTTTTAGCCGTTATGCTGCCCGTTTGTATTTTGATGTCCAGGATGTAAATTTTGAAGTGCCCGTTTGTATTTTGATGTCCAGGATGTAAATTTTGAAAGTGCATAAGTGTTAAGCAAAAATTTTTAGCGGACACTTTTTCTGACAAAAATTTTTGTATTGTGTTATTTGATGATAATGGACAGTAACTAACTTGATTTGCCTTATGCTCAGGTGATAAAGATAAGGAAGCCGCTCAGTAGTAGATTATCTGAGCTGGTTGCTGGTAATTGGTGAGTGGGACTAACTGAAGAATATAGTATATAGAAGCATGTTATATTATGATTGCCATGCTTGTTAGATATACTTATTGTTGTGGTTAGTTAGTACTTTGTGATGACTGCATGTTAGTTGATGCTCGTCTGCTGGAGCCCAGTGCGTCCCTATTGTGTGGTAGCCTCGGTAGGAGAGATCAACCTGCGGGTTGGGTTCCTCTGTGGTAGCCTAGACAACCTTGGTGTATATATGTGTGAATAACGCGTCCGTCGCGTGTGGATTATGTATATACATACGGTGGTGGAGGAACTTCTGGTAAGCCCCAGACCGATCAGCTGGTGGTTAATGGTTTGGCCGAGCCGCCAGAGTCTCTGTAGACGGCACTCGGGTGATGTTTGTATGTTAGACTATGTGACATGTTCAGTATAACACTTATATATGCTATGGCCTGTAGTTAGTCGTACTCACTTAGCTTCGTGCTAATTCCCCTCCATCTCCTTCCTGCAGGTTATTAGCTTTTATAGATATCGTGTTTTGAGGAGCATAAGGACATGGTGATGTTATGTTTGACAATGAAGAAACTCTGATGTTGTCTTGCTTTGTTTGAACAATAATCTTTTGTAAACTTGTATTTTGTAATGACACGTGACACTGGTTGTATTAACATTGTTAATGTTATTTTGTAATAAAATAGTAAATGCTTCCGCCACGTTTAAAAAAAATAATAATAATAAAAATTTAGCGGTGTCACACCTATAGATCTAAGAAATGAATACACTCATAGCCAGTCATGCTGCACCCATCGTCATAGGCTTGATAAAGACTCAAATCTTTGCTGCTAATGCGAGAGCGGTAGTAATCTCAGCCTTTTAGGTCATTTGTCAATGACGGGAAAGGAATTTTGGAATGGTAGTGAAGTTGTTTTTGATGGGTGAGATAAAGGGTAATGTAGTCTTTATACAGACTTTTATTCGGATAGATAGGAGCGCTGAAGTATTTTGAGAAGCACTTTGGAACTTTTCTTCATTTGATAATCATTTTCGGTTGAGTTCTCTTCGGCGTTTCTCTTTATATAGTTTTGCTCCTTTTTTCAGAACTTGAAAATCTTTTATTTTTTTGGAGACTTCATCTCGAGAAACTTTTTGCCGTTAAACTTTTTCAAGACCTTTGCCATGATACTTGAGAGGTTTATAACATTGGGTTTTCGAAAGGAATCTCATTTTCTGGATTTTTCGAGAAATAGTGATGTGGATGTGGTGGTGGAGTAGAAGTAGTGGGGGTGTGGAAGGTTTATATTTGACAAATGGCTAGCTATTTTGATTACAACCGAATCACTTTTCGCTGCTTGGAGATGTAGATCTAAAGCAAGTTCTGATTCTGAGCACAGACATCGGCACTCTCAACGAAAAATAGTGAAGCATTAAAGATGAATGCTGGTCTTATTTAGGGTGCCTCACTATAATCAATTTAGGTCGATAATACCTTAGTCATGCAATGCTCTATTAGAGATTTCAATCTAACAAGATTTCCACCTTACTTAAGCCTTATTTTTATTGACAAACGTTTCAGGTTTTCAAAAATACTCTTTCGAAAAGGGTTTATTTTGCAAAAAAAAATTTTGAAATTTGGCTTAAGGACTTGGAATCTTCGTAATGGGTTATTATAATACAGCATAAAAAGATACCAACATCCCATACTTAGACGAACATTGTCCTCAATGTTCCTAGTGTATCCCACACTTGGAGATTTGGGAGTATTTGTCTAGTGCTTTTATTGGGTGTTATCCCACACTTAGTGATAAGCTAGGATGTGGTATAGTTTGAATCTTGAGCTAGTAGCGAGAAGAAAGAAATAGCCCTAGTAGATGCGGCTGGTTTTTAATCCTTGAGTCTTTATCGGCTCATTTGTCATCCTTTATTATTCTACTCTACTTTATTGCACGGGTTGCCTCCCGAGAAGCGCTTTTGTTTAAGGTCATTTGTTCGATCGTAGTGATGCTTCAAAAAGCAAACATTCCTCGCTGATGGTTGTGATCTTGGTCTTCTCGAGGGAATGTGAGTCTTGGTGGGTAATTCCTGAGAAAGTGTCAGACCAATAGTGATAACAGATCCGGTACTTCTCTTGAAGATCTTCTGAAGGATAAGTAGTGCGCAGTTTCGGCTTTTGATAAGTCTTGAAGTCCGATGAGGATATGGTCCACAGCTCTGCTGGTTGACCCATGAATGTCAATCATAGAAGCAGTGATGGTGTTGATGATTTCTCTGATGGGATGCTCATTTCGGAGGTCTTCAAACAATGTCAGGAACTGTATCTTTAGAACTTCGAAGTCTTCGAAACGGTGATCTCCACAGTAAGAGTCTTTTGCTTTGCACAGATTAGTTAAGAGACGAAGCTGGAAAGAAGTGAACAACAATCCTTATCCGAGTATTATTTTCACCGTCTTTGAGTATATCTCTCGACATCCAACTTTAAATGTGAAACTAGGATCTGTGGATTCGTGGAAGATACGTGATAGCTGCTTTGTAACATAGGTGGTAATGTTGACTCGATCTGGTTCAAGATGAGAGAACAGATTATTTCGCCTTGCTTCCTTCATAACAGCGTCTCGTAACTCTTTGATAATCAGATCTGCGTGGTGATCAATTGTTACGTAAATCACTAGTCTGTCTGGTGTGCTTTCGAAATTATCTCTATCCAAAAGAGCGAAAAAGCTGTGAATATCCTCGATCATTTGCAAATCAGAGTGGTAAGTCGGGCGTCCGGTGGAAAGATCCATATGCTTCCGGATGAGAGTCAGTAGTGCTCGTTGGTTTCGTGAGAACGGAAGTGCAGATCTGGCTAAGGCGTTATAAAACCTAGAGTACATGATCTTCTGATCTCGACAGAATCTTGTCTCAAGGATAGTGCGAACCACTGAATTGTGCTCTTGTTGCCTTTCTTCGTGATAGATATGATCGTGAAGAGAATTGATAAAGTCTTGAATGCGTTCTTCTAGGATTTCAACATCATTGTCTTTTCTTCAGAGATAGAGGTGGTGTTCTTCTCTGATAGCCATAATTCGTTCTGTTAAGCGTAGCGAAAAATCAATGGTTGATTTTCGGATGGCTTCGAGAATGTCTTCAAATTCATCGGTATCATTGATGAAGGTGATCATGTCTGCATGTGTAGATATAACCGGAATTCGATCTGAGGAAGAGTCCGGCTCCCCTTGACCTGGTTCGGATGGAGAGTACGAGTTATTCAGAATGTTTTCGTGTTGCTCTTCCTCGTCATCATCGGTATCTTGTTCTTCTGAGGATGCGTCTGATGAACGGGTTTCTTTAGTATTCTAATTCTCCACTTTGATACTTGCAGGATCGATTTCTATATCCTTAAACTCAGCCTTATTGGTCTTCTTCTTGAAGCGAATGATTAAACTGTGATCTGCCGTCTCAAGCCTCATTATTTCCTCATTAGTGCTTGGAGCGGGTATTGTCGCAGTTTCTCTTACGTCTTCCATTTCCTCTTCCTCTTCAGATTCCTCCTCTTCCTCTATTTCTTCATTGGGATCCTCTTCTTCCATTTCTGGGTCGTCTACAGACTGTGATTTGACACCCATCTCGACATCATGGGCTGGTGGTGAAGACTCGTCATCGGAAGTGATCCGTCTGGTGAAAATAGCAAACATCTCTGCCTGTCTAGAAAGATCGGTTGGTCGGTCAATTTTGAAGGTAACGCTCTCCCCATGTGATCGTAAGATCAAGGTTTGATTGTACACATCAATGACAGTCCTAGCCGTATTCATGAAAGGTCTTCCTAACACTATTGGTGTGTGTAGGTTTTCCTTAATATCCATCACTACGAAATCCGTAGGATACAAGAATTTGTCGACTTTCACTAAGACGTTCTCAACTATGCCCATAGGATATCGAATTGTATGATCGGCAAGTTGGATTGTCATTTTGGTTGGTGATAAGTCTCCTAACTCTAATCTCTTGTAGAGAGAGTAGGGGATTAGGTTGATACTTGCTTCTAAATCTGCTAGCGCATGAATGGTTCCAGATTGGTAGATTGAACATGGGAAAACGAATCGGCCCGTATCTCCTAGCTTTGGTGGTAGAGAGTTTCTGAGTAATACAGAGCATTCTTCACTCAGTGGAATTTTGTTAGAGTCTGGTATCCTCTCCTTTGTAGAAAGAAGCCTTCGGATGTATCTCTTCTAGTTGGGAACTTTGGACATGGTGTCCAGAATCTTCCATCAAGTTTGAAGGAATCGAGCTTGGATGGTTCTTCTTGTAGCCTTCCAGGATAAGGTACGCGAACTGGAGTTTCAGGGGTCAGCTTCTGAGTATATGTCGATTTGTTCTTTAGCCTAGTTGACCTTCTCCGCGGTTCTTCCTCTGGGATTATGGAATCCATTTGCTTTGCTTCTTCTATGTGGGGATTTTGGATAGTATTACTTGGAAATCTTCCCTGCGATCGGGTTTCAAGGCGTTGTGATAACTGTCCGAGCTGCGTTTCCAAACTTTTGAGCAGAGCCAATTGATTTCTCATTAGTATCTTCGTCTAATCTTGTCTGGTTGCAGTTCTCTGATTTAGCTGTTGTTGTCCTTGAATGAACTGAGTTAACTGATCATCAGCTCTGAGAGTGGGGTTAGTTGCTTTTGTAATCTGGGTGGTAGGGGAATTTTCCTCAACTTGGGGACCAGTGAGTGGGAGTGGTTGATCGTAGGTCAATTGAGATTGTTGGGCTGGATAAGGTGGATAGCGATAGCGAAAAGGTTGATTGCTTCGCTGAAATTGATTAACCCTAGGTGGTTGATTGAATCCGGGATTTGGTGGACAAGCTGGGTATTGGATGTAACAGACTGAACCGTCAGGGTTTTCGTACTCAACTTGATATTCTTTAGTAGGTTGCGGGTTGGTACAATAAACACAAGCCTGAGCTTGGTTAACCTGTTGCGGCTGCGTCTTCAGTTCTCAGAGTTGTTTAGCAAGAGATTCCATCTTATTCGTGAGGGATTTGATGGCCTCCGTTTGATTGTTAAGTGCAGAGAGTGGGGCAGATGATGAAGTTGCTTCACCACTGTTCCAGTCATGATGATGCATTGTCATGTTCTCGAGCAATTCCCATGCTTCGTCTGCGGTTTGGTTCATCAGATTCCCTTGAGCTGCTGCATCGATCATCGTCCTATGATTTATCGTAAGACCATTGTAGAAGGTACAGATTTGGGCTGACCGTTCTAGCTGGCGATTAGGGCATTTCTTCAGCAGGGTTTTGAATCGCTCCCATGCAGTGTAAAGAGATTCATCATAACTTTTTTTAAAGTTAATGATGTCACTCTTCAGTTTGGTTTGTTTAGAAGGAGGGAAATATTTGGTTAGGAATTTAGTAGCCATCTCGGTCCATGACGTGATGGAATCTTTTTCCAGTCCTTCGAACCAAGTTTGAGCATGATGAGTGAGAGAATAGGGGAACAAGTATAGCCGGACTATATCTTGTCCTATCCCTGGCTGTTTGTAGGAGTTCGAAAGAGATATGAATTTATCAAGGTGAGAATTAGGATCGTCATTCGGTAATCCATGAAACTGACAGCTATTTTGAATTAGCTGGATGATGTGATGTTTTAACTCGAACGAGTGTCCTTGAATCTCTGGAAATCTGATTGGTCCTCCTTGACATTCAATCGAGGGTTTGGTGTTTTCTGCTAAAGTAACGCGTAACACCATTTGATTTCGGATTCGTGCTTCCTTGCGTGCTTTAGAGATTATTGCGTGAAATGTCCCGTTCTTATTGATTAAAAACGTTCCATATTAATTGATTTCGTTGCGAGGTTTTGACCTCTATATGAGACGTTTTTCAAAGACTGCATTCATTTTTAAAACAAACCATAACCTTTATTTCATAAATAAAGGTTTAAAAAGCTTTACGTAGATTATCAAATAATGATAATCTAAAATATCCTGTTTACACACGACCATTACATAATGGTTTACAATACAAATATGTTACATCGAAATTAGTTTCTTGAATGCAGTTTTTACACAATATCATACAAACATGGACTCCAAATCTTGTCCTTATTTTAGTATGCAACAGCGGAAGCTCTTAATATTCACCTGAGAATAAACATGCTTTAAACGTCAACAAAAATGTTGGTGAGTTATAGGTTTAACCTATATATATCAAATCGTAACAATAGACCACAAGATTTCATATTTCAATACACATCCCATACATAGAGATAAAAATCATTCATATGGTGAACACCTGGTAACCGACATTAACAAGATGCATATATAAGAATATCCCCATCATTCCGGGACACCCTTCGGATATGATATAAATTTCGAAGTACTAAAGCATCCGGTACTTTGGATGGGGTTTGTTAGGCCCAATAGATCTATCTTTAGGATTCGCGTCAATTAGGGTGTCTGTTCCCTAATTCTTAGATTACCAGACTTAATAAAAAGGGCATATTCGATTTCGATAATTCAACCATAGAATGTAGTTTCACGTACTTGTGTCTATTTTGTAAATCATTTATAAAACCTGCATGTATTCTCATCCCAAAAATATTAGATTTTAAAAGTGGGACTATAACTCACTTTCACAGATTTTTACTTCGTCGGGAAGTAAGACTTGGCCACTGGTCGATTCACGAACCTATAACAAATATGTACATATATATCAAAGTATATTCAAAATATATTTACAACACTTTTAATACATTTTGATGTTTTAAGTTTATTAAGTCAGCTGTCCTCGTTAGTAACCTACAACTAGTTGTCCACAGTTAGATGTACAGAAATAAATCGATAAATTTTATCTTGAATCAATCCACGACCCAGTGTATACGTATCTCAGTATTGATCACAACTCAAACTATATATATTTTGGAATCAACCTCAACCCTGTATAGCTAACTCCAACATTCACATATAGAGTGTCTATGGTTGTTCCGAAATATATATAGATGTGTCGACATGATAGGTCAAAACATTGTATACGTGTCTATGGTATCTCAAGATTACATAATATACAATACAAGTTGATTAAGTTATGGTTGGAATAGATTTGTTACCAATTTTCACGTAGCTAAAATGAGAAAAATTATCCAATCTTGTTTTACCCATAACTTCTTCATTTTAAATCCGTTTTGAGTGAATCAAATTGCTATGGTTTCATATTGAACTCTATTTTATGAATCTAAACAGATAAAGTATAGGTTTATAGTCGGAAAAATAAGTTACAAGTCATTTTTGTAAAGGTAGTCATTTCAGTCGAAAGAACGACGTCTAGATGACCATTTTAGAAAACATACTTCCACTTTGAGTTTAACCATAATTTTTGGATATTGTTTCATGTTCATAATAAAAATCATTTTCTCAGAATAACAACTTTTAAATCAAAGTTTATCATAGTTTTTAATTAACTAACCCAAAACAGCCCGCTGTGTTACTACGACGGCGTAAATCCGGTTTTACGGTGTTTTTCGTGTTTTCAGGTTTTAAATCATTAAGTTAGCATATCATATAGATATAGAACATGTGTTTAGTTAATTTTAAAAGTCATGTTATAAGGATTAACTTTTATTTGCGAACAAGTTTAGAATTAACTAAACTATGTTCTAGTGATTACGAGTTTAAACCTTCGAATAAGATAGTTTGATATATATGAATCGAATGATGTTATGAACATCATTACTAACTCAAGTTTAGTAGGTAAACCTACTAGAAGTGACAAGAAATGATCTAGCTTCAAAGGATCTTGGATGGCTTGAAAGTTCTTGAAGTAGGATCATGACACAAAAACAAGTTCAAGTAAGATTTTTACTCGAATTAAGATAGTTTATAGTTATAGAAATTGAATCAAAGTTTGAATATGAATATTACCTTGAATAAGAAAGATAACCTACTATATATAACAAAGGTTTCTTGATCTTAGATGATTACTTGGAATGGATTAGAAAGTTTGGAAGTAAATTAGTAAACTTGAAGGGATTTTTGAAGTGTTCTTGAAGTGTTCTTCCTATGATGTTTATAGCTTGATTCTTGAAGTGATTTTTGATGAAGATGATGATTAACTACTGGAAAAATACGTTCATAATAGTGTGTGTGTGTGTGGAGAGAGAATTAGAAAGAGAATTGGAAGTGAAATGGAGTGAATGATGAGTGGTAATTGGTGAGTGGTGAGTGGGGTTAAAAGGAGTTCTAGTTATTTGACTAGCTCATGGTAGAAGTTAAAATTGATTAGTCATACATGACATAATTAAGAGTGAAATCCCATGCTAGTTCCTATTGGTATATACCCATAGTAAGTACGTTTTGAAGCTGTGTATAATACGGGTAAAAATACGACTAGAATTCTTGATGAAAAAAAAGAATGGGAAAGTAACTGTAACCATTTTCGTTAAGTATGAGTGTTTTGATATATGTCTTAAAGTCTTCCAAAAGTATTTTAATACATCTAAATACACTACATGTATATACATTTTAACTGAGTCGTTAAGTCATCGTTAGTCGTTACATGTAAGTGTTGTTTTGAAACCTTTAAGTTAACGATCTCAATTAATGTTGTTAACCCATTGTTTATTATATCTAATGAGATGTTAAATTATTATATTATCATGATATTATGATATATTAATATATCTTAATATGATATATATACATTTAAATGTCGTTACAACGATAATCGTTACATATATGTCTCGTTTCGAAATCCTTAAGTTAGTAGTCTTGTTTATATGTATATAACTCATTGTTAATATACTTATGGAGATACTTACTTATCATAATCTCATGTTAACCATATGTATATCCATATATATATCGTCATGTCGTTTTTACAAATTTTAACGTTCGTGAATCGCCGGTCAACTTGGGTGGTCAATTATCTATATGAAACATATTTCAATTAATCAAGTCTTAACAAGTTTGATTGCTTAACATGTTGGAAACATTTAATCATGTAAATATCAATCTCAATTAATATATATAAACATGGAAAAGTTCGGGTCACTACAGTACCTACCCGTTAAATAAATTTCGTCCCGAAATTTTAAGCTGTTGAAGGTGTTGACGAATCTTCTGGAAATAGATGCGGGTATTTCTTCTTCATCTGATCTTCACGCTCCCAGGTGAACTCGGGTCCTCTACGAGCATTCCATCGAACCTTAACAATTGGTATCTTGTTTTGCTTAAGTCTTTTAACCTCACGATCCATTATTTCGACGGGTTCTTCGATGAATTGGAGTTTTTCGTTGATTTGGATTTCATCTAATGGAATAGTGAGATCTTCTTTAGCAAAACATTTCTTCAAATTCGAGACGTGGAAAGTGTTATGTACAGCCACGAGTTGTTGAGGTAACTCAAGTCGGTAAGCTACTGGTCCGACACGATCAATAATCTTGAATGGTCCAATATACATTGGATTTAATTTCCCTCGTTTACCAAATCGAACAACGCCTTTCCAAGGTGCAACTTTGAGCATGACCATCTCTCCAATTTCAAATTCTATATCTTTTCTTTTAATGTCAGCGTAGCTCTTTTGTCGACTTTGGGCGGTTTTCAACCGTTGTTGAATTTGGATGATCTTCTCGGTAGTTTCTTGTATAATCTCCGGACCCGTAATCTTTCTATCCCCCACTTCACTCCAACAAATCGGAGACTTGCACTTTCTACCATAAAGTGCTTCAAACGGCGCCATCTCAATGCTTGAATGGTAGCTGTTGTTGTAGGAAAATTCTGCTAACGGTAGATGTCGATCCCAACTGTTTCCGAAATCAATAACACATGCTCGTAGCATGTCTTCAAGCGTTTGTATCGTCCTTTTGCTCTGCCCATCAGTTTGTAGATGATAGACAGTACTCATGTCTAGACGAGTTCCTAATGCTTGCTGTAATGTCTGCCAGAATCTTGAAATAAATCTGCCATCCCTATCAGAGATAATAGAGATTGGTATTCCATGTCTGGAGATGACTTTCTTCAAATACAGTCGTGCTAACTTCTCCATCTTGTTATCTTCTCTTATTGGCAGGAAATGTGCTGATTTAGTGAGATGATCAACTATTACCTAAATAGTATCAAAACCACTTGCAGTCCTTGGCAATTTAGTGATGAAATCCATGGTAATGTTTTCCCATTTCCATTCCGGGATTTCGGGTTGTTGAAGTAGACCTGATGGTTTCTGATGCTCAGCTTTGACCTTAGAACACGTCAAACATTCTCCTACGTATTTAGCAACATCGGCTTTCATACCCGGCCACCAAAAATGTTTCTTGAGATCCTTGTACATCTTCCCCGTTCCAGGATGTATTGAGTATCTGGTTTTATGAGCTTCTCTAAGTACCATTTCTCTCATATCTCCAAATTTTGGTACCCAAATCCTTTCAACCCTATACCGGGTTCCGTCTTCCCGAATATTAAGATGCTTCTCCGATCCTTTGGGTATTTCATCCTTTAAATTTCCCTCTTTTAAAACTCCTTGTTGCGCCTCCTTTATTTGAGTAGTAAGGTTATTATGAATCATTATATTCATCGATTTTACTCGAATGGGTTCTCTGTCCTTCCTGCTCAAGGCATCGGCTACCACATTTGCCTTCCCCGGGTGGTAACGAATCTCAAACTCGTAATCATTCAATAATTCAATCCACCTACGCTGCCTCATATTCAGTTGTTTCTGATTAAATATGTGTTGAAGACTTTTGTGGTCGATATATATAATACTTTTGACCCCATATAAGTAGTGCCTCCAAGTCTTTAATGCAAAAACAACCGCGCCTAATTCCAAATCATGCGTCGTATAATTTTGTTCGTGAATCTTCAATTGTCTAGACGCATAAGCAATCACCTTCGTTCGTTGCATTAATACACAACCGAGACCTTGCTTTGATGCGTCACAATAAATCACAAAATCATCATTCCCTTCAGGCAATGACAATATAGGTGTCGTAGTTAGCTTTTTCTTCAATAACTGAAACGCTTTCTCTTGTTCATCATTCCATTCAAATTTCTTCCCTTTATGCGTTAATGCAGTCAAGGGTTTTGCTATTCTGGAAAAGTCTTGGATGAACCTTCTATAGTAACCAGCTAGTCCTAAAAACTGGCGTATGTGTTTCAGAGTTTTCGGGGTTTCCCACTTTTCAACAGTTTCTATCTTTGCCGGATCCACCTTAATACCTTCTTTGTTCACTATGTGACCGAGGAATTGAACTTCTTCCAACCAAAATGCACACTTTGAAAACTTAGCATACAATTCTTCCTTCCTCAATACTTCTAACACCTTTCTCAAATGTTCACCGTGTTCTTGGTCATTCTTTGAGTAAATAAGTATGTCATCAATGAAAACAATGACAAACTTGTCAAGGTATGGTCCACACACTCGGTTCATAAGGTCCATGAACACAGCTGGTGCATTAGTTAAACCAAACGGCATGACCATAAACTCGTAATGACCGTAACATGTTCTGAAAGCAGTCTTTGGAATATCATCTTCTTTCACCCGCATTTGATGATACCCGGAACGTAAGTCAATCTTTGAATAAACAGACGAGCCTTGTAGTTGATCAAATAAGTCATCGATTCTCGGTAGTGGGTAGCGGTTCTTGATGGTAAGTTTGTTCAACTCTCGGTAGTCGATACACAACCTGAATGTACCATCTTTCTTCTTGACAAACAAAACAGGAGCTCCCCACGGTGATGTGCTTGGTCGAATGAAACCACGCTCTAAAAGTTCTTGTAATTGGCTTTGCAGTTCTTTCATCTCGCTGGGTGCGAGTCTGTAAGGAGCACGAGCTATTGGTGCAGCTCCTGGTACAAGATCTATTTGAAATTCAACGGATCGATGTGGGGGTAATCCCGGTAATTCTTTCGGAAATACATCGGAAAATTCTTTTGCAATGGGAACATCATTGATGCTCTTTTCTTTAGTTTGTACTTTCTCGACGTGTGCTAGAACAGCATAGCAACCTTTTCTTATTAGTTTTTGTGCCTTCAAATTACTAATAAGATGTAGCTTCGTGTTGCCCTTTTCTCCGTACACCATTAAGGGTTTTCCTTTTTCTCGTATAATGCGAATTGCATTTTTGTAACAAACGATCTCTGCTTTCACTTCTTTCAACCAGTCCATATCGATTATCACATCAAAACTCCCTAACTCTACTGGTATCAAATCAATCTTAAATGTTTCGCTAACCAGTTTAATTTGTCGATTCCGACATATATTATCTGCTGAAATTAATTTACCATTTGCTAATTCGAGTAAAAATTTACTATCCAAAGGCGTCAATGGACAACTTCATTTAGCACAAAAATCTCTACTCATATAGCTTCTATCCGCACCCGAATCAAATAATACCTAAGCAGATTTATTGTCAATAAGAAACGTACCCGTAACAAGCTCCGGGTCTTCCTGTGCCTCTGCCGCATTAATATTGAAAACTCTTCCGCGGCCTTGTCCATTCGTGTTCTCCTGGTTCGGGCAATTTCTAATAGTGTGGCCCGGTTTTCCACATTTATAACAAACTACATTGGCATAACTTGCTCCGACACTACTTTCTCCGCCATTACTCATTCCGACACCATTTGTTCCTTTCGTTCTATTAACCCCTGGACCGTAGACCTCACACTTCGCCGCGCTATGACCATTTCTTTTACACTTGTTGCAAAATTTGGTGCAGAACCTCGAGTGATACTTTTCACACCTTTGGCATAGCTGCTTCTGATTGTTGTTGTTGTTGCGGTTATTATTGTTGTTGGGATGATTGTTGTAGTTGCTGTTGTTGTTGTTGGGCCGTTTGTTGTAGTTGCGATTGATGTTGCGATTGTTGGGATAATTGTTGCGATTATTGTTGTAATTGCTGTTGTTGTTGTATTGATGATTCTTATCACCGTTTTCCTCCCACTTTCTTTTGACTTGCTTCACATTGGCCTCTTCAGCAGTCTGTTCTTTAATTCTTTCTTCAATCTGGTTCACTAGTTTGTGAGCCATTCTACATGCCTGTTGTATGGAGGCGGGCTCGTGTGAACTTATATCTTCTTGGATTCTTTCCGGTAATCCTTTCACAAACGCGTCGATCTTCTCTTCCTCATCTTCGAATGCTCCCGGACACAATAGGCACAATTCTGTGAATCGTCTTTCGTACGTGGTAATATCAAATCCTTGGGTTCGTAACCCTCTAAGTTCTGTCTTGAGCTTATTGACCTCGGTTCTGGGACGGTACTTCTCGTTCATTAAGTGCTTGAATGCTGACCACGGTAGTGCGTACGCATCGTCTTGTCCCACTTGCTCTAGATAGGTATTCCACCATGTTAATGCAGAACCTGTGAAGGTATGCATAGCGTACTTCACTTTGTCCTCTTCAGTACACTTACTTATGGCAAACACCGATTCGACCTTCTCGGTCCATCGTTTCAATCTGATCGGTCCTTCGGTTCCATCAAATTCCAAAGGTTTGCAGGCAGTGAATTCTTTGTAGGTGCATCCTACACGATTTCCTGTACTGCTAGATCCAAGGTTATTGTTGGTATGTAGCGCAGCCTGTACTGCGGCTATGTTTGAAGCTAGAAAAGTACGGAATTCCTCTTCATTCATATTCACGGTGTGTCGAGTAGTCGGTGCCATTTCCTTCAAAATAGTCAAATGGAACAAGTTAATCATACAGAATATTAAGAGTAGTTAATAGTATTTCGTAGCATAATATGAACTCATTTATAAAAGCTTTTTCTTCATATTAGCGTTTTATAAGTTTAAATTCGGGTAGTACCTACCCGTTAAGTTCATACTTAGTAGCTAATATACAATTCAACTACTACAATTCTATATGAAAAACTGATTATAATAATATTTCGCGTTCAAACTTTTACACAATATTTTACAAACTTACAATACCGCTTATTTTACATATAGCATGAAATATAGCACACAATAAATTTGATACAAGATGGTTGTGAAGATAATTCTAGCTAGTACACAAGTCGTTCAGTAAAGGCAATAAAGACACGTAATTCATACGTCCAGAAACAAGTCATGCATTCTGGTTTTACTAGGATTACTTCCCATCCTTGGTCTTGTGGAACATAACCGTTATGGCCGTTGATAAGACAGCGTGTTGTAACGTCGTCAAAGGGACGAGGGTTACGTAATGTCCAACAGTCCCGTAACAATCTAAAAACCTCATTTCTTACCCCAATTACCGACTCCGTCACTTATGGGAACGTTTTGTTTAATAGTTGTAGGCCGATGTTCTTGTTCTCACTTTGGTGAGAAGCGAACATTACTAATCCGTAAGCATAACATGCTTCTTTATGTTGCATGTTAGCCGCTTTTTCTAAATCACGAAGTCCAATATTCGGATATATTGAGTCAAAATAATTTCTTAACCCATTGCGTAAAATAGCATTTGGGTTCCCCGCAATATATGCGTCAAAGTAAACACATCGTAACTTATGGATTTCCCAATGTGATATACCCCATCTTTCGAACGAAAGCCTTTTATAAACCAAGGCATTCTTGGAACATTCTTCGAATGTCTTACAAACTGATCTCGCCTTAAATAGTTGTGCCGAAGAATTCTGACCGACTCTAGACAAGATTTCATCAATCATGTCTTAAAATATTAGGTTGTTTATCCATTTTGTGTTTTTATACTGTAAAATAGACAAGAGTTAGATTCATAAAAAAAAAATACTTATTAATACAAGCAATTTTTACATATATCATAAAGCATAAGCACACTATATTACATATATTACACCACACGAATACAACTATCTTATTCCGACTCGCTTGTTTCTTCTTCTTCGGTTTTGGTTCGTTTTGCCAAGTTTCTAGGGATATATGATGTTCCCCTAATACGAGCCGTCGTTTTCCACATTGGTTTAGAAAAACCTAGTGGTTTAGAGGTTCCCGGGTCATTGTTACAACTTAAGGACTTCGGGGGTTGACGATACATATAAAGTTCATCGGGGTTGGAATTAGATTTCTCTATTTTTATGCCCTTTCCCTTATTATTTTCTTTTGCCTTTTTAAATTCAGTTGGGGTAATTTCTATAACATCATCGGAATTCTCGTCAGAATCCGATTCATCGGAGAATTGGTAATCCTCCCAATATTTTGCTTCCTTAGCAGAAACACCATTGACCATAATTAACCTTGGTCGGTTGGTTGAGGATTTTCTTTTACTTAACCGTTTTATTATTTCCCCCACCGGTTCTATTTCTTCATCCGGTTTCGATTCTTCTTCCGATTCCGATTCTTCTTCCGGTTCCGATTCTTCTTCCGGTTCTTCTTCGGGAACTTGTGAATCAGTCCACGAATCATTCCAATTTACATTTGGCTCTTCATTATTATTAGGTGAGTCAATGGGACTTGTTCTAGAGGTAGACATCTATCACATAATATCAAACGCGTTAAGAGATTAATATATCACATAATATTCACATGTTAAAAATATATAGTTTCCAACAAAATTTGTTACGCAATCATTTTTCAAGTAAACACGGTCGAAGTCCAGACTCACTAATGCATCCTAACAAACTCGATAAGACACACTAATGCAAAATTCTGGTTCTCTAAGACCAACACTTTGATACCAACTGAAATGTCCCGTTCTTATTGATTAAAAACGTTCCATATTAATTGATTTCGTTGCGAGGTTTTGACCTCTATATGAGACGTTTTTCAAAGACTGCATTCATTTTTAAAACAAACCATAACCTTTATTTCATAAATAAAGGTTTAAAAAGCTTTACATAGA
The DNA here is from genome assembly GCF_046630445.1 of Rutidosis leptorrhynchoides. NCBI lineage: Eukaryota > Viridiplantae > Streptophyta > Magnoliopsida > Asterales > Asteraceae > Rutidosis > Rutidosis leptorrhynchoides. The sequence goes on along the minus strand of NC_092333.1, from coordinate 101,236,190 downwards.
TTATCAAATAATGATAATCTAAAATATCCTGTTTACACACGACCATTACATAATGGTTTACAATACAAATATGTTACATCGAAATCAGTTTCTTGAATGCAGTTTTTACACAATATCATACAAACATGGACTCCAAATCTTGTCCTTATTTTAGTATGCAACAGCGGAAGCTCTTAATATTCACCTGAGAATAAACATGCTTTAAACGTCAACAAAAATGTTGGTGAGTTATAGGTTTAACCTATATATATCAAATCGTAACAATAGACCACAAGATTTCATATTTCAATACACATCTCATACATAGAGATAAAAATCATTCATATGGTGAACACCTGGTAACCGACATTAACAAGATGCATATATAAGAATATCCCCATCATTCCGGGACACCCTTCGGATATGATATAAATTTCGAAGTACTAAAGCATCCGGTACTTTGGATGGGGTTTGTTAGGCCCAATAGATCTATCTTTAGGATTCGCGTCAATTAGGGTGTCTGTTCCCTAATTCTTAGATTACCAGACTTAATAAAAAGGGCATATTCGATTTCGATAATTCAACCATAGAATGTAGTTTCACGTACTTGTGTCTATTTTGTAAATCATTTATAAAACCTGCATGTATTCTCATCCCAAAAATATTAGATTTTAAAAGTGGGACTATAACTCACTTTCACAGATTTTTACTTCGTCGGGAAGTAAGACTTGGCCACTGGTCGATTCACGAACCTATAACAAATATGTACATATATATCAAAGTATATTCAAAATATATTTACAACACTTTTAATACATTTTGATGTTTTAAGTTTATTAAGTCAGCTGTCCTCGTTAGTAACCTACAACTAGTTGTCCACAGTTAGATGTACAGAAATAAATTGATAAATTTTATCTTGAATCAATCCACGACCCAGTGTATACGTATCTCAGTATTGATCACAACTCAAACTATATATATTTTGGAATCAACCTCAACCCTGTATAGCTAACTCCAACATTCACATATAGAGTGTCTATGGTTGTTCCGAAATATATATAGATGTGTCGACATGATAGGTCGAAACATTGTATACGTGTCTATGGTATGTCAAGATTACATAATATACAATACAAGTTGATTAAGTTATGGTTGGAATAGATTTGTTACCAATTTTCACGTAGCTAAAATGAGAAAAATTATCCAATCTTGTTTTACCCATAACTTCTTCATTTTAAATCCGTTTTGAGTGAATCAAATTGCTATGGTTTCATATTGAACTCTATTTTATGAATCTAAATAGAAAAAGTATAGGTTTATAGTCAGAAAAATAAGTTACAAGTCGTTTTTGTAAAGTAGTCATTTCAGTCGAAAGAACGACGTCTAGATGACCATTTTAGAAAACATACTTCCACTTTGAGTTTAACCATAATTTTTGGATATAGTTTCATGTTCATAATAAAAATCATTTTCTCAGAATAACAACTTTAAATCAACGTTTATCATAGTTTTTAATTAACTAACCCAAAACAGCCCGCGGTGTTACTACGACGGCGTAAATATGGTTTTACGGTGTTTTTCGTGTTTTCAGGTTTTAAATCATTAAGTTAGCATATCATATAGATATAGAACATGTGTTTAGTTAATTTTAAAAGTCAAGTTAGAAGGATTAACTTTTGTTTGCGAACAAGTTTAGAATTAACTAAACTATGTTCTAGTGATTACGAGTTTAAACCTTCGAATAAGATAGTTTTATATATATGAATCGAATGATGTTATGAACATCATTACTACCTCAAGTTTAGTAGGTAAACCTACTGGAAGTGACAAGAAATGATCTAGCTTCAAAGGATCTTGGATGGCTTGAAAGTTCTTGAAGTAGGATCATGACACAAAAACAAGTTAAAGTAAGATTTTTACTCGAATTAAGATTGTTTATAGTTATAGAAATTGAATCAAAGTTTGAATATGAATATTACCTTGAATAAGAAAGATAACCTACTATATATAACAAAGGTTTCTTGATCTTAGATGATTACTTGGAATGGATTAGAAAGCTTGGAAGTAAATTAGTAAACTTGAAGGGATTTTTGAAGTGTTCTTGAAGTGTTCTTCCTATGATGATTATAGCTTGATTCTTGAAGTGATTTTTGATGAAGATGATGATTAACTACTGGAAAAATACGTTCATAATAGTGTGTGTGTGTGTTGAGAGAGAATTAGAAAGAGAATTGGAAGTGAAATGGAGTGAATGATGAGTGGTAATTGGTGAGTGGTGAGTGGGGTTAAAAGGAGTTCTAGTTAGTTGACTAGCTCATGGTAGAAGTTAAAATTGATTAGTCATACATGACATAATCAAGAGTGGAATCCCATGCTAGTTCCTATTGGTATATACCCATAGTAAGTACGTTTTGAAGCTGTGTATAATACGGGTAAGAATACGACTAGAATTCTTGATGAAAGAAAAGAATGGGAAAGTAACTGTAACCATTTTCGTTAAGTATGAGTGTTTTGATATATGTCTTGAAGTCTTCCAAAAGTATTTTAATACATCTAAATACACTACATGTATATACATTTTAACTGAGTCGTTAAGTCATCGTTAGTCGTTACATGTAAGTGTTGTTTTGAAACCTTTAAGTTAACGATCTCAATTAATGTTGTTAACCCATTATTTATTATATCTAATGAGATGTTAAATTATTATATTATCATGATATTATGATATATTAATATATCTTAATATGATATATATACATTTAAATGTCGTTACAACGATAATCGTTACATATATGTCTCGTTTCGAAATCCTTAAGTTAGTAGTCTTGTTTATATGTATATAACTCATTGTTAATATACTTATGGAGATACTTACTTATCATAATCTCATGTTAACCATATGTATATCCATATGTATATCATCATGTCATTTTTACAAATTTTAACGTTCGTGAATCGCCGGTCAACTTGGGTGGTCAATTGTCTATATGAAACATATTTCAATTAATCAAGTCTTAACAAGTTTGATTGCTTAACATGTTGGAAACATTTAGTCATGTACATATCAATCTCAATTAATATATATAAACATGGAAAAGTTCGGGTCACTACACAGAGCTCCGCACGAACTACTCAACAAACCAAGTGGCCAGGCCGACTACGTAGAGGCAGGATCCTTTTGGTCCCAATATAATTGGCGACTGTTCAGAAAATCTAATAACCAAGTCCGTGTATAATTGTCTTTCTTAGACACCACTAAATGCTTGTGAATAAATTTGATAGAGGGCAGTATTTCCTGATACTAGTTCCCCGGCAGCGGCGCCAAAAACTTCACTCCTCCCGTGATATGGCCGAAACGGACGGTTTTTTTATTCGCGCGGTGTCGTCAGGCCATGGCTCACCAGGATCAACAACTCGTGGGAGGAAGGTACTGTTTTAAATTTATATTTAGCGGGGCCTAAATCTTACTACTCCTTATAAGTAAGGGAAGTATGACCTAGAGTCGTATTTTTGAGATATCAGTAGAATCGAACCTATATTTAAGCCTAAGATAGTTAGGGAGTAGTGAATATTTATTTTTGGATTTTCTAATTTATAAGACAGATAAAGTAAATGCGATAAAATTCGTAATTCAGATAAGGTTAAAGTGAGTGCATACTATGACTTCATCAGTTATTCTGCCGAGATTATGGAATGCTTGCTCATGAATAGGCAGAGGCCCTGTATTCATTACACTGGTCCTAAACGCCCCTATCATAAGACATGTCACTGGGTACTGCGTTAGGCTTGAAGATTCTGAATAGAAAGCAACGTCCCTACCCCCAACGCCCGTGCAGTCTGAATACAGGCATACACGTTCAGACGGCTCATCCAATTGAGCGACTCAGTTGGGTGACGTATTAACATTCCGAAATGGTCTAAACTTTCTTAAGCATAATAGAATACATGGTTTACCATATTCGAGAGACGTGATGTGTTTCAATGCTTTCATTAATGATTGGTAAAAGATAGTTAGGCCTTTAAAAAGAGTTCAATCATAAAGAACATCATGGCCAAGTCAAGCTGACTTCCATGAACACGTTCGGTTATCCTAACGGTCCAATCCTTTATGTGTCTAAACAAACAGTTCCTTAATTAACTAAGAATCCCTCAAGCGGGGTGCAATGCTTGATACCGCGTTATGGTGCAGTGTACTGGTCAACACTAACCGGGTTACATGGCCTTACTTAGCAGAGGTACAGCTTACAACAACCGCTGTGCTTCAGCGTGCACGTACGAAGTTTATATTCTTGGTGACTACACTAGCATGGTATAGGACCGACAATATACTAAGGGTCTAGTCAGATGTTTCACTACGAAAGAGTCCTCAGTCAGAATCCAAAGCTCGATAGACTTACTACAACCGGTGTGCCTCGGTCGATCTCATGTTGTATCCAATAGATTTCTCTTACCAAGGGGTGACACAGATAGTGTACTCTGAATCGGGATTCGCGACTTCCCAATAACAGAGCCTATAACTACGTTCTTTTAGTTGGAAAAGCGATTAAGTTTAAAGCATAATCGGAAAGCATTTCAACAGCATACACAGACCATAATATTATTTCGGCATTATAACTGCTTACACCATAGCATACACTAAAGATAACTACTCGCTAATCATAGCAACAATATCATAAAACATTATATAAGATAAAGGATAGAAGTACCAGTAGATTAAACGAGTTTTGAATACAAAAGTGACAACTTGAAGACTCCAGACCGCTCCTAATACAATCTTCAGCGTTCTTCTCCGGGTACTAGGTTTCCGGCAAGGAGTCGAAGGACTTGATAGTATGACTAATATTGTACAAGAGAGAGAAAGAAGTGAATTGAAGTGTGTGTTGGAATGAATGACAAAGACCTTTTAAATAGACTAGGATTTTGCCAAAATACGGCTGGCAGGCCATATGGTGGCCCGTATTTGGCAGCCCGTTTGACTGGCAGCCCGTTTCTTGGGAGCGTTTGTTGGGCCGTGTGGCAGGCCGTACCCCATACTGGCAGGTCGTATGGCAGGCCGTATGGCAGGTCGTATCTGATGCTGGTCAGCCTTGATTCCCTATATCGTAACTTGATTTCTTGTCTTTCACCGTTTCTGCTCTAGAATCTTCGTTGTAGCTCCGATTCTCTTGATTCTTTTTGCACCGCCTTCGTAATTACTCGTTCTTCAATTCTAACTGACGAAGTGGGTATTTTGCCGACAAAGTTTGAATCTTTATAGTTTTTGGGCCTTAATACCGGGGTGAAAACGTGACTTTTTAACCGATATCAGTCAAAAATTTCCGGGTCATCACATTACCTACCCGTTAAAGAAATTTCGTCCCGAAATTTGATAGAGATCGTCATAGTTGATAATAAGAATGTTTTCATGATGAATACGAGTTAAAAAGTAGAGTTTTATCACCATTGAGTAACATAGATAAAACAATTCAATCATGCGAAGAGTACGAATGAAGCTATCACAAAAGAGTGAAATGAGAAATAAAGATTCATCTTAACTATTGACGTGGTCACGGTTGATTTCCGAAATTCACAGAAATTAAAGAAAATTTTCGAAATCTAAATAAGATTTGATTTTTCGATAATTAAGGTGTGACGACCCAGAAATTTCCGACTAAATTTAAACTTTACTCTTATATATGGTTTCGACATGATAAGCAAAGTTTATTAAACCGAGCCTCAAAAATTTTGAACTGTTTATATGGATTCATTTACCCTTTGACAACTCCCGACGATTCACGAACAATTGTGTAAATAATTATATAGATATATATATATATATATATATATATATAAACATAGAAGTAAATATATATATATATATATATATATATATATATATATATATATATATATATATATATATATATAATATTTTTATTAAATAGAACAATTAAGTTAATAATAAAATGGATATATATATATATATATATACATATATATATACATATATATATATATATACATACATATATATATATACATACATATATATATATATATATATATAAATATATATAATATTATTATCTATATATATATATATATATATATGATTGTTATTAAGAATTATTACATTGTAATAGTTATTAAATGTAATTATAAGTAAAAATATAATTGTTATAATAATATTGTTATTACTTTCAACATTAATATCAAGACTAGTGTTATGTAAATATATAATCTATAGATACGAATTTGATATATATAAATTGATATAGCATTATTATTAATACTATGGTTATTACTAATAATATTAGTATTAATATAATTAGTACTATTATTATTATATCAGTGTTATTAATATTATTAATTGTATTTTATTTGAAATATATAATCTATTATATTTAATAATGATAATATTATTAATATCTTATTATTATCATTTATTACTGTTAATATTAGTATTAATAGAAATGTAAATAATATTATTATAATTAATACATTGATAATTATTAATATTAATTAGATTTAAATTATATATACATATAAACAAATATATATAAAAATCAGATATACATAAAAACATATATATACATATACGATATATGAATGCAGATACATACACTGACATATATATATATTAATTAAACAGGTACATATACAAAATATAGTTATAGATAAATATGTAAATACATATATAGTTATAATTAAATACAGTCATATACAAAGATAAATACACAATTACGTATTCTGTTTCCCATCACACTCAACTTTTACAAAATTCTTCATCTTCTGCTCATGATTGGTACTATATGTGATTCATATCGATTTCCTTTCGGAGATACAAAACAAAATATATTAAATAACAAAGTTATAAAATCGTACAAATCTGTTTTCAATCACGATCAAACCTTTTTGATTTTTGTTTCTTGTTCTTGACTGTGAGAATCAAAGGACGATAGATACATCTTTTCTATATAACAACAATACAACATCTCAGTTGTTGAATCATTATTCGATTGTCCGGCATCTTTTATAACTATTATTTTCAACACAAACAAAAACTTATCTTAATTTCTGCATCGCTTTTATTTTCGAACTCAACCACCTTTAACTCTTGGCCACCATTACAATGGTCTCCCATCGTCACCCTCTAAAACCCTCGAGCCACCAAGAGCCGATACCCTTTTTCATTGTATCATGAAACACCACCACCTTAAACCGTCACTCTCTCTCCCAATTTTTTTTTTTCCGCAAATCAAACTTCTTCATGTTTTCTATTTCTTTGTTGTCGAGTTCAATGCAAACCAAACCCCCATTTCTAAATACTTGCGTGATGTAAAACTATCACCACCATGACACTTAAAACAACTACCCTTACAACTCACCAACTTAACCATGATCCACCATCGTGAAACCCTTCACCTCTCTCTCTCTCTACAATCTTTTCGTGACCTATGATCAAACCACCCCCATCATGATCATTTCCTGCTGCTTCTTCTTCCTTTCGCCACCATTGCGGCTATGATCTAATACAATAAACGAGATAAAGTGGTTACACGAAGCCAACTGCTGCTAGTCACGTAATTTTTTTCTCTCTAGTTCCTAATCCACAGATGACACCACCATTATTCTTTTCACTTTGTGTTGTTTATTGACGAGTTATATAAAAGAAAAAGAACAACCTTTCCAGCTAGCCACTAATCAATAAAGAAAACAAAAAGAATCGACTTATGATTGATAGTGGGATAATAACAACCACTAATACCCACTTCCTGTTTAATATCCTTACTGTCATCACCGACACTCCATTCTTTTGGGCTTAATCGGTAACCAGGCCATAGTTAAGATTATTTTATGATTGGGCTGTGACCCAAATATTCATTCCTGTTGGGCCACTAGTGGAACAGTTTATATCGATTTGGGTCTTCAACAAAAACCCATTAGATTCCTGCTATCTGCTCTATTTGTTGCTGCTACGTAACAATTAGATGATTCAATATTGGATACTGTGACCAAGATGTAGGGATCCACCTTTTGCAATTCAATATAGACGATTGGGTTCAATGATAGAGGTTATGGTAATGGTAACATTAATCATGTTGATAAAGGTAATAATATATGATGATGAAGATGATGATAGCGATACATGTTGATAATTGATGATGATAACGATGCATGATAACGAATTATTACCTGTTGATCAAGTGAACTAGAGTTATTGTCTGCGTCAAGTGAAAACCCAAATACCCACTATATTCTTTTAGTTTCCAGTATTATATCGAATCAAGAACCATTTTTTTTCTCTTCTTTTTACTCTTATTGCCGATTAAGTTACCAAACCCAAACCCCTTTTATCTTTTGGATCAAATGTGTATAATTGGGCTTATGTTTGGTCTTTCTAAATGGATTGAGAAGTTAAAGGAAGTTGAGGGTGAGGAATCTAGGTATGCGACGGGTTAAGTAAATTAAAGTCTGTTATTAAACAGATAAACAGAATCAGAGGGACGGTTCAGGATGTTTGGGTTTAACGAGATGTCGCAGGTTCGAGCCCGTGCAGAGGCAGATTTCTATTTTTTTAGGAAGCTTATTCTAAGGTAGTATCTTATTATTATTATTATTATTATTATTGTTGATTGTTGATATTATTATTATTATTATTACTATTATTATTATTATTATTATTATTATTATTATTATTATTATTATTTGTATTATTACTATTATTTTTATTACTAGTATCATACTATTAATATTATTATTAATATGATTATTAATATATCTATTAAGACTATAATTATTATTAAACTTACCATTATTACTAGAAATATTTTTTTGCTTAAACTATTATTTTTACTTTATAAATAATAAAACAAGCAGTTTTATTATAAACTACTATTATTACTATCATTATTATTATTATCTTTAATCTAGAAATACTACAATTGCTAATTTTACAAAACCAAAGATATATATGAATATATATAAATACACTTATTACATAAGGTATACTAATATTACATAAAATTATGTTTTAACTAGTATTATTGATATCACATTAATTAAATATCAAATAAGTATCATAAGGTATTATAAATATTAATAAAATTATATATAAGAATATTAAGTTTAATACATAACAAAATATATAAACTTAAGTGATTTATATTATAATGTGTTAATATATATACTTGATATAGGTTCGTGAATCCGAGGCCAACCCTACACTTGTTAAATGTCGTCATATGTATTTTTACTACAAAATACAGTATGGTGAGTTTCATTTGCTCCCTTTTTAAATGCTTTTGCAATATATATTTTTGGAACTGAGAATACATGCTCTATTTTTATAACTGTTTTACGAAATAGACACAAGTAATTGAAACTACATTATATGGTTGAATGGATCGAAGCCGAATATGCCCCTTTTAGCCTGGTAATCTAAGAATTAGGGAACATCAATAATTTTGAGAATTAGTGCACCCCTAATTGATGCGAATCCTAAATGTAGATCTACGGGAACTAACAACCCCCATTCTGGAATTTGGAATGCTTTAGTACTTCGAAATTTATCATGTCCGATGGGTGTCCCGGAATGATGGGGATATTATATATGCATCTAGTTAATATCGGTTACCAGGTGTTCACCATATGAATGATTTTTATCTCTATGCAGTTTGCAAAATGCTTGATATGAGATGTATATTTATGGAAAAATGAAATCTTGTAGTCTATTAAAATTATGGAAATGATTGATTAGTATAAACCTATGAACTCACCAACCTTTTGGTTGACACTTTAAAGCATGTTTATTCTCAGGTATGAAAGAAATCTTCCGTTGTGCATTTGCTCATTTTAAGGACATTACTTGGAGTCATTCATGACATATTTCAAAAGACGTTGCATTCGAGTCGTTAAGTTCATCAAGATTATTATCAAGTCATTTATAGTTTGGATATATTATGAAATGGTATGCATGCCGTCAACTTTCGATGCAATGAAAGTTTGTCTTTTTAAAAACGAATTGTAGCGACCCGTCAAAATCACTATTGACGCAGCACTTTAATTATTGATTCCACATTGAGGTTTTGACCTCTATATGATACGTTTTGATAAAATATTGTATTCATTAAAATAAGTGACTTTCTAAACATAGAAAGTTATAAGCATGTGGGCGAGCGCTTAGGTATAAGCAAATCCCCAAAATACATAAGTTTTTATCATACAGTTGACATCACAGTCCAATTATTTATTAAACAACGCAGTTTTATTTCGAATGCAATAAACTTTATACAAAGCATGAGAGACTCCATGCAGGCAACAAGCACATCACAGCGGAAGCAGTCTAAGGACCTGAGAATAAAATATGCTAAAAAGTCAACACGAATGTTGATGAGTTATAGGTTTAATTACTCGAGTCATAAATATATATAAAGATAGACCACAAGATTTCATCAAAAGTTTATCAATAGATTCTACGTAACAGAGCACCCTGGTAACTAAAATTTAACGTTATAATGATAATTACCCCATTCGTTTTAATACACGCAAACCAACGTGTCATAAACTCAAATAACATACGTCCGTTAAAAGGCTAGCGCTCTAGCTCGGACGGGGATGTCAAGCCCTATGGATCCATATACAATTATTCGCGCCCACCAGTCCATATCCTATGTACTGGCAGCTACTAGTTACCAAAGCTAAGAGATTTTCGGTTTAACTCAGTGTAGAATTAAGTATGTACTTGTGTCCATTGCATTTAAAATAAATTGCATGTATTCTCAGCCCAAAAATATTTAAAATATTTAAAAAGGGAGACTATAACCTCACTTTTCAATATTGAGATTCAATATTGTAGGCAAATTACGTAGACGTAAAGATAGTGGATGACCGTATGGTTGGTCTTGAATTCACAAACAATACCCCGAACAATACCCAATATTTCTTTAGCTTAAAATGGTTTGAAACCCGAATTAAAACACCCTCGAATATACTTTATACTTTATTATTATTAAACTTAAAATTAAAATTAAAATTTAAAATTATAAATATGAATATGAATTACAGAAGAAGAGTCTGAAGATGAGTCGAGCAGAATCTGGCATATTTATAATACTTTTTCATTTACTGTAGCCCATGCGATCGCATGAGTTTTCAGTATTTTTGCCATGCGATCGCATGGCCGCCTGATCCGCTTTTGTTTGCCAGTTCGTCGACATCAAATAGTGTACTGTAGCAAAATAGTGGTACTGTAGCAAATAGTATTCACTGTAGCAAATAGTGTACCGTAGCAAATAGTGTTTTACTGTAGCAAAGTCGTTTTCACTGTAGCACTGTAGCAAAGTCGGTTTCACTGTAGCAAATAGTGTTTTACTGTAGAAAAGTCATTTTTACTGTAGGAAAGTCATTTTTTTACTTGTACATCTTATATTATATATATATATACATACATATAATTGTTCATGAATCGTCGAGAGTAGTCAAAGGTAATTGAATATATGAAACAATTCTAAAATTTTGAGACTCAATTTAACAGACTTTGTTTAACGTGTCAAAATAATAAATCGTATAGAGAATTGGTTTAAATAAGTCGAAATTTTTCGGGTCATCACAGTACCTCCCCGTTAAAGAAAATTTCGTCCCGAAATTTTGAGTAGTACCTGTTTTATGAGCGATATCAGTGAAAAAATGTGGATACTTTTGCTTCATTTGATCCTCACGTTCCCAAGTAAACTCGGGTCCTCGTCTAGCATTCCAATGAACTCTAACTATCGGTATTTTACTTTGTTTTAATTGTTTGACCTCACGGTCCATGATTTCAACAGGTTCTTCGATAAAATGGAGTTTATCATTGATTCGTATTTTATCAAGAGGAATTACGACATCCTCTTCAGCTAAACATTTCTTTAAATTTGACACGTGAAATGTGTCATGAACACTACTAAGTTCTTGCGGTAGCTTTAATCGATAAGCAACTGCTCCAATTCTTTCTGTGATTTCAAAGGGTCCTACGTGTGATGACCCGGGAATTTCCGATCAAATTTAAACTTTAATCTTTATATGATTCCGACACAATGAGCAAAAATCTGTAATGTTGAGTCTCGAAAGTTTTGAAATCTATATTCGTGTAATCAATTACCATTTGACCATGCCTGACGATTCACGAACAATTATATGTAAACAAATATATATACATATGTTTGATTATTAAAGTAAGATATATTAATAAAACATTGAACGGATTAGTTGATATGAATATAAGCTATGAGATCTATTTTATGAACTTGAAAATGCTATCAAGGTATTGAATGAATAATACTTTACATGAACGTATTTGTCCGATGTAAGTTTATCGACGAGATTAAAAGATAATATCAAAAGATTGAATTATCAGATACATTGAATTATGATTACGAGTCTCTGTTATGAGGTCCACGTTGATTTGAGAAATTGTTTCTTTTTAACGGTATTAGGAATAGTTGGTAAAAGTGATTTGCCAAAATGTCATTTACGAGAGTTAGTCAAAAGTTAGTAATCATTTCCGTTTAAAAATTCAAAAGTGTACTTTACTTGATTTACTCGTGTCTCTCGATAAATCAACTCTTTAGTTTCATATATAAAAAAATACTATTTGGTAAAATAACTACTAATATATAAAACAGGTAAATTATATAAAACGAACTTGAAATGTAAATTTGTTTTGAAAGACTAAATATTATACATTAGATAAGTATTTCAAAACATATATATATATATATATATATATATATATATATATATATATATATATATATATATATATATATATATATATGGTACAAATTTACAATTTTAATTAAAAATATATATTTTAACTTAGTCATAAAATGTCATGATTTAAAATAAAATACTTTGACCAACAACGAGTCACTGATTTATAGAAGTAAATGACCACAACACTCAATTATATAAGCTGCATTTTTTATAAAGTAATTTGTTGATAAGAAAATCAAATTATTAATAAGGGTACGCGTCGCGTAACGTAAAAGGCTAGTTTTCTAAACGTACGAAAGTGCGCTCGAAAAACGGAAAGTGGTACATGAGTCGAGTGACAACGTACGAGTCTTTTTTGTAAAAATTATATTTTTACTACACACGTAAATATAATATAATATTTAATTAATTCTAAAGATTAAATATATTATATATTAATTAATATATAAAACTTATATTACGTATCATGTGTTAATATAAGTGTGTGTCGACAAGAAGTGAAATGGGTACCAGCTGGACAGGCTCAATTATATAAGCTCGATTGTTTTGGACTCAAACACACACATATCACAAATCTATCTATATTACTCCGTATGTTATTTATTTTATTTAAATTATTAATATTATTATTATTATTATTATTATTATTATTAAGATTAATATTAATATTAATCTTATAGTTAGGAGTATTATTATTATTATTTATACATAAAATACTACGAAGAGGTTCTGCTCGCGTGCTTTTAAAACGGGTTTATTGAGTGGGATAGAGCTAAGGAAATTATGAGTTATAGTTATGGAGGTTATGGGTAATGTTCGAGGGATATGCTCGTGAGGTCAAACTAGTGTTTATCATCTCCGTTGCGTTTACGTACCTTTCCTGCAATATTGAATCTCAATATTGATATGTGAGTACTCATAAATTAATTTTTACATATTAATAGTGTATCCCTGACTAGTGCTCGAGAAAATAGGATTATGCATGCTTGTACTTTTGATATTGCCCTTAGATAGGTTATGCTGAATCTTGAATTAGTTACACATGCGGTTGAGATAAGATATAAGATATGCATGTCCTTGGAAAGCTAGCGAAAAATTATGAACTTTTCCTTTAGATACCAAATGGTTTTGACGGATGGATTAGAAGTTATAGTCAATTGAATTTTTGTATTATTATTAAAAATGATTATTATTATCGTCGTTATTATCGTCATTCTAGTTTTTATCTAATTATTATTATTATTATTATTATCATTATTATTATCATTGTCAATAAAAGGTTTTGTTATCAAAAACTGTTATTTAAATATTATTACTATCGTTATTATTATTAAAAGTATAATTAGTATTATTATTATTATTATTATCATTAAAAATAGTTATTAGTATTATCATCATAATATTTATTATCATTAATATTACTATAATTAGAATTAATATTAGTAACACTTAATTAATATAAATATTATTATTATCATTAATATGAACGCGATATAACAGACGATTTAAAAGCTATTAAATGAATCGATTAGGAAATAATAGGTATAAGTATCATGATGAAATTAAAATATTGAAATATATTAAATTAGATAAAATTGTCATTTTTATTATTTTTATCATTACTATTACTATTAAAAAGTATCGTAAATATTAAAGTTATCCTAATTAAAATTATCATTTTATCATATTATCATTCTTAGTAAATTTAAATAGTAATATTTTATTAATAGGATAATAATAACTATTATTACAAAATAATACAACGTTTACTTATAAATATTATTTTTATCAAATAAATATGTGATACAAACATATTTTACTACGTGTAATAAAAAAGTCATTAATAATACTTATCCTATTCTCTTTATGATATTAAATAAACTCTATAAATTTTATTACTATATACATATATAAAGGTATAATTTATTATATAAATTTTAATAAAAAAATTGTATGTATTAATAAATGAATTATATTATTTACTCTAATAAATCTTTTAAAAATATTTAAAAATATAAAACGACGATATTTAAATTATATAATAATCATGTATAAATTTTGAAAATCATTTTGAGTCAAATTGACTTTTGTTGACTGTGACATATTAGTCTCGAGCATTAGGATTGTGGTACACTATGACTTAACCTAAATTGTTAGACAGATATTGACCAACATATAAATATATATAATTAATATAGGTTCGTGAATCCGAGGCCAACCTTACACTTGTTCAATGACGTTATATGTATTTTTACTACGAAATACAATATGGTGAGTTTCATTTGCCTTTTTACCCTTTATATTTTTGGGACTGAGAATACGTGCGCTTTAATAAATGTTTGATGAAATAGACACAAGTAATTGAAACTACATTCTATGGTTGAATTATCGAAATCGAATATGCCCCTTTTTATTAAAGTCTGGTAATCTAAGAATTAAGGAACAGACACCCTAATTGACACGAATCCTAAAGATAGATCTATTGGGCCTAACAAACCTCATCCAAAGTACCGGATGCTTTAGTACTTCGAAATTTATATCATGTCCGAAGGAGGATCTCGGAATGATAGGGGATATTCTTATATGTATCTAGTTAATGTCGGTTACCAGGTGTTCACCATATGAATGATTATTTATGTCTCTATGCATGGGACGTATATTTATGAGAACTGGAAATGAAATTCTTGTGGTCTATTAAAATGATAGAAATAAATGATTATGATAAACTAATGAACTCACCAACCTTTTGGTTGACACTTTAAAGCATGTTTATTCTCAGGTGTTAAAGAAATCTTCCGCTGTGCATTTGCTCATTTTAAAGATATTACTTGGAGTCTTTCATAGCATATTTCGAAGAACGTTGCATTCGAGTCATTGAGTTCATCAAAGATTATTATTAAATCAATTTATAGTTGGATAGTAGATATTATGAAATGGTATACATGTCTGTCAATTTTCGATGTAAAGAAAGTTTGTCTTTTAAAAACGAATGCAATGTTTGTAAAATGTATCATATAGAGGTCAAATACCTCGCAATGTAATCAACTATTGTGAATCGTTTATAATGTATATGAACGGGTCCTTTCAGTTGGTATCAGAGTGGTGGTCTTAGCGAACCAGGTCTGCATTAGTGTGTCTAACTGATAAGTCGATAGGATGCATTAGTGAGTCTGAACTTCGACCGTGTCTGCATATCAAAAAGTTTTGCTTATCATTTTTAGTCAGAAATCATCTACTTATCATCCTTAGAAAATTACCTGCTTATCATTCTTAAGTCTAGACGCGTTTTCCTGCATTTATTGCATAATAGTGTATAGATGAATTTATATCTTAGCATATCTGCTAATTAATATTTTAGCATATCTATTACTGTGAACTTTGACTAACATTTTTCAAAGATTCTCCCTAATTTATGGATATCAGTATTATATATACATATGTAAATTATGTATTGAAAAATACCAAATCTAAATTCTACAATCTATTTTATACCAAAATTCATTTCCCCGATTATACAAGATGGATTCCGCATCTAGTTCGAACTCCGCAAATTCCGACAGCTATGCCGATATGGATTTCAACAAGAGCTCCGAAAGCAGCGTGACTGGAATGGATCAACCAATTAGCCATCACCTATTCTGGATGAATTGGGGATGGGTTCGTAATATGCTAAATCACTGGAGCCAAGAAGAAGGCGATCCTTTCCACCCACCACAATCACCTCTTGGCGATGAACCTGAAGCACTTACCGGCGAACCTGTTCGAAACACCATTTTCTCTCTCATCTCCAGAGTATCTCGTCACGATTATATACTATCCCATATTATGAATCTTATTCATCCGCTCGCTCCAACCGCCAATCATCCCGGTGTACTAGCAGAAGTTAACGAACTTCGCGCTCGCGTGACGGTTTTGGAGATTAAGGTGCAAGGATTACAAACACCATCAGCAGCACCAGCAGCATAACCCGTACCGCCAGTAACATCAACATCACAAGCCTCAATACCCTAAGAACCAGCAGCATCACCGGAATCAACGGTATCACTATCATCAACATCAACAGTATCATTACCACCACCAACAATCACATCCACATCACACGCCTCAACATCACCACCTGTATCTCGGATATCAACATCACACGCACCATAGATACCAAGGAGTACCAATAAACAACAAACGATGAAGTATTGATTCATAACTTCATCGGAGAAACATTCTGCGGTGATTATGTAATCTCTAAAGTCTTAGAGATTATGTATTTCAGCCCTAACCATAAATCAGATAAGTGGACAGAGATGATAGAGAGAAGAATCGAAACCCTGAAAAGAAGGGTGCACGATTTACAAGCTAGACTTGATTTACCAGCAGCATCAACAGTACCGTTAGCAGCACCAACATAGTCCGTAACTTCAGCATCGTCAGAATCAGCAACACCTATGACATCACAAACTTCGTCAGTTCAAGAATCGCCGTGGACATCATCACCCAGCAACAACGAATATATTGTATCAACGAGTTATGAAGTAATATCTCATTCCTTTGGAAGAATTTATATATATATATTTTATATATATGAATTCTGAAACTATAATGAATCTTTCGTACTAAGCTGTTGAGTATGAATTGAAAAAGGGTAGATACTACTCGTTTCATATGACTAATAGGCTACGATGTACATCCTTCGGTAACAACATAACCACCTTCGTTTCATACTTAATACTTTATTATTTATTCTTATAGATATTTCCTTAGTGAATTATGCTGATGCTTATACAATCTCTGTTTCAATTAAATGAACCCGGTTTCGTAATAAACCAAGTGTATCATTCAATAACATGTTTGATTTTACACTTTCATCTTCGATGCACTCGAAACTTATTGGAAAAAAACATTCGTATCTTGTAAAGTTAGCAAGAGTTCTATAAGCATCAGCATAATTCACTAAGGAAATATCTATAAGAATAAATAATAAAGTATTAATTACATTAGTGAAATACTCCACGAAGGTTATGTAATCTCTAATGTTTTAGAGATTATTCCTTTCTAATTCAAGCCGAAAATCAAATGAGCTTAATATGATATTAACTCATTGAATCTGTATCACATCTGAAGAAAATATACCCACATATATTTTCATAAGGACGGTAATGAAAATTCTTGTTCAAAATATTATCTGTGAATTTTTTTAACGGGTAGGTAATACCCGAGTGATATTTAAATTCACAATTAATATGTTACATTCTTCAATTTTGATTCAACAATCATCAACTATACTCCCTATTTTCACAACAGTATACATTCTTTTATAAGAAATCTAAATAACCTTACTCATTCAAATTCAATTACATATTCTGATTTTGAAATCTCAAAATTCAACTTGAGATATAACCGAAATCATCACTCTTAGATTCTTACATCTTTTAAAACTATACTTTGACTTCAAAACTGTGATAGAACATCACTTTTATTTGTAACACTCAGAAGGATATGAGAATCAATCGAGATTCATGACGATTTCATCATTTGGATATTGACAATAACAAGCTGCGTTTAAAACACTTCAAAATTCCTGAAGACACTTCAAATGATGAACAATCGAGATGATGATCCAACCATACATTACCTGAAGTCTTGAACCTGAAAAACTCTCGAAACCAAGATTATAGTTTAACATGTACCCGCGCCGAATTCTTTATCATTTATTAGCAAAAACAACCTTATGATTCCTTTCCAAATTAGCCAGTTTTATCATGGCTCCAGCAAGCCAACTTCGACTTTTCAGTAAAACTAACTTTTATTATAACCTCGATAGATACGTTTCCCATTCGCCATCGTTACATGGGAACCTTTTATATCTCGCCACATTAGCAGTAAACTTATAAACAACTTCATTAACCTTCGACTTAAGCCTCTCTGAAAAGTCACTATACTTATTCATTAAAACCCATCATGTACTCACCTACATCCTGAAACGATAATTGTCATACCAATTACTGAAAAATCAGCAATCATTATTTTGAAATCTCGCAGCATTTCTACTTTAATAGTTATATAAACATATAACGTCTATTTTCTAAACTTACACACTTCGAATGTGAAGTTTCTGAAAAATACCTCGAACTGCGGAATAATTCTCGAAATGCTGATGAAGCAGTAAAAACTGTAAACGACTTTAATGGTCAAAAGTTTGACGATAAAGAATAGTGTGTTGGCAAAAACTCAGAACAAGAGAAGGTTTGGAACTGGAAAACGGATTGAGCAAAGTATGAAGGAGGCCGTGGACAAATCACAAGGACTGAACCTGTCTTCAAAGGATTCAAATGATTCAGTGCCTGCTAAAATCATTAGCAAAAACCTTACTCCTCATTCTAAACCTTCACAGACAAATCTTCTTCATCATCTATCGATGTTAGAAATTCTAAGATATCATCGTATCTTTCATTATAAATATCCTCGATATTCCCGAAAATATTTTCATAAGCATTCTTATCTGAAATCAATTATCTCTCCGTAATATCTGCAATATAAAAGAAACTATGTTAGTTTCTAAATTCTGAAAAATTCAAATATGAATGTTTTGAAGTAGTGTTGGGAACTGAAGCACGAGTTAGTATAATATAATGACACTTGATCAACGTGATTATATTACAGTAGTTCATGCTGAGTTTCTAATGGAACGTGATGATTCACAGAACATACCGTCATCATGGGCCATTTACACGACTCTTACATTCTATATAATCTCTAAACATATCAAGAAAATATTTTTCTTGATGATTCGATCTTTTCCAGGATATTCTGGTAATTTGACAAAGCAAGATCGTACCATTACGATTCCCTTCTTAGAACATTAATTATGTTCATTCTGAAACTCATATCTACACATTCCGGACCATTACAAGTGATACTTAATCACAAGAAGAAGAAACGAAAGAATGAAACTCCGACATAGAAATTGGAGTATAAATCGCAAAAAAAAAACAGTATTAACTGTGGATGACAATGATTATAGAAGACAGAAGCAGAGACATCGAGATATGAGGGAAGATATAAAACCCAACAACAACTCAGAAATTACAAACCGTATATATCGATGCATATAGCAACATAAAGACACGGGAGAACTAAAAACACTATAAAACCAAGAGTATAGTAGAAGTAAATAGATTCTTTCGGAGGCAGATGAAAAAGAAGGATGACTGATATGAATATTAGGAATATATTAAGAATTAGAACTGGATGGAGCATACTGGTGAATATTTTAAAAATATGAATTAAAGAAGAAAATATGAAAGATAGGAGATATGAGAATAAGGAAACGACGGGGGTGGATTTATAGAAAAATATCCGACAGAGCAATCGGAACAGATTATTGCATTTAATCAAAGAAGATTCTGATTTCCTTAATCGCCGAAGAACCAAATCGTATTACGAAGATTTTCTTTAAATCCCTTAAATTTTGGAAATCAATCATAACTACGTCATCGGTTAAAACGAATATACGTTACTCATTTTACTCTATCGCGATAGCTTCATTTATACTCTTCGCGTAATCAAATTGTTTTATCTACATTACTCAATGATGATAAAACTCTATATTCATCATGAAAACATTCTTATAGTTAGCTATGATGACCTCGATCAAATTTCGGGACGAAATTTCTTTTAACGGGTAGGTACTGTGATGACCCGGGAATTTCCGATCAAATTTAAACTTTAATCTTTATATGATTCCGACACAATGAGCAAAAATCTGTAATGTTGAGTCTCGAAAGTTTTGAAATCTATATTCGTGTAATCAATTACCATTTGACCATACCTGACGATTCACGAACAATTATGTGTAAACAAATATATATACATATGTTTGATTATTAAAGTAAGATATATTAATAAAACATTGAACGGATTAGTTGATATGAATATAAGCTATGAGATCTATTTTATGAACTTGAAAATGCTATCAAGGTATTGAATGAATAATACTTTACATGAACGTATTTGTCCGATGTAAGTTTATCGACGAGATTAAAAGATAATATCAAAAGATTGAATTATCAGATACATTGAATTATGATTACGAGTCTCTGTTATGAGGTCCACGTTGATTTGAGAAATCGTTTCTTTTTAACGGTATTAGGAATAGTTGGTAAAAGTGATTTGCGAAAATGTCATTTACGAGAGTTAGTCAAAAGTTAGTAATCATTTCCGTTTAAAAATTCAAAAGTGTACTTTACTTGATTTACTCGTGTCTCTCGATAAATCAACTCTTTAGTTTCATATATATAAAAATACTATTTGGTAAAATAACTACTAATATATAAAACAGGTAAATTATATAAAACGAACTTGAAATGTAAATTTGTTTTGAAAGACTAAATATTATACATTAGATAAATATTTCAAAACATATATATATATATATATATATATATATATATATATATATATATATATATATATATATATATATATATATGGTACAAATTTACAATTTTAATTAAAAATATATATTTTAACTTAGTCATAAAACGTCATGATTTAAAATAAAATACTTTGACCAACAACGAGCCACTGATTTATAGAAGTAAATGACCACAACACTCAATTATATAAGCTACATTTTTTATAAAGTAATTTGTTGATAAGAAAATCAAATTATTAATAAGGGTACGCGTCGCGTAACGTAAAAGGCTAGTTTTCTAAACGTACGAAAGTGCGTTCGAAAAACGGAAAGTGGTACATGAGTTGAGTGACAACGTACGAGTCATTTTTGTAAAAATTATATTTTTAATACGCACGTAAATATAATATAATATTTAATTAATTCTAAAGATTAAATATATTATATATTAATTAATATATAAAACTTATATTACGTATCATGTGTTAATATAAGTGTGTGTCGACAGGAAGTGAAATGGGTACCAGCTGGACAGGCTCAATTATATAAGCTCGATCGTTTTGGACTCAAACACACATAACACAAATCTATCTATATTACTCCGTATGTTATTTATTTTATTTAAATTATTAATATTATTATTATTAAGATTAATATTAATATTAATCTTATAGTTAGGAGTATTATTATTATTATTATTTATACATAAAATACTACGACGAGGTTCTGCTCGCGTGCTTTTAAAACGGGTTTATTGAGTGGGATAGAGTTAAGGAAATTATGAGTTATAGTTATGGAGGTTATGGGTAATGTTTGAGAGATATGCTCGTGAGGTCAAACTAGTGTTTATCATCTCCGTTGCATTTACGTACCTTTCCTGCAATATTGAATCTCAATATTGATACGTGAGTACTCATAAATTAATTTTTACATATTAATAGTGTATCCCTGACTAGTGCTCGAGAAAATAGGATTATGCATGCTTGTACTTTTGATATTGCCCTTAGATAGGTTATGCTGAATCTTGAATTAGTTACACCTGCGGTTGAGATAAGATATAAGATATGCATGTCCTTGGAAAGCTAGCGAAAAATTATGAACTTTTCCTTTAGATACCAAATGGTTTTGACGGATAGATTAGAAGTTATAGTCAATTGAATTTTTGTATTATTATTAAAAATGATTATTATTATCGTCGTTATTATCGTCGTTCTAGTTTTTATCTAATTATTATTATTATAATTATTATAATTATTATTATTATTATCATTATTATTATCATTGTCAATAAAAGGTTTTGTTATCAAAAACTGTTATTTAAATATTATTACTATCGTTATTATTATTAAAAGTATAATTAGTATTATTATTATTATTATTATCATTAAAAATAGTTATTAGTATTATCATCATAATATTTATTATCATTAATATTACTATAATTAGAATTAATATTAGTAACACTTAATTAATATAAATATTATTATTGTCATTAATATGAACGCGATATAACAGACGATTTAAAAGCTATTAAATGAATCGATTAGGAAATAATAGGTATAAGTATCATGATGAAATTAAAATATTGAAATATATTAAATTAGATAAAATTGTCATTTTTATTATTTTTATCATTACTATTACAATTAAAAAGTATCGTAAATATTAAAGTTATCCTAATTAAAATTATCATTTTATCATATTATCATTCTTAGTAAATTTAAATAGTAATATTTTATTAATAGGATAATAATAACTATTATTACAAAATAATACAACGTTTACTTATAAATATTATTGTATCAAATAAATATGTGATACAAACATATTTTACTACGTGTAATAAAAAAGTCACTAATAATACTTACCCTATTCTCTTTATGATATTAAATAAACTCTATAAATTTTATTACTATATATATATATAAAGGTATAATTTATTATATAAATTTTAATAAAAAAAATTTTATGTATTAATAAATGAATTATATTATTTACTCTAATAAATCTTTTAAAAATATTTAAAAATATAAAACGACGATATTTAAATTATATAATAATCATGTATAAATTTTGAAAATCATTTTGAGTCAAATTGACTTTTGTTGACTGTGGCATATTAGTCTCGAGCATTAGGATTGTGGTACACTATGACTTAACCTAAATTGTTAGACAGATATTGACCAACATATAAATATATATAATTAATATAGGTTCGTGAATCCGAGGCCAACCTTACACTTGTTCAATGACGTTATATGTATTTTTACTACAAAATACAGTATGGTGAGTTTCATTTGTCTTTTTACCCTTTATATTTTTGGGACTGAGAATACATGCGCTTTTATAAATGTTTGACGAAATAGACACAAGTAATTGAAACTACATTCTATGGTTGAATTATCGAAATCGAATATGCCCCTTTTTATTAAAGTCTGGTAATCTAAGAATTAGGGAACAGACACCCTAATTGACGCGAATCCTAAAGATAGATCTATTGGGCCTAACAAACCCCATCCAAAGTACTGGATGCTTTAGTACTTCGAAATTTATATCATGTCCGAAGGAGGATCCCGAAATGATAGGGGATATTCTTATATGTATCTAGTTAATGTCAGTTACCAGGTGTTTACCATATGAATGATTATTTATGTCTCTATGCATGGGACGTATATTTATGAGAACTGGAAATGAAATTCTTGTGGTCTATTAAAATGATGGATATAAATGATTATGATAAAATAATGAACTCACCAACCTTTTGGTTGACATTTTAAAGCATGTTTATTCTCAGGTGTTAAAGAAATCTTCCGCTGTGCATTTGCTTATTTTAAAGATATTACTTGGAGTCTTTCATAGCATATTTCGAAGAACGTTGCATTCGAGTCATTGAGTTCATCAAAGATTATTATTAAATCAATTTATAGTTGGATAGTAGATATTATGAAATGGTATACATGCCTGTCAATTTTCGATGTAAAGAAAGTTTGTCTTTTAAAAACGAATGCAATGTTTGTAAAATGTATCATATAAAGGTCAAATACCTCGCAATGTAATCAACTATTGTGAATCGTTTATAATGTATATGAACGGGTCCTTTCACTACGTACTTAAGACTTAGCTTTCCTCATTTACCGAATCGTACAACGCCTTTCCAGGGTGACACTTTCAACATGACTTTGTCGCCCACTTGAAATTCTAGCGGTTTTCTTCTTACATCAGCATAACTCTTTTAGCAACTCATGGCTGTTTTCAATTGCTGTTGTATTTGAATGATCTTTTCGGTGGTTTCATGAATAATTTCTGGTCCAGTAAGTTGTCTTTTTCCTACTTCACTCCAACAGATAGGAGATCTGCACTTTCTACCGTAAAGTACTTCAAATGGCGCTGCGTTGATGCTCGTATGATAGCTGTTATTGTATGAAAATTCTCACAACGATAAGTGTCGATCCCAACCGGTTCCAAAGTCAATCACACATGCCCGTAACATGTCTTTCAATGTTTGTATTGTTCTTTCACTTTAACCATCTGTCTGTGGGTGATAAGCGGTGCTCATATCTAATCGAGTTCCCAATGCTTTTTGTAATGACTGCCAAAAACGTGATGTGAATCGGGTGTAGCGATCAGATATGATGGAGATAGGTACACCATGCCTGGAAACTACTTCCTTCAAATATAGGCGTGTTAATCTCTCCATACTGTCTGTCTCCTTTATTGGTAGGAAGTGAGCTGATTTAGTTAGATGATCAACTATCACTCAAATAGTATCATGACTACTTGCAGTCCTTGGCAATTTCGTAATGAAATCCATGGTTATTCTTTCCCATTTTCACTGCGGAATTTCTGGTTGTTGCAGTAATCCTGACAGCTTTTGGTGCTCAGCTTTGACCTTCGCACATGTCAAACATTTTCTTACATAAGTAGCAATTTCTGTATTCATATTAGGCCACCAATAGAACTTCTTGAGATCGTGGCACATTTTCCCGTTTTCTGGGTGAATTGAGTACCTCGTTTTATGTGCTTCATCCAGTACTAGTTGCCTTAGGTTACCAAGTTTTGGTACCCATATCCTACCAGCAAAATACAGGGTTCCATCGGCTTTTACTTCAAGCTGTTTTTCTAATCCTTTGCTCATTTCGCCCTTTTCATTTTCTTCTTTTAAAGCTTCTAACTATGCTGCTTGAATTTGCTTTGTGAGATCGGTACGAATTGTAATGTTCAAAGCTCGGACCCTAAGAGGTTTTACTCTTTCTTTCTGACTTAGGGCATCAGCTACAACATTAGCCTTTCTGAGGTGGTAACGGATTTCACAATTGTAATCGTTTAACAACTCTACCCAGCGACGTTGTCTCATATTGAGTTGTTTTTGATCAAAAATATGCTAAAGACTCTTATGGTTGGTGTACACTGTACACTTGGTGCCATATAGATAGTGTCTCCATATTTTGAGTGCAAAAACTACTGCTCCAAGTTCCAAATCGTGCGTCGTATAGTTCTTTTCATGAATTTTTAGTTTTCGTGAGGCATATGCGATAACTTTTGTGCGTTGCATTAATACACATCCTAAACCTTGGCGCGAAGCATCACAATAGATCACGAAATCATCATTTCCTTCTGGTAATGACAAAATGGGTGCAGACGTTAACTTCTTCTTCAATAACTGGAATGAGGATTCCTGTTCTGTGTACCAATCATACTTCTTTCCCTTTTGAGTCAATGCAGTTAAGGGTTTGGCAATTCTAGAGAAATCTTGAATGAATCTTCGGTAGTAACCAGCAAGACCTAAGAATTGGCGGATTTGTGTTGGAGTCTTCGGCGTTTTCCATTTACTAATGGCTTCGATCTTGGCAGGGTCAACTTTAATTCCATGTTTACTGACAACATGGCCCAAAACTGTACTTCTTGTAACCAGAAATCACACTTCAAAAATTTTGTGTACAGTTCTTCTTTCTTGAGTACCTCCAGTACCAGTCTTAAGTGTTGCTCATGTTCTTCCTTGTTCTTCGAGTAAATCAATATGTCGTCGATAAAAACAATGACAAATTTGTCTAAATACAGTCTACAGATGCGATTCATTAGATCCATGAATACTGCTGGAGCATTAGTCAATCCAAAAGGCATGACTAGAAACTCATAGTGACCGTAACGGGTTCTGAATGCGGTTTTTAGGAACATATTCTTCCTTCACTCTTAGCTGATGATATCCGGAGCGTAGATCAATCTTCGAATAAACACTTGGTCCTTGCAATTGATCAAACAAATCGTCAATCCTCGGTAATGGGTACCGATTCTTGATCGTTAATTTGTTTAATTCTCGATAATCTATGCACATTCTCATAGATCCATCCTTCTTCTTGACGAACAGAATAGGAGCACCCCAAGGTGAAAAGTTGGGACGAATAAATCCACGATCCGATAATTCTTGCAACTGATTTTGTAATTCTTGCATTTCTGAAGGTGCAAGTCTATATGGGGATCAGGCTACAGGTGCGGCTCCTGGTACGAGATCAATCTAGAATTCTACACATATGTGTGGAGGTAGCCCCGGTAATTCTTCTGGAAATACTCCGGGATATTCTCTTACAATCGGCATGTCATCAATGCTTCTTTCTTCAGTATCGATCTTCTTTACATGTGCCAGAATAGCATAACAACCTTTTCTTATAAGTTTCTGGGCCTTCATACAGCTGATAAGGTTCAACTTCGAGTTTCTCTTCTCCCCATAAATCATTAATGACGTTTCATCCTTTCGAGGGATGCGGATCGCTTTCTCAGCGCAAACAACTTCCGTTCTTGTTTTGGACATCCAGTCCATGCCAACGATTACGTCAAAACTTCCTAATTCTATGGGTATCAAATCGATTTTGAAGGTTTCACCAGCGAGATTTATTTCGCAACCATGGCAAATTTTATCGGCTTTTATCAGTTTACCATTAGCTAATTCAATAGTATATTTATCGTCTAGAGGCAATGATGCACATTTTAGTTTAGAACTAAAGTCTTTACACATATAACTTCTATCAGAACCCGTATCAAATATAATAGAAGCTAGTTGATTATTAACGGTAAACATACCCGTGACAAGATTAGGATCCTCACGTGCTTCACTGGCACTAACATTAAATACCCTCCCACGTGCGGGTTCTTTGTTATTCTCCTTATCAGGGCATTGATTTATAAAGTGACCAGGCTTCCCGCATCGAAAAAATTTCTTGACATCGATCGGTTTTGTCTTTACTTCAGAAATGGTGGCATAATAATCTTTCGCCACATGTCCTTTCTTGTTGCACTTATCACGGACCACTTGGCAATAACCTGCATGATGTGTGTAACATCTTTTGCAGAACGGATGGGGTCCCTTATAGTTTGGACTAGCAGTTGCCCCATCTTGTTTACCTTTAAAAGTTTCTTGCTTCTTCAGGTGAGTACTTTTGCCCTTATAGTCTTCCCATTTCCTCTTTCCTTCAGTTGTCTTGACTTCGGTAATTGGTGCCTTAATTGAACTCTCTATGATCTGGTCCATGAGTTGGTGTGCCATTGTCATGGCTTCTTGCATCGTATTCAGTTTGGACGATGTAACATTTCCTTTGATATTGATCGATAAACAGTCAATATACATTTCTATCTTTCGTTTCTCGTTTGGCACCAATTTGGGACACAACAAGGCTAGTTCCATGAAATGTTTTTCATAGTTATTGAGATTCGCGCCGATAACCTTCAAATTATATAACTCAGATTCCGTTTTTCTGATCTCGTTTCGAGGACAGTACTCCTCGATTAGCATCTTTTTCAGTTCTTCCCAAGAGATATCATATGCCGTATCTATTCCTTCTGCTTTAGCATAATTGTTCCACCAAGTAAGTGCACCGTCTTGCAATGTGTACGAAGCATACTTTGACTTGTCTCCGTTCGCACAATTACTGATTTTGAAAACGGACTCCATCTTTTCAAACCATCGGGTTAGACCGACTGGTCCCTCGGTTCCACTAAACGTCTGTGGTTTGCATCCTTGAAAAGTTTTGTATGAGCATCCGTTTCGTGAGTTTGTGTTCACAGCTGCTGCTTTGGCAGCTGCTTCGGCTGCTGTTTTTGCTGCCTCGGCTGCAGCAATTCTTTCATTCACTCGTTTCTCGACTAGTTCCTCAAACTCTGCATCCGACATTTGAGACATGTTTCTTCAATAAACACAACAGAGATAATTTAATCATATAGAATATTATAGGTAAAATGAGTTGTCAATAGTTAATCGTAGCATATTAATAATATGAACCAATTATTATAAAAGCCTTTTCTTCTTATTAGCATTTTATAATTATTTCTAGGGTATTACCTACCCGTTAAGTTCGTACATAATAGCTAATACAAGGAATTAACTACTGAAATCCTAATAATATTCCACTATGAAAAATTATAGCGAGTTACTACGTTATTATGTAATAATAATAATAAGAAGTAGTAATAATACAAATAATCATTCCATGCATTTCTTATTAATAAACCAAAATAATACAATACCATACAATACTGATATTTTATATATGCTTATTCTACATAACAAGATAGGGTAGCACACATAAGCAATAGAATAGCGCATGGAAGATTTATGGTTGCGAGGTCGTTTATTCAGAACTATCAGAAACTTCTTCCCATTTGGTTCTCTCTGCCAATTGTTTGTGTGTGCATGGTCCGATAGACATTCTAGCAGTGTATTTAATTTTTGGTTGAGGTTTTGAGGTGCCCGATGCCTCAGTGGGTTTACTATGGTAAGGGTGGTGACGAACCGAATGGCCCTGTTCCTTTTTAATAATTAAAGACTTTTTATTATTGTGGTTGTTTTTATTATCTATAGCAAGTTGGAATTTCTCCTTAGTGACTTCTTTTATTTCATTAGCGAAATCCTCCTCCTCACTGATCTCGTCTGATGACGAACTGCCTGAGTCATGTGTAGGAGCATATGATGACGAACTGTCTGAATCATGTGTACGAGAATATGTACCGGTGGTCATGAACCGAAATCTGCCAGGTGTAATCTTCACAACATGCCCATCGGCGGTGTATCTGGCCCAATGTCCATGTTCGTTTAGAAATAGATGATCCTCATTTATTCCAGGGATCATGGGTCCATGCCAACGATACTGTGGCTCCAGAAAACTAGAGTTGGGTGGAGCTGGAACCTCCTCTGGGTTTACCGGGAGTTGAGATTCCCCGGCTAACACAATTTCTTCTTTAATAGGTATTGGAACGCCCTTTTCAGTTGTGGATAGAATAGATTCAGTGTCCGATTCTGAGTCGTACAAAATGATAGGATTAGAAGAAGTCATCTATCACATAATTGAAACAACAATTACGTTAGCATATAAATATATCATATATAATGTTTTTGACAAAATGATAAGCAAAAATCAGTAAAAACAGATATGGTCATAGTCCAGACTCACTAATGCATCCTAACAATTACCAGTTAAACATACTAATGTAATTTCTAGTTCCCTATGACCTCAAGCTCTGATACCAACTGTAGCGACCCGTCAAAATCGCTATTGACACGGCACATTAATTATTGATTCCACAATGAGGTTTTGACCTCTATATGATACGTTTTGATAAAATATTGCATTCATTAAAATAAGTGACTTTCTAAACATAGAAAGTTATAAGCATGTGGGTGAGTGCTTAGGTATAAGCAAATCCCCAAAATACATAAGTTTTTATCATACAGCTTGAAATCATAGTCCAATTATTTATTACACAACGCAGTTTTATTTCGAATGCAATAAACTTTATACAAAGCATGAGAGACTCCATGCAGGCAACAAGCACATCACAGCGGAAGCAGTCTAAGGACCTGAGAATAAAACATGCTAAAAAGTCAACACGAATGTTGGTGAGTTATAGGTTTAGTTACTCGAGTCATAAATATATATAAAGATAGACTACAAGATTTCATCAAAAGTTTATCAATAGATTCTACGTAACAGAGCACCCTGGTAACTAAACTTTAATGTTATAATGATAATTACCCCATTCATTTTAATACACGCAAACCAACGTGTCATAAACTCAAATAACATACGTCCGTTAAAAGGCTAGCGCTCTAGCTCGGACGGGGATGTCAAGCCCTATGGATCCATATACAATTATTCGCGCCCACCAGTCCATATCCTATGTACTGGCAGCTACTAGTTACCAAAGCTAAGGGATTTTCGGTTTAACTCAGTGTAGAATTAAGTATGTACTTGTGTCCATTGCATTTAAAATAAATTGCATGTATTCTCAGCCCAAAAATATTTAAAGTATTTAAAAAGGGAGACTATAAACTCACTTTTCAATATTGAGGTTCAATATTGTAGGCAAATTACGTAGACGTAAAGATAGTGGATGACCGTATGGTTGGTCTTGGATTCACAAACAATACCCCGAACAATACCCAATATTTCCTTAGCTTAAAACGGTTTGAAACCCGAATTAAAACACCCTCGAATATACTTTATTATTATTAAACTTAAAATTAAAATTAAAATTTAAAATTATAAATATAAATATGAATTACAGAAGAAGAGTGTGAAGATGAGTCGAGCAGAATCTGGCGTATTTATAATACTTTTTCATTTACTGTAGCCAATGCGATCGCATGAGTTTTCAGTGTTTTTGCCATGCGATCGCATAGCCGCCTGATCCGCTTTTGTTTGCTAGTTCGTCGACATCAAATAGTGTTTTACTGTAGCAAATAATGGTACTGTAGTAAATAGTATTCACTGTAGCAAAGTCGGTTTCACTGTAGCAAATAGTGTTTTACTGTAGAAAAGTCGTTTTTACTGTAGGAAAGTCGTTTTTTTACTTGTACATCCTATAATATATATATATATATATATATATACATATATATATACATATATATATATATACATATATATATATATATATATACATACATACATACATATAATTGTTCATGAATCGTCGAGAGTAGTCAAAGGTAATTGAATATATGAAACAGTTCTAAAATTTTGAGACTCAATCTAACAGACTTTGTTTAACGTGTCAAAATAATAAATCGTATAGAGAATTGGTTTAAAAAAGTCGAAATTTTTCGGGTCATCACACGAATGCAATGTTTTGAAAATGTATCATATAGAGGTCAAGTACCTCGCAATGAAATCAACTATTGTGAATCATTTATAATCGATATGGACTTCGTCCAGATGGATTAGGACGGGTCATTATATAAGTAAATTAGGATTCTCTGATTCAATGCGTAAGCCGTCATGCTTGCTATGTCTGATATTTCGCTATAAATGAACCTCTTCCATTTCATTATTCTCACCACTCCTATAATCTTCTTCCTCATTTCATACTTTCCAATAGATTGTGAAAATGTTAAATCCAGTCCTGATTCTTGATATTTTTCTGGCTATCGTATCCTTCATTCTTCTTTTTCATCTGCCACCAGAGGAAGTTATTTTCTTCTACTATTACCTTGGGGTTATAATGTTTTTAATTCTCCCATGTCTTTACGTTGCAATACGTATTGATATACACGGTTTGTAATTTATGTGTTGTTGTCGGCTTTATATTTTCCCTTATATTTAGGAGCTCCATGCTTTTGTTTTTCCTTCTCGACTTCAATTCAAGCGAATAATGGTTAAGAATTCGTAGGTATAGAGTTTCGAATGATCATAATATACAAAGCAGAAAGAAGGAGTAATAGCACGATTTGATTTGTCAAATTACCAGAATATCCGGAAAAGACCGAATCATCAAGAAAAATATTTTCTTGATATGTTTAGAGGTTAAATAGAATGAAAGAGTTATGTAACATGGTTCATGATGAGGGTATGATCTGTGAACTTTTATCACGTTCCATTAGAAACTCAGCATGACTTACTGTAATATAATCACGTTGATCAAGTGTCATTATATTATACTAACTCATGCTTCAATTCCCAACACTTCTCCAAAAATATTCATAATTTAAATTCGAAGGTTTTAGAAGTTTAGAAACTAAAACAGTTTCCTTTTTGATGTAACACAGATAGCGCAAAGAGATAAATAATCCCGGGTAATGATAGCTATGAAGATATCTTCATAAAATCTCGAGGATATTTATACTGAGAGATACGATGATATTTTATAATTTTAAAATATCTAGAATCAAATGATGATGCAGAAAATTTGTTTGCAAAAGTTTAGAATAAGGAGCAAGGTGTTCGCTAAAGACTTCAACAGACACTGAATCATTTGGATTCTTTGAAGGTAGATTTAATCTTTGTGATTTGTCCACAGCCTCCTTCATGGTTTCCTCTATCCGTTTTTCAGTATCAAAACTGGGCTTTTTCAACACACCATTCTTTATTATCAAACTTTTGGCCATTAAGACCATTTACAGTTTTGCTGCTTCATTAGCATTCAAAGTTATCATAACCGAATAGTCGGTTATCAATCCGAGGTGTTTTCAAGAGTTTGAAGGGTTTGAATGAAGATTGTAATTGTCAAGATATATATGATGTTCTAGAATTTTGAATGATACAAATATTTTTCTAGGTTTTATGAATAGAAGTGGTGTTCTAGCACAGTTTTGAAGTCAAAGTATAGTTTTGAAAGATATGGGGATCTAAGAGTGATGATATTGGTTATATCTCGACTTAGATTCTGATCTGTTAGAATCAGAATATGTAATTGAATTTGAGTGAGAATGGTTGCTCAGGTTTCTATGAATAAATGTATATCGTTATGAGAGTAGTGGGTATAGTTAATGATTTTTGAATCAAAATTGAAGAATGTACAGTGTAAAATATTAATTGTGAACTTAAATATTTCCCGGGTATTACCTACCCGTTAAAGATTTCACAAGTAATACTTTGTATAAAAGAATTTTCATTACAGTCTTTATGAAAATATATGTATGTATATTTTCTTCATATGTAATACAGATTTAATGAGTTAATATCATATTAAGCTCATTTGATTTTCGGCTGGAATTAAAAATGAATAATCTCTGAAACATTTAGAGATTACATAATCCTTGCGGATTATTTTACTAATGTAATCAATACTTCATTATTTGTTCTTATTGATATTCCTTGGTGAAGGATGTTGATGTTCATGAAATTCTTGCGAACTTCGCAATGTACGAATGATGTTTTCTAGAAAGTTTCGAGTACATCGAAGATGAAAATGGACAATCAAGCATATAATTGAATAATACACTTGGTTTATTATGAAATGGAATTCATTAAGTTGAAGCAGAGATTATAGTTAACGGTTGTTAAGTCGTCAACGAAGAATGTACATCATAGCACATTTGTAATATGAATTACGGAGTAGTATCTACCCTTTTTCAATTCATACACAATAGCTTAATACGAAAAGTTATATTATGGTTTTCATAATTTATATATATAATATATATTTGGAAATAATGAGTTAATACTTCATAACTCGTTATTTCAATATACCCATTGGTGATTGTGTTGTCGATATCGTTGGTAGTTATGGAGCTGGTGTAGCTTGTGATGCTACAGGTGTTGCTGGTGTTGGTGATACTGATGGTGATGCTGGTGGTACTACTGGTGGCGTTTATATAATAAGTTTAGCTTGTAAATCGTACACCATTCCTGTCAGGGTTTCATTTCATCATTTCTATTCACCCACTCATCTGGTTTTTAATTAGAACTAGAATAAATAATCTTTAAAACTTTTAGAAACTACATATTCTCTGCAGAATATTTCTTCAATGAAGTGATGAATGAATACTTCGTTGTTTATTGTTGTTGCTACTCCTTGGTATCTACGGTGCATATGACGTTGATGCTCGAGGTACAGATTGTGATGTTGAGGTGTGGGATGCGGATGTTGTTGGTGGTGGTGGTAATGGTACTGTTGATGATGATGATGGTGGTACTGTTGATGTCGGTGATGCTGCTGGTGCTTGTGGTATTGAGGCTTGCGATGTGGATGTTGTTGGTGGCACTGGTGATGTTGCTGGTGCTTGTAATCTTTGCACCATATTCTCCAACGCCACTACTCGAGCGCGAAGATCGTTGACTTCTTCTATTACACCGGGATGATTGGCGGTTCGGACGAGCGGATGAATAAGATTTAGAATTTGAGATAGTATATAATCGTGATGAGATACTCTGGAAATGAGAGAGAAAATCGTGTTTCGGACTGGTTCGCCGGTAAGTGCTTCAGGTTCTTCGCCAAGAGGGAAATGTGGTGGATGGAAGGGATCACCTTCTTCTTGTCTCCAATGATTAAGTAGATTACGAACCCATCCCCAATTCATCCAGAATAGATGATGGCTAATTGGTTGATCCATTCCGGTCACACTACTTTCGGAGCTCGAGTGGAAATCCATATCGGAATAGCTGTCGGAATCTAAGGAATTTGAACTAGATACGGGATCCATCTTGTATAATCAGGGAAATGATTTCTGATATGAAATAGATTATAGGATTTAGATTGGTATTCTTCAATACATAATTTACATATGTATATATAATACCAAAATTCCATAAATCAGGGAGGAATCTTCGAAAGATGTCAGGCAAAGTTTACAATAACAGATATGCTAAGATATGAATTCGTCTGTACACTATCTATGCAAAAAATGCAAGAAAACGTGTCTAGACTTAAGAATGATAAGCAAGTAATTTCTGACAAGAAATGATAAGCAAAACTCGGTAAAAACAGATACTGTCATAGTCCAGACTCACTAATGCATCCTAACAATTACCAGTTAAACACACTAATGCAAATTCTGGTTCCCTATGACCTCAAGCTCTGATACCAACTGTGATGAATCGTCCAAATCCATTTGGACGAATACATCATTCATTGATTTCATAGTGAGGCTTTGACCTCTACATGATACGTTTTGTAAACATTGCATTCTCTTAAAAAGGCACACCATAAATGAATATCTAACTCCAAGGTTTTTGACATCTGATGACTTCTACATATAGACCATCACCGTAAATAATAGTTTATAATAATACATCCGTTGACAATGCAGTCAAAATAAGATACATGTGATGATTTTGTGAATGCAAAGTTTTCTCGAATAAAGCATGTATGACATCATGCACATAGCTTGTATAACGTATAATCAAATAGCGGAAGACTTCTAGGAACCTGAGAATAAACATGCTTAAAAGTGTCAACACAATGGTTGGTGAGTTCATAGTTTTAACATTTCGCATAATCTGTATATAAAGGTGGACAACAAGATTTTAATTGTTTTATCCGAAACGTTTATCAAAATATTCTAAGAAATTGAGCACCCTGGTAACTAACCTTAACGTATATATAATAAGTACCACTGTTTTAACATACATGCAACTAACATGTACAATACACGCAAACCAACGTGTACTAAACTTAAATAGCATACGTCTGTTTTATAGTTCAGGTTAGGGTTTCTATACCTGGAGCAGACGGGGATGTCAAGCCCTATGGATCCATATATAACTACTCGCGCCCACCATTTCTTATAACCGACAGTTACTAGTTACCAAAGCTATTGGATTTTCGGTTAAAACTCAGTGTAGAATTAAGTATGTACTTGTGTCCATTGCGTTTAAAATAAAGTGAATGTATTCTCAGTCCAAAAATATAGATTGCAAAAGCAATTAAAAAAGGAGCAAATGAAACTCACGTTACTGTATTTCGTAGCAATTATTCACATGACGGCACTGAACAAGTGCAGGGTTGGCCTCGGATTCACGAACCTATATATATATATATATATATATATATATATATATATATATATATATATATATATATATATTAAAACATATAACAAGCTAAGTCAGGTCATAGTGTATCACAATCCTAATGCTCGAGACCGACATGCAAAAGTTAACAAAAGTCATCTCAAAAAGTCAACTTTAACAATTGTTTAACAAAACGAGACGTGTCTTATATAAGAATTCATTTACTCGACTAGTAGTATCCAAAAATCCAATTTATTAATCTTATAAACAAGTTGGTTAAATATTAATTTCAAATTCAAAAGCAATTTCAATTAACGTTAATCATAATTCAGTTGACCATAACTTTTAATTCGTTCAACGAAATCACGCGATTTCTAAATGAAAAGTTATTAATTTTTCGCCAGCTTTCCAACAACATGCATATCATATACCTTATATCAGTAGCATATGTATTAAATTCGTGATTCATCATAAAACTATCTAACGACGAAATTTAGCATACAAGCATGCATAAACATATATACTCGAGCACTAGACATGGATACCCTATTAATATATAAAAGATAAGATATGAATGCTCACGTATCAATATTGTGATTCAATATTGCAGGAAAGGTACGCAGACGCAACAGAAATGATAAACACTAGTTTAACCTCACGGGCAATACCCACGAGCATTATCCATAACCTTCATAGCTATAACCTATAATTTCCTTAGCTTTGACTCATTTGAAAACTCGGTTTGAAATCATTTGAGCAGAACTTCGTCGTAGTATTTTATGTATACTACTAATAATAATATTAATACTAGTGATAATAATAATAAGATTAATAATAATATTAATCTTAATAATAATAATAATAATAATAATAATAATAATAATAATAATAATAATAATAATAATAATAATAATAATAATTATATATAATAAATATACACGGAGTGAAAGAAATGAATGAGGCAGAACAAGGGGAGAGTTCTTTATATAGATGAATGCTGGAACCGACAGCCATGCGATCGCATGGGTTCCATGCCCATTTCTCATGCAATCGAATGGGGCTATATAACCAGAGTTTTATGTTGCTTCGCGATCGCGATGGTTCAGAGGCTATGGGCTCCGCGATCGCGAGCCTCCTGGTTCCAGCTCATGCACACTTTGTAATCTAGCTCGTTAACATAATATTTTATTTATATATAATATATAATTTATATTAATTAATTATATATTATATTATATTCTCGTGCATAGTTGACTTGTAACTTTAGTTCTAATGACTTGTACATTGACTCTCGACTAATGTCCTGGTTCCGGTTTTTCGAACGTTGTTTCGTACGCTATAAAATCGTGTACTTTACGTTTCGTGTATTGTACTTTTATCAATAACAAGACTCAAATCAATGCAAAACTATCCCACTAGAAGTGTAACGTAATCATTTGAGTGTTTTGGTTATTTGCTTCTATAAATCCTCGCCTCATTATCTATTAAAGTATATTAATAATATTGAAACGTTTTATATCTAAATTACGTTTTGTTTAACAAAACATTTTAATAATCAAAATTTTATTATATTGAAAACGTTTTATTACATTAAATATTATGATAGTTAAATAAATAACTTTTCAAGAATTATGAGGAAAAATATTGTAAAGCATGCATTGAAAATTAAGCAGGAATCTCTACTACTTTTGTCTAATTCATGTTATTTGACACTTTGTTCTCACTTGTAGATTACACTATCATTTATTTCGAATATCGTTAAAAAGAAAAGTTTTCTTAAATCACAGTGGACCTCTCAACAAAGACTTATTATAATATCACAATACTTACGGGATTTATAAATGTTGAAATATCTACTAATTCAATCATTGGTATTATCTTCTAATTCCGTAGATGGATATATTAAGCATATATTGAGACAAATACGTTTAATGTAAAGTATTATACATTTAATACTTTGTTAACGTTTTCAAGTTATAATATATACACACACATATATATGCATATATAATCATATCCATTTATATAATTGTTCGTGTCAGAATTTGGTCGAGGTTAAATGAATACATAAACACAGTTCAAAATTTTTGAGATTCAACTTAACAGACTTTGCTTATCGTGTCGGAATCATATAAGATTAAGTTTAAATTTGGTTAGAAATTTCTGGGCCATCACATTGTTCGTCAGGTATCTACTAGTGCATGAACCTTAACTTGTCCATAAACTGCTCAAACGCTTCATCTACTGTCATGTCCTCAGTCATCGTCATTTGCATGAACTCTTGCTTTAATCGATTGATATCAAATGCAGTGCAGTACTGCTCCTGGACCTTTGCAGCAAATTATTCCCAAGTAACCTGATTAAGTTGCTCTTCGGACAACAGAGCAGTAATTGTATCCCACCAAACCATAGCTCGATTCTTTAACAGTCGGCTAGCATAAGTCACCCGGAATTCTGGTTCACATTGACAGGCTTTCAGTGCCCGTTCAACTTCCCTTAGCCAATTCATTGTCACAATTGGATCGTGATCATCCGAATACTCAGAGGGCTTGCAGTCCATAAACTGCTTAAACATACACTTTTTCTTCACCTTCACCACTTGCTGAAACATAGAAGTTTGAAATGGATTCGTTGTCGCATACTAATTTTGAAAAGGGTACTGGTATTGTTAGGAAGATTGATATGGCACTTGAGGTTGAGACTGGGGTGGTTGGGGAGCATTACCCGAAGGACCAGATGTATACTGAGTACCAGTAAACCCTGGAGGTATCGGTGGATCACTAGCTTCAGATACCACGGTTGAATGCCTGATTTGTGCCTCTAATTCCATCACTTTTTTCTCGAGTTTCCTGTAACTGGCCTTCTAACTGTTGAACGTAATCATCCGGATCACTTTCTGGACTATGTTCCACTGATGGCGCTCTAAATATTCCAGGCCGGGAGTCACAGGGGTATCGTTATTTGTGGTCTAGTCAGCCATACCTGTCTGCAAACACATCATCTCACAAAAGCTTAGTTGATAACTTATTAGCACCTATCACTAAGCACAATCAATTAGGCACATATCTCTACATTCACTTATTCCCCACTCGGATGTTTGACACGACACATTCATAAGTTTGGGAGTAAGTCACTTACACAGTGCACATACTGCCAAACCTATGCTCTGATACCAACTTGTAACACCGTACTTTTTTTTATTCACAGTGGAAGACTTATTAATTTACATATCATATATTAGTACATATTTATATGATTACACAAAATCACAGGTGTTACGTTATTAATACAAACCATTTGACCATATTGTTTTTTACAAAACATCAGAGTTATTCACTGTGTCAAACATCTTCACTTGCCTTGCAAAACCCACCAAAAGCTGCTAATCTATACCTGCAGGGCAAAACACTGTGGGGAATTAGCATAACGCTAAGTGAATGGCAATATCTAGGTAGACATCACTACAAGCATCAAGCACGGCTTAAAGGCACTGGTCACTAATCACTTAAAGCCATACATAAGAGGACCGGCAACCCATAGCTGATCAAGCTAGAATATACCGATAGCCCACACTACTGAGTCACTGGTATAGTCTTCCAAACGTGACGCACTTGTCATTCATACTATACCACTAATCAGTAGAACTTGGACCCAATTCTATCACCTTAAATACACAAGGTAAATAGCATTGACCTCTTACGTCAGAATTACACCCATCGACTTTCACTGGTGCGCACATAATCACATATAGTCACAATACTGGTTACAGACTCATTACACTGTCTAATTATAAGCATAGCACATATCACTATACTTGTCACTGTATAATCACATCCATAAAGATAATCCCACTCATCTGGAAGCACAAGTACTCGGTTGTCTTATATCATAGCATAAATATCATAGCAATACAGTAAATGGATCAGAATTACACTTGACCCAAACATACAAACACTGTTACTCGCACGGATGAGGTCTCACTCGTGCGACTGACTATGCTCACTCGCACGGGTGAGTATCCACACTCGCACGACTGACCTATCACTTATACTAGTGATTAACAAACCTACTCACACGGTTTAGTATCGCATTCGTGCGAATGGACACTTCACTCGCACGAGTGAGTGCCTCAGACGCACGGTTGAGAAAGTACAGTAGCATAGTTGCAATTCTAGCTCTTTACACCTAACTTAAAGTTTGATTTAGTGTTTTAAAACCTTATCATTGGATACTATATCTCAAGACGATTCCAACGATAGTTTATTTGTCAAAAAGCGGAGTTACGGTTTGAAAGTTACAGCCTTTTCAATTTTACCAAAAGCTGACCACTGCTCAACCGTGTGGTTGAGCCCTCAACCGTACGGTTGAGCCCTCAACCGCGTGGTTGAGACCTCAAAAGTGTGCTCAAACGTGTGGGTGTTGAAGAACATTTCCAGCTCTCTATTTTTGAGTTTTTTACACCAAAAACTCGATTTCTGCTTGTTTTGATCAATCCAATGACCCAAGAATACTATATAACACATATAATCTATTTTTAACCTCAAACAAGCATAACAAACACATTCAAAGCAAGAATCAAGCATAAAAGTTAACTTTTTCAAAACCCATTTACAACTCAATTTAATTCTTCAAAATCTGAGATTTATACCTTGTTTTGATGCTTGAAATCACTTGAATCGGATGCACGGAATCACAAGCTTCGAATTACACTTTTTGATTTTTGGATTTAGAAAGCAAATGTGAATTTTAGGGTTATGTTCTTGCTAAAAATAACATGTAATGAACGTACGGAGTATATATTTAATTTTAGGTTTCTTCACACTAAGGTAAGCTCTCCCGTCTAACACACGGGTATTTACCAGTTATCTAAAACCCGAAATCTTTAATAACTTATTCATTCTAAGTCCAATTCACAAAAAGGAAATATGTTCTGTGACCCTTGTCATAAAACGCACATTATCTCATACACAATAATTATAAAACACATAATTATTAAAATCACTATTTTAGTACATAATGGTAAATAAGTCATTATCTACTAGGCCCAAAGCTAGGATGTTACAATGCAAACTAGTGTTGAGCACGTGAGGTGTTTGAGTCTCATGGATAGTAGAATAAAGAGCTATAGCTTTCGTGGGATTCCAGAAAACATGTGGTTGCCAAGTTGAAGTCCAATAATTGGGTTGTAATGGCCTATTAGATGCACTCGGTTGTGGCCCAGTAGTGTACATCCAAGTGGGCTGAGAAATAGATGGTTGGGCTACATATAACTGGTATGCATTTGTGTGATATTTTGCAAGTTCAATATGATTTATTAATTGCTGTTGGGCTTGAATTAGCAAGAGCAGTTGGGCTTATGAAAGAGACTCATAGGGCTGCCTGTTGTCGCTATATCTTTTTGCCATATTTATTAAAATCGTATCTTGAAAAGGAAAAGAGAAAATATAATACACCGAAATAAATATATAACGTAGCAGCAAGGATTTAATTATAAGCACTTTACTACTTTTGGAAGAAGTCAACAATTTCTAGAAGATTTAAAAACACAATTGTAGAATTGTCAATAAACAACTTGCATTGGAAATTAAGAGGCATAACATTACACGTATATATTGATATTGATAGCAAATTAAATAAAGCTCTAGAAGCCTTTTTTTCCCGATCTAAATAATTCGCAAACCAAGATGATAATATTATTTTTTTTGATTGTTTGCTCAGAAGACTTACAAAGATGATGATAGTTTGAATTCAGTAGGCGATGATTTTGACTTGAAGAGGAGATCGACAGTTTGCTAGAAAAAAAATGTACATCGATGATATTTTACGTTAGGGTTTTTGGGATTGGCTCTGATACCATGTTAAATCATAGGTAGCCTTCTTATTTTCTGATGACAATCTAACTTACACAAAGCAATATAAAGACAACCCTACAATTATAAGATGGACTGAGCCTAATACTAAAGGGGACATGGCTAACAAGGGTCCATATAAATAACTAGTCTAACAAAGCATACACCGAAGTTGTCTCTTTCAACTCACTTGTATGTGTGTAATTATTCTAGCTTTCTTATGTCTTAAATAAAGAGATGTACACTCTGTAATCTATTTACAGAGTCATCTAAGTGAAACTCTCAAACTAATGAAGCATAACATAATATGATATTACTAACTTTTGTTGAAACCATTAACTTCTAAATTGAAATTGCATTAGTCTCTTGTTGAAACAATAAGTGTGTCGGCGTATACTAAAAGATTTTCAACACTAATAACATTGAAAGTTTTATGCAACTAAGAATTGATGGTATAATTCACAATATACACGATATACACTATATCTGCTTACTCATCTACAATCTTCTACGCATTCGACATGCCATAATGTCACTTGTACTTGTAATATTACAATAAAGTGTTTTTTCTATATGTAATTTATTCAAGCCAAGATGTAATTTGAGTGCAAATGATAAAGTGAAGATGAATTTATGGGTGAACAATATTATACACTCTGATAAACGTGCACACTATGTTTAATGTAAATATAGTTGAGGGTGTTTAAGAGCTTGACCGTCACTTGAAGACTTGAAAGTACCAAAAATGTATGAGGTGCTATGGATGATTTTTATTGTGTGGAATTAGCACTAAATTCTTTAAATAAGTGATAAGGAGTGGTGGCTATATGAGATTAAATAGCGTAAGTCATAACCGCTAATCTTCTGGAAGAAATAACGATTACTATTTTCAATTTTAAGAGTTAAATATGTTAGCGGAGTCCAAAAACTCAGGTTCGGTCATAAGACAAGGTCAACGTGTCTTAATGATAATTAATCTTTGAGGCGTTGATGACGTCACGAAATGCGATCCAATAGCATGTTAAAATAAAATTCCATAGGTGTAGTTACAATACAGTGTGCTCCTCAATATAGGCAGTTATGACTTAGAACATTTAATACATTTGTAACAAAAAGTGTATTAAATATTATGGGATATATTAGTTATTAATATCATCTTAACACATCACATCACGTCACATTAGTTACAAAGTTCAATATAGACGTGTAACTTAACGATATTGTGTAAATGCCTGGAAATCATTAAAATACTACTCATTACATAAATTAAACAAGTATATAAGTTATTGTTTAGTAACTCTTGTTGAAACCCATTAACTTGTAAGTTAATATTACATTAATCTCTTGTTGAAACAAAAGTTTGTGGGTGTATACTAAAAGATTTCCGATACTAACAACATTGAAAATCTTATGCAACTAAGAATTTGCAGGTAGAAGTCACAAGATACACGTTGTACACCATATTCGCTTAATCTTCCACAATCTTCTAATCATTCGGCATGCCATTATGTCACTTGTACCTGTAATATTACAATAAGTGTTTATTTCTATACGTAATTTGTTCAAGCCAAGATATAATTTGAGTGCAAATGATGAGACGAAGATGAATTTATGGGTGAACAATATTGAACACTTAGGTGAACGTGCAAACTATTTTCAATGTAAAGATAGTTGAGGGTGGTTTAAGAGCTTGATCATCAATTGAGACTTAAAATTAAGTACCAAAAAATGTATGAGGTGCAAAGGATGATTTTCATTATGTGGAATTAGCACTAAATATGTTTAAATAAGTGATAAGTAGTGGTGGCTATATGGGATTAAATGTCATAAGTCATAACCACTAATTTTCTAGAAGAATGGCAGTCAGTAGTAATAACGATTACCAT
The DNA here is from genome assembly GCF_046630445.1 of Rutidosis leptorrhynchoides. Taxonomy (NCBI): domain Eukaryota; kingdom Viridiplantae; phylum Streptophyta; class Magnoliopsida; order Asterales; family Asteraceae; genus Rutidosis; species Rutidosis leptorrhynchoides. The sequence continues at coordinate 101,192,620 of NC_092333.1, read as the reverse complement.
TTTCAATTTTAAGAGTCAAATAAGTTAGCTGACTCCGAAAACTCAGGTTCAGTTCTAAGACAAGGTCAACATGTCTTAGGGTGCGTTTGATAAAACCGAATGATTTAGCACTGAATGGTTTAAAATCTGAATGGTTCAGAGCCTCTGAATAAAGTTTGTTATGAATGAAAATAAGTTATTTGATAATCATTTTAAATGATCGATATTAATTGAGTAAAATTACCTTATTAACGTGTTACATGAATAAAAAAAACAATATACATATGTTAAATTAAACGTTCTGGATATAATTTAAGAAAGATATTACAAAAAAAATAGGTGCTTAATGGTTAAGAGAGTGTATCAACTCTGAATGATTCAGCACTGAATTATGAACCATTCAGCATCATGTGTCATTCAGAGGTCAGAAATAAACACGCTGAATGCTGAATGGTTCACCATTCAACGCTAAATCATTCCATTAAGAGGCAAACAAATACACCCTTAATGATAATTAATCTTTGAGGTGTTGATGAGACGTCACAAAATTTGATTCTATAGTATGTTAAAATAAAATTCCGCAGGAGTAATTACAAATTACAGGGCGCTTCTCAAGAGAGGTAATTAATAATTTATATGATCAAATCTGGATTTTTTAACTGTTAGACCCGTGTGTACACAAGGGTTATCGATTATCGATTTTGAAATGATTTTCATTTTTATTAGAATTTACGGAAATCTTTTTAGCTTTTTTAAATGATGAATATTAACATAAATATTTAAGTTGATAACAATTGTAAATAATAATAATAATAATAATAATAATAATAATAATAATAATAATAATAATAATAATAATACATAAAGAAGTATTTGTGTAGTTAATACACACAACTTACGTAGCGTAACACAAAATTGTGTTTCACTATATCAAAGTTATTCTGTATTCCGGAGTTATTATACGGTAAAAAAGAAACAAGATGAAGGGAAATGAATGTGAGGGAAGTGTGATCCTTTTAAAATGAAATGAGAGTGAGCAAGAAAAATTAGACTAAGTTTTACATCCTTTTTCTCTCATTTTTTTCTAAACAAAAACTTGACGACACCGTTTTATTTAAGTTTTTTCCGATTACTTTATTTCTTTCCAAAATATAACTCGAAAACAAAGCATTAGTATTACGGTGGTTATTTTCTTATTTTTTAATGCTTCATCCTTTAATTTTATACAAATTATTTGTTCATAGTTTGCAATTTGTAATTGTAAGAAGTTCGTGTATTTATTGATTAATTAACATGATCTAGTTAGTTTTTTTTTACTTAAAAAACGCCATCAATCAGAGATTACAAAGTTGAGGACCGACTTGCACCTAAAAAGTTACAAAGAAAACAACCAGCGACCAAACTATTTATAATATTGTATATATTGTACAAATTATAAGTTAATATGATTAAGTTAGTAACAGGGGCGGAAGTAGTAACGGACAAGTGGGGACACTCGCCCCCAGTGGATTCGAAATTTTTAGTGCAACAATTTTGGATTTTTTGATTGTGCCCCTAGTGGATTATTTTTTTGTCCAAAAGTCTTCATATATTGCCCTCAAAGTCTCCATATTTTGCCCAGAAGTTTCACTATTTTGCTCAGAAATCTTCATATTTTACCTAAAAACCTCCATAGTTTACCCACAAGCATCCATATTTTGTCCCAAAAAAATTGCTACACTTTTAATTTTTTCTTTTACCCCGGTGCGAAAAAGTTTCTGTTTCTGCCACTGGTTAGTAATATTGTATAGTGTACAATATTAAGATCTACATCAACCTAGAGAGTAAATATATTATATTTTCTAGTAAAAAGACCCGTGAAATAACGGATTTATTAAATAATTCAAGTTTAAACATACTACTATCGAAAATACTAACCAAACCATTAAGAAACATAACTAAATCATTGAAGCTTATAAAATGCATTTAACAAATAATTACAATGAAAGCGTACCACAAATATTTTTCCGGTAACATACGTATCCGAAATAATCAAAGATAAACTACAAACATATTTAACAGAATAAATGAACTACCTTCCACCACATTCTTCTAATTTTTATCTTTATTACTATTCCTTGTCATAAAAGCTTACATTATAACCTTTTATTGAGACATGTATTTCGCATAAATATGTAACGTATTTAATCCGGTAAACAGAATCTATATTTGATAATAATAAAATAATTATTATAATTATAATTATAATAAATAATAATAATAAAGTTTATTTAAGAATTAATATTTATATTTTTAATAATAGCTATTGGTAATAACAAATTATATGAAGGTTGTACAATATACTTCAAAATTTGTGCATGTGCTCATGAGGTGTTTGGTAAAAGATTGTACAATTTGTTTTAAACGTTGTATATATGGTCACTAGAGTGTTTTATCATAAGGTTGCACCTAATTCTTCAAATATTGTACATATTACTGATCGAGATCCTCCAGAACGCTACACTGATTAGGACAACAACCTCTTAATACTATGAGTTAAGCAACTAATGGACAGACTTCTGAACCGAAAGACAAACCAAAGGGAAGGTCTTTGCTTGCATTTCCTGTTAGAGATGCTAGTCTTTTTGTAATAACTGCTCTGAGCTTGCTGGCTAGCTCTATTGGGTTGGTGTTGGGTTAGCCATCAAACTATCTTGATTGGTTGACCTACTGATAGATTAGCTTCTTCTTTTTTTACGTATTTGAGCGTAAAAGATAGTCATGGATGTTTTACCATTAGGTTGCACATAATGCTTCAAATATTGTGTCTATGGTCATGGGAAACTTTTATCATTAGATTATACATAATGCTTTGAATATTGTACATGTGATAATGGGGTGTTTTACCATATTCTTGTACTTAATACTTCCCATATTATACAATTAATATGTTAATATATTTATTAAATAATTAATTAATTATATTAATGACATCATCATCATCATGGATAGCTTAAATTTTTTTTTTTAACTAATGTATTCCTCATTTATAACATCATCATGATGAAAGTTTATTATAAAGTATAGATATTTACGTATACAAATAAAAATCATAAATAAAATAAAACCTATATAAAAGAAAAATTGTCATCGAGGTAACAATATTAAATTTTATTAGTTTGTTATTACTTTGTTTTGTTGAATAATTTGTAATTCGACAAATTATATGAATATTAATTTAATAAATACTTTGTGATGATTGTTATTATTTTGACGGAAAAACGTTCGAAAAAATAAATGATAACATGTATCATGAGAAATGTTTTAATTAGAGTTTTTTTTTAAGGGTTTAGAAATTAGGGTTCAGAAATTAGGGTAGGGTTTAGAAATTAGGGTTTATATTGAATTTTTAACACGAACGATTTAGGATTTAGGGTCTAGGGTTTAGTGTTTTAGGTTTAGGGACTAAATCCAAAATCTTAAACCTTAAACTTTAAATCGGACTAAATTTAAAAAAAAAAAAAAACTTCACATAAGATGAAAAAAATGATAAATAAATAAAAACTCTAAGGTAAACACTACTCATGATGTATGTTATCATTTATTTTTCTTCGTAGTCCTCCTCAGGTGATCCCAATCGCTGTCCAATATATATATATATATATATATATATATATATATATATATATATATATATATATATATATATATATATATATATATATATATATATATATATATATATGTGTGTGTGTGTGTGTATGTATGTATGTATGTATGTATGTGTGTGTGTGTGTATGTGTGTGTGTGTGAATTGGCCTCCTGAAAACCCTGAGTCCTGAGCGGTCGATCATTTTGTTTTCCTTCCGGAGCTCCGTGAATGGCACACAGTCAACTCTAAAATTCCGTGGGTCAAATGGGATAATGTTGTTACTTCTTACGAAAATGGGGGGCTTAACATAGGGCTTTTGAAAAGTAAAAATCTCGCATTATTGGGAAAGTGGTGGTGGAGGTTTAATACCGAAACCGAGTCACTTTGGGCTAATGTTATTCGTAGTATTTACGGTCCTTGCGGTGGTTTGGAATTAGAGAATGAAGCAATTCGCTCTCTAAAACCGACTACTTGGAGGAGCATTATTTTGGCAGGTACACATATCCAGGAGCTTGGTATCAACTTCAGAGAAGCTTTTGTGAAGAAAGTGAGTTGTGCATCGTCGCTGTCTTTTTGGAACTCGAGATGGGTAACAGGTGTCAAGCTTTCGGTTTTATTCCCTCGTTTATTCAGATTGGAAACGAATAAAGATGCTGCAATCAGAGAACGGGTCGAGGTCACATCAGCGGGTAACAGAATTATGGGGAGCTGGTCAAGAACGCCATCGAGAAGGACAAGCAGGGAGCTAGAAAATCTCAGCATGCTGATAGGGAATTATGAGTTCAATACCGAGGGAGGTGATACGTGTCTTTGGAAAATCGCTCATACGGGTATATTCACGGTTCGAGTTCTATCCCTAGCTATCGATAATCAATTAATTGTAGAAGATCCAAGAATATTTGAAACTTTGCGAAACAATCTTGTTCCAAAAAATTGGAAATTTTTGTGTGGCGGGCTCGACAAAAGAGGCTTCCTGTCATGCAAGAGCTTGACAAGAGGGGGATAGACTTGAATAGTGTAAGATGCCCATTATGTGACGATGATCTAGAATCCGTTGATCACTCCCTAATTTTTTGCAAATGTGCGATGGATGTTTGGGATCGAGTGTTTGATTGGTGGGGCTTCGGATCTATGGTAAACTTTAGTGTTGTTGATCTTTTTCGGGGTAATGGTCCCATATCCGCATCAACTCTTGGCAAGAAAATATGGCAAGCGGTTGAATGGGGATGCGCGTATATGATTTGGAAAAACCGTAACGAGAAGACATTTCGGGGGAAAAGTTGGAATCCACCGATAGCTTTAAATGAAATCCAACTTAAGACTTTCGAGTGGATCTCCAAAAGATTGATGAGAAGAAGACTTGATTGGAACACTTGGCTAATCGATCCTAGATCCTATCTTGGCATAGTGTAGACTATTGTGTGAAGTTATCGTGTTTCTTTGATGATTTTGTTTGCTAACTTTGCAAACCTTTTGTGTACATGTAACCTTTTGAGTAATAAAAAATTCTTGCTTTTCAAAAAAAAAAAAAAATACTAACGATGTCTTTAAAGACAAGACTCATCACAAGCATATCACGATCAACCCGTTTGGAATGGTGTTATGGAAGACGACATAAATGCCAATATGACTATCTCCCTCACATTACCACCATGTAGTCTTCTCCTAATTAACGCCCCATACGACTTAGAAGCGATTATTATCTAACATCTAAAATAGACGTTCTAAAAATTTACAATACAAATACTTATCCGATTATGATATACGAGCACATAATAAGTTACTATTATTACATTGTATGCAGACTCAGTAAGTAGAAATAAGACCATTCGCTACGCAGAACAACAAAGTGATTTCGTTGCCCCACAACAACCACAACGAGCTCCATGGGGTTGTTGTGAGCTCGTTTGTGGTCCCGTCGTGGGAACAAACCATGTGGGAACAAACCACGGTACACACAACGATCACTTTTGCCACTAGTCTCAAGTTAATTGGTTTGTGCTATTTGTTTCTATTTTGATTCTGAAAAATGAAGAAATTGGACAAAAATGGCGATTTACAGCAAATTGGAATTGGGGATCTGATGAGGTTGACGAATACAAAGAAAAAGATGGTTAACACATTTCAATTTTTCATTTTACACCCTTAAAGTATATAAAAGATTACCTAAATAAACAAAAAGAATAGTTTATTTACAATTTAACCCTTCAAGTAAACAAATTAATTTAAGTGCTTTTTTTAAGTTGTTACATTTATTATATGAAGTATGTATTTTATTTAATGTTTTAATTCATTAATGTATTTTAATTTGTTAATAATTTATTAAATTAAATTAAAATAGTTAAATATCAAAAATAAATAAAAAGAAATGTCACATCAACATTTCACAATCGCACGACAATAGATTTACTATAGCGCCCCAACCATTCCACAACAATGTCATATCAGCAAAATTCACTCACATAACACCAGAACACCAGAACACCACAACATTACTAGTTTACTACTTACCGTAGAAAATGGTCTTAAGGCTTTTAAAAGAAAAATAGGTGAATATAATTATAGTAGGACTTGGTACCCCGCTTGAAGGATTACTTAGAATACCTTTCAAACTAGTTGATCAACGTAGCACTTTTGTTCATTTACCATATGTACTAATTATGATGGAATTTTCACCGTTCACAGGGTAAAAACGTAATTTTCTTGTTTTATTTAGTCTAAAACCAGTGACATCTAAGGTTGTAGGTGGGACAACTACAACCTCTATATGTTTCTATACGATTGTCACGTCTTGCCGTTCAGTTGGCGATTTGCATTTAACCACTCTCAACGTCCTTACCTCAACTAGGGTTAGCTACGTTCTATGTAGAGTATAAAGCTATTGATCCTTGATCCATCAGGCATAACACAAAACGACAACATTCGTAAGAAAGACTACGTTTAATAAACACTAAAATGTTTCTTATAATATCAAGTCTAGAAACTTAATATCATCAGTCTATACTTTGAATCTTGTCATTACTTACTTAGAAGTAATTAAGGATCATTATCGCTTATTTTCTAATTATGGTATAATAGTTGGCAAATATATCAAAAACTCTAAATAATATATATCCGGCTTATACATACACGTAATAACAATGTTTGCAGATTTATAATTTTTCAAGTTGTCTCACATATCACATACAGTAAATGTTTACGCACTATATCTATGTCACAGCTGATCAAAACAGATCATAATCTATATCTTTCTATCTATCTATATCTATATAGTTTAATAAACTTCTAAAATGATGACATCATCATTAAACTAAATTACCCTTTACTTTTCATAATGATGATGTCATAATTATATACTAATTTAATTAAAAAAAATAATACAAAATATTTTATAAAAGGAAATATTAATATCTCCTAAATTGTAATTTTTTGTTTTTTTAAATTAAAACGCATTTATTATTATTATTATTATTAATTATTATTATTATAAATATAAATATAAATATAAATATTCAACTTTGAGCGAACTTTATGTTTTTAAAATTAACGACAAGTTTCTTAGTCGGAATTCGTAGTTCCACGAGTCAATAAACTAAATGACTTTAACATTTACATTCACTTAATACCTAAAACATATCATTAAACTATTTCGTTTAAATAAACCCGTGTTTTCACGGGTCATTTCACTAGTGTATATAGATATCCATTGATCAGTGATAATATAATTACTCGTAGTTAACATTGGTAAAACAATATGAATAAGGAAAGATTCCAATTTATTTACGACTAAATAATAATAAATAGTTAAATTAAATTAAATCTCTCCATTCCATACAAACAGTCTTGTTTAACTTTTAGTTGAACTTAACATATAGTAATGAATTTTCTAATTTGCTCTTAATTTAATGTAGTTATAAAGTGTAACTAATAAATTAATTGATATATTTAAAGTTGAATTTCTAAATTTAAAATGGACATAATTAAACTTTTAATGATATTTATACTCCATCCGTCCCAAATCTATTGTCTCTAGAATAAAAACACAGTTTAAGAAAAAATACCTGTCACATGTACTTTTCTATTTACTTTCCAGTTTTACCCTTACTTTTTACGTATCTTTTTGTCATACATGCATAAAGTACGGGCACAAAAGACTTTTATCACAATATTCTTTTCCATTTATGAATGTGGACAATTAATTAGAAATATCTCAAAATGAAATAATGAAGTATAGATTTGAGACGGAAGGAGTAATAAATTAGAGAAGGAAACAATAATTTTGGGACCAAAGGTGAATTTTTTTTTTTTTTTTTTTTGGTAGGAGTAATTAATGAAATACGGAGTAATAATAAATAAAATTAAAGAAAATGAATAGGTACATGCCTGTATTTCTTATCGCAATAACCCATAATACTAAAGGGAAGGGGAGGGAGGTAGCTTGTTTGGCACGTCTTTTTCTGGGGCCCTAAATCAAACTCTATAAATACCCTCCCCAATCTCCCTCCCATTTTCTCCTCCTCTTTTTTCTCTCTCAAATACGGACTACAATCCTAATTACACCAATTCCTTTTTCTCCCTCTCATAAAATCATCTTCAGTCGCACAATTTCATTCGTTTCTCAATCAATCAGGTATAATTAATTAAACCTAATCTTTCTCAATTATTATCTCTATTGACTACGATGTGCATTGTTATTTATTTAATATCCGATATTTGGTTTTTAATATTAATTGCGACGTGAGAGAAATCAAATTTGAGATCTGAAATTGTGTTAATTATATATTTGATGATTTTTACAGCGTAATTGATGTGCATTGTTGTTGCAATTTCATTATGATTTTTTAGGTTATTTAAGATGTTTGATAAAGTTCTATTTATGATCAGCATGTTTATGTAATATGGTATACGAAACGATAATTGAACGAAATTTTTGGTGAATATTTTTACGCACTGTTTTAATTTTTTGTTGTATGCAAAAGTTGATTGATATTCATGTGTGTGTTGTGTTTTTGTGAATTATTAAGTTAGAGATGAGGTTGACAACCCTAGTGTTTTTGAATCAATAGGTTGATGCAGTCAATTAATGTTATTATGGTCAAGCAGTTTGATTTATTTTTTAATATCCAAAATTTTCGTTACTTTATGATGAAACTTTGAAAGTTTCAATTACTTTCTACTATTTTTTTTATTTTATTTTTGCTAAGTTGAGTGACAGATAGTGTCACGGTGAACCTTCGTGTTCACAAAGGGTATATTTTTCGCTCCTAAGATAGTTTCTTCCATTCTATGTGGAATTATTCGAACTTTTCATGCTTATTGCATAGTAAAGTAATTTGGTACTGGTATATAGTTTTTCAATATACATGTTTTTTAAATGTGAACAGTAATAGTTAGATCACTTTTTGTGAGTAAAGACAATGTGCGTTATATTTGAGTAGGCAGCCCAAAGTGCCCCATGGGGTGTTTTCAAGAAAAAATATCTGTGGCGTCGTTCATCTTTGTACGGTGAAATTAGGTGCATTTTTTAATATTTAAAGACTTTTTACTAATTTTTCACTTACATCTCAAATCATATTTTAACACATTTTTCATACTTTCTTACAAGTTTTCTCGTAACATTGTCATTCATCCCACAACATTACACATCACAATAATTCCCCTAAAAAACACAAAAATCACTTCAGGTCACAATCACTATATGTTGTGAGTGGTCTCATATGTTCATAGCAGTTTTTGTTTGATACCGATTTTTGTTTTTATATATTGTGTTTATAGTAATTAATTAATCTTAACAGTGATCGTGAATAGAAAAAAGATGTTGATATTTATATAAAGCTATTTAAATTAAACATATTGAGAGCACGAGGGTTGCGGTTAATGGTGGTTGTGAAGTCGCATCAATAAAAACAAACTTGTGATACCTGAGTCATATGGTTATTTTAATTTCTATATTTTTCTAAGACACTGTCCTCATTATTGAGTTTCTATATAATATAAAATAAATTGTAATTAATTAATATTAATATTAATTATATGATATGATTATTAATTCATCATATTTCTCATACGTAGTATTATAATACTGGCCAAATAAATCCATAAAGAATTACATGTTTCCGACTTTGTAGGGTCCATATTTGGGACATGTGACATGTGTGAATACACTGTTCAAAATCAAAGTTTATTTGGGGGAAATTAAACAAATATTGTTTCAAGTTTTTTGGTAATTAATTTATGCTTAATTAGCTGATTAGTTCCACTTTCTCATGCTTTATTGATTAACTATTTGCTTAGAGGGCTGGATACGAATCTAACTTACTAGTGTTAATATTATATTATTTGTTAATGATAAAAAATGGAATCTTTCGATCTACTTTTGATGCAACTTTTGAAGTACAAAACATGTCTTACATCTATACTGATCTTAACCTCTTTTAATTAGCTTTTCTTCTGGATAAGGTTCAAGATCAAGGTGTGTGGCATTTCATATTTGTATGATAATGATTTTGTTAACTATATTATTAAACTTCTTAATATGAATAATAGTTCACCTTCTTGTTATATATGTGCATGTGTTAGGTTGAAACCTTGTAAGTTATCATAAAATCATAAATAAAGGTGTAGAAAGTTATCATATTTTTAGACATGATGTCCATATAGGTTAATATTCTATATATGTATCTTAAACACAATACACAAAGCATATGTGTTATATAAGGCAATGATTAAAGTATAACAAACATATTCACTACTTTTTATGATCTCATAGTAGTTAAAGAGAGCTTTAACTTTTTCTACCAATACTGATTTCATGAACAAAGCTTTCTCATAAGTGCACTCAACTTTGTGCTCATTGTAATTATTAAAAAACACAATGTTTTTGGCTTAATGCACATAAACCTTAATACTGTCGGTGTCAATTTCTTACTTTACACAATGTTTTTGTAATCAACTGTTGAATTTTACTCCGTTATAATGTAAGTTTTGTATTTCTTATTTCAGGAAGCTTTTGTTTAATGTGTAACACTCCCAATACTCTTGATAAAAAAAACGTTAAAGATCGATAGAGTGTGATCAGATTAAATTGTTTTTTTTTTATATGGATTTGAAGCCCAAAAGTGGGTCTCCTGTTCTTTCCGATTCTGCTTCTATAAACAAATCAAGATTAGGAATTCGTACGAATATGGTACCTTGTTCACAATCCGGACCTTCATTATCCTCGAGTATTTTATCAGCTCCAAAAAAGAAACCTGGTAAATTGGATGATGTACGCTTAAACGGTTGGCTTGATGCCATGCATTCATCTTCACCTCCTCGTAAGAAGATAGTTAAAGATTTCGGGGTAGAACTTATATCTGATGATAGTGATATACTGTATAATTCTTGGATGGTATGTTTAACATAATATTATTATTATTATGTAATAAGAATATGTTTCATGTTGAACATTTGTATAATGTTTTATCTTTTTGCAGTCGAAGTACCCGTCGGCCCTCAGCTCTTTTGATGATATCATAAATCATGCAAAAGATAAAAAGATAGTGATCTTCTTAGATTACGACGGGACACTATCACCAATTGTAGATGATCCTGATCGCGCTTTTATGTCTGCCGATGTAAGTCATTATTCACATATGAAACACTGAGTTCTTGTTTTTGTTTGTTTGATACATAAATATGTTGAAAGCTATAATTTTCAGATGCAATCTGCTGTGAAAGGTGTCGCAGAGTATTTTCCAACGGCAATAATTAGTGGAAGAAGCCGTAACAAGGTTTATGAGTTAGTAGGACTAGCGGAATTGTATTATGCAGGTAGTCATGGTATGGATATCATGTTTCCTGTACAGGACACATCGTCTATTGACCATTCGAATTGTGTTAGATCTACTGATAAGCAGGTACTATGATATAAATTAAGTCATATAATTTTAATCTATAATGATTGTTTAAATTTATTTTTTCTAATTTCGTGTTTTGGTTATGCAGGGAAAGGAAGTAAACTTGTTCCAGCCAGCTACAGAGTTTATACCCATGATTGAAGAGGTTTTCAAAACTCTTGTTGATGTTACTAATGATATTCCAGGGGCAAAAGTGGAAAATCACAAATTTTGTACCTCGGTACATTACCGTAATGTAGATGAGAAGGTAGGGATCTTTTTTTTTTTCTATGCATCAAGGCTTCTTTAAAAAAACTAGTCCCTTGATTTATGGTTTATGATGACATTTTGATCGTCAAATTGATTGTAGAGTTGGCTTATGGTTGCACAACGTGTTCATGATGTCTTAAATGATTATCCTCGTTTGCGGCTAACTCATGGTCGGAAGGTAAAACCATAACAATGTTACTCGTATATGTTTTTTTTTTTTTTTTTTTTTTATCATAATCTTTGATATATCTGCCTATAAACATTTGAGGTCACAATTGTTCGCAGGTTTTAGAGGTGCGTCCGGTAATTGATTGGGACAAAGGAAGAGCTGTTGAATTCCTTCTTGAATCATTGGGTATGTGTTGTTGTATATCATAATCATAAAAATGTAAATCTAAACATTGAAATTCATTGATTCATAATTTTCATGCAATAGTAAGATAAGAGGAAAAAGGGAAAAATGGTTCATGTAGCTAATGAAGGGGTATTTTGGTAATTTCATATGAACACAAATCACATCAATAAAATTATGTCGTAACAGTTGTAATTTACTTAATTGTTATCATAGTTATAAATGGAATGGATGCTAATATGATTTGTTATGCAAGATTCTTTTATTTTCTTTTATTTTCTTTTTTAAGTAAATGTAAAAGGGTGCTGATTCGTACACCACCAAAATTATCCATACACCACTAAATATGCAACACAGTGTTGTATTGTACAACTCTCTAAAGCATATTTAGTGGTGTATGGATAATTTTAAGTGGTGTACGAATCAGTCCACAATGTAAAAAAGTGTAATGTGGAATGTGGATTTTGTAAAGCAATGAAAAAAGGATGTTGCCTTTTATGATTGGAATCTTTGCACCTATAAGTATTTGGATTTATTCATATGTTGTCATCTAATGCAAACAGGGTTTAGCAACAGTGATGATGTTCTTCCAATTTATATTGGGGATGACAGAACAGATGAAGATGCATTTAAGGTATAACACTAATCAACTAGCCGTATATGTTTTTAAATACATTGAACAGATGAATAGTACTAATTCGTTTTTAATATATGTGTGATATTTGTTTAGGTTCTAAGAGAACGAAACCTTGGATATGGAATTTTAGTGTCTTCTATACCGAAAGAAAGCAAAGCCTTTTTGTCACTAAGGGACACTTTTGAGGTTCGCCTACTTGTTTAATCGTTCACACATTATGACAGAAGGGATTATTCAGCCCCTTTTGTGTAATCTGTTACATTTTGTTTATATAAATATATTTAATTTTAGGTTGCTGAGTTTTTGAAGAGCCTGGTGAAATGGAAGGGACATGTTGATAAGAGGTGATTGGGTACAGATTTATGTCTTAACTTTAGGTTTTGTTTTAGTAAGTGGTTGGTCTGTGGGAACTGCAGGCTTGTCTAGCAGTGAAAGTATGTTTTTATTTTGTTATAGTCTAAGTTGTTTTATTATATTTTTACTTCAGAGAATAAGCATTTTGGGATTTTTACTGTATTTATTTAAGTGTTTGGTTCATATGTTTTAGTTTAATTCTTTTTTTAATCTCTTTGTATACATGGATGGATACTTGTATTTATTTTGTTGCAGGTGAGAGACCAATCGGTCATGTCACTATTGTCGCATTGGTAATCTGTCTATCTTATACCAGTAGCAGCGTAGATTACAGAACTGCAATTGATATCTTTTTAATCGGAACACTTAAGGCTGTTGTTAAGTGCATTAAAATAAAGTAACTGTTAATCTGAGAAGATTACGTGACCAAGATTTTGAATCTAGAAGCTTAAACCGTCCAAAATTGATAAACTACGTGGTGGTGACACGAAAATCGTGCTTTCTTGATCTTTGGCTCATAGATGTATACTGGGGATGTTCTTTCTTTATCATTTGATAGTATTCTTAACTATAGCATCGACGCCACGAGTTAATTGACCAATAAACTTAATCGACCACTGGTCTTGTTGACACCTTAAATATTTATTTACATGAACAGATGTTGACATATCATCTATAGTTCTTGCCTATTCGATTCTTGAATAGTATCACTTATATATAATAAACATGAAAGGTGATCCATACACCATAGTTTTAGCCATACACCACTAAATATGCATTAGAGTGTTGTATAGGACAATGATTTAATGTACATTTAGTGGTGTATGACTAAATTTTGGTGGTGCACAGATCATCATCCAATAAACATAAACATCATCCATATTTGTGGCCGAGAAATCAACTTCTATGCCTCTCAAAAATCTGAACTCCACCTTTGTTTCGGTAGGAAAATTTGCTAGAGTTGACTAGATTTTCAAGTCCTTCATTGGTGTATGAATAAAAGCACAAATTTTTTTAATTTGAATTGACAATGAGACGTCTAAATTCGAAAATGTCGTATGACATCGATTCTTGATGTAGTTTTCATGTTAATTATGGTTTTGAAGTGACAATTATGTAATTGTACAATGATCAAACTTAAAACTGCTAGTTTCAAGTTTGAGTAAAATAAGATTAATCGATTGGTTTTAACTCTGGTTGTCGTGTAAACCAGATCACACTTTGAATTTGCGAGGGTGTAAAACAATTCATCGGATTAATCTACTCAATAGGATTGAGCAGTTTAATATATGAGATTAATGAACAGCGGTGACGACCTGAATCCAATCGGAATCGAGTAAGCTACGAAGTTTGTAGTGATTTTGACAGAGTAAGTTTATAGTAACCGAATTATATAAAATGAATGACCCAAGGGGCCTATTTTATAGGCGGAAAAGTTTGTTACATGAATGGTTGACGTGACACATGTACCATTTGTGATTGTAACAAATAGGGCTTAACAAACTTTTCTAGTTTGACGTGGCACAGACGCTCCGCTCGTGTCTCACTGTCTAGATATTTTGGTGTACGTGTGCAGGCTGCCAGATAGCACCCACGATTACCTAAGTTTAGAGGACTTACATGTAAACACAGCCTACACTATTCTTCAAGTGTTCCTTCACGGTAACCTCCACACAGACACTATCCACCCGGCATGCCAGTTCAAGTTCTATCCGAAATTCTTCTATCCTGCACTTTATCATGGTGTCGGTTCAGTTCATAAGTCATCCTTTTATTGATAATATTTTCGAATATGCACACTTCTGGCCGGTGCCGGTCAGTTTCTTTATAGAAAAATGGATAATCATTATGAAAATAAGGATTATTTAATACTGAATGTATGTCGTATCACTATACAATGACATTTTTAAAGTTTACGTGATAATTTTAGGTTCTATACACGGGCCTGGACATTTGTAATGGATCAACACTTTTGGATTCTACACGCTGGGCTAAAGATGCTACGGAGTATTTGCTAAGAGGGTTAAAGTAAATCCGTTTATACATCCAGGCAGTAACAATAAACTGACCCAAGTTACGAAAACATATAGCCCAAAGCCTCTATAAACTGTCTACAAAATCCTATCTAAACGTCTTGCCAAAGTCATTCATAAGGTCATTGGGGCTGAGCAAACCGCCTTTCTCAAAGGCCGTAACATCCTAGATAGCGTGTTAATCGCAAACGAGATCATAGATGAACTTAAACGTAAAAAACGCAAAGGTTTGATCTTCAAAGTCGATTTCGAAAAAGCCTTTGACTGCATCGAATGGGACTTCCTATATAACACCATGCATTATATGGGATTTGGTCCTAAATGGATTAGCTTCATCCGTGCCTGCCTCTCTTCCTCATCTATCTCTGTTCTAATCAATGGTTCCCCTACGGCTGAACTTTACCCCGAAAGAGGTATTCGCCAAGGAGACCCAATCTCGCCTTTCCTGTTCATTATTGTCGCCGAAGGCCTTAACATACTCACTAAACGGGCCTTGTCTAATGGACATCTCCGTGGAATCAGTGTTGGCAATGACAACATCTCTGTCACCCACCTTCAATACGCCGACGATACTATTTTTTTCGGAGAATGGAGTAAAAGAAATGCCAAACACATTTCCAAACTCCTCAAATGCTTTGAAAAAATTTCTGGTCTTAAAGTCAATTTCCAAAAAAGTAAATTATACGGTATAGGAATTCCTCCCCAAGAAATTGAAGAAATGGCAAATTATATTAACTGTTCCTCCGGAACTTTCCCCTTCACATACCTAGGTCTCCCCATCGGTGTGCCTTCATCACACCCTTCCTCATGGCAACCAGTCGTGGAAAAGTTTGACAAACGTCTCTCCGACTGGGCGGCCAAAGCAATCTCGTTCGGAGGAAGACTCACCCTCATTAAATCTATTCTAAGTAGCATACCACTATACTACTTCTCCCTTTTCCATGCACCTTCTTCCATCCTTAAACTCCTTGAATCTAAAAGGCGAAAATTTTTCTGGGGAGGGTCCTCTTCTGATAACAGAATTAATTGGATAAAATGGGACCAAATACTACTACCTTATGATAAAGGAGGCTTAAATGTAGGATCGCTTTTTAGTAAAAACATTTCACTACTATGTAAATGGTGGTGGCGCTTCAAAAATGAGAAAAACGCACTTTGGACTAAAATTATTACTAGTATTTATGGGGGGGGTGGGGGGTTGGATTCTAACGTTTCTTGCAGGCACATTTCAGGTCGCACGGTTTGGAAAGAAATCATCAAAGCTGGAAAAATAGCGGATAACACGGGCGCCTCATTCTCCTCCTCCATTACAAAATGCCTCGGGAATGGCGTCTCTATCAATTTTTGGAATGACACGTGGTTCGGCTCAGAATGTTTTAGCACGCTTTTTCACAGATTATACATGCTTGAAATTAACAAAGACGCCTCGATCGCTGAAAGAATTACACATTGCAATGGACATTCCTTCGGCAACTGGAATTGGTCAAGGCCCCCAACCGGGCGGGTCACAAATGAATTCTCAGAACTAAATAACATAGTTTCCTCCATTACATTATCCGATAAACAGGACTCGTGGAAATATAATTTAGACCCCACAGGGACATTCACTACCAAATCCTTGTCTTCTTTGATCAACTCCCTTCGGCTTGGTAATAACGCGGTAAACTTATCAATACCCCGAAACAAACTTCTGCCGCAAAAAGTATACATCTTTATCTGGAGAACCATACAAAAAAAGATCCCGGTCAGATTCGAAATTGACAAAAGGGGCATCGACCTAAATTCCGTTTTATGTCCTCTATGCGATTCAGAAGTTGAAACTACCGATCATACCCTGTTTTCTTGCCCCATTTCGACACTCATATGGAAACTTATTCTCGATTGGTGGGGCCAAGATGTATCTTTAATATCCAATCTTAACGACGTCATCATCAACAACCAACCTTTCGCTAACTCCAATCTCGGGTCCTCAATATGGCAAGCAACCAAATGGATTACATGCTACATAATTTGGAAACATAGGAACTTAAAAGTCTTTTCCAAAAGAACGTGGTCCTCAGCCTCGATCCTATCCGAAATACAAACACAAAGCTATAGTTGGATCTCCAAAAGAACTCACAAAAAGAAAACAATCGAATGGCACCAATGGCTCATCAACCCCTCCTTCTTCGTGGCGGATACTTCACACCGCGTTGGGATTGGCTAATATCCCGACCTCTTTCACGTGTAACCGCGAATGCCATTTCTTCTATTGAGGGTTTGATTAATCGGGATAGTTTGTATAACTTTGTCGGCGCTTGATCGCCACTGTTATCCTCTCTATTCCGGCTTGTATCTTCAAGTTCTTACTCCCTCTCTAGATTTCATGGTATTCGTTTTTGGTTTACTTGTATTTAATAGTCTCCTTCAATTGTATTTCCGTTTCAATATTGTATAGATATATTTAGGGCCCTGTAACTCCTTTTTTAATAATAATAAACTTTGCTTTTCAAAAAAAAAAAAAAAAAAAAAAAAATATTTGTAGTCGGACATCCTTATAAATGCAGTTTCACTTCAGAAATATGACTGGCTACATAGTACCATCAGACGGGAGTGGATAATGTTGTATTCTGTTCTTAAGGTGAGATAATGGCGTTTTTTTCCCTACAAAAAGAAGTCAAGAACCAGTGTATTACGATTGGGTGAACTTTTCAATTTAAGAATAATTTCTTCAATTTGAGTATTTAAATTTCAATATGACAAAAACCGATATTTCAAAATAAATGTCCACTTTTTATTTATATATTGTTTTGAAATAATTGTTCTTTAAAAAATATCACTAAATATCCTAAAACTTCTTAATCTACTTTTAATTACTCCGTATTATTCTGGATCATTTGTTTATCAAATAAATTCAATTAAACATATCTTAAATATGGAAGTTGTGATGTGGCATGAAGTATCCACACATGGCACATTTCCCATATCGTTTGGGGTAAAGGGGATGGGGTTTTACTTGACCTTGTTCTTGAATCGTTTTCAAGGTTTCCTCCCGAGCAACGATGGAGGCGAAGTTATTATCGCTGCATCAGCATAGTCGAAACGGGAGGTGATCGCAACAGGTGGTTTAGTCCCCCTCGAGTGATCTCATTCGCTGTTAAAAAAAAAACATATCTTAAATATGAAGGTAAAACTTACATCTATCAAATTTATCTTAGTTCTAATAAAAATTCTCAAATGGCCTTTTTAATAAAAAAAATTGGATAGAGTATATTTTTTTCCTTCAAATTGCATGAATAGAGAAAAACTTGACCATTTTAGCTAAAAATTTGGTGTGGTGTTAATTATACTGTACATACTAGTAATTGTCATGTGTGTATTACATTATTGGTTTGCTGTTATATTATAGTATATAACCTAAAACCATAAAGTAATACTCAGTAATTTATTAAATAACTTGTAACTTATTCGTAGTTGGTGAAGGTTGATGACTGTTTTAAAATAAATATACGTCACACTCACATGGTTTATTGAATCGTATTACTAACGTCGAGGCTTGACAAGTAGATTTTTGAATTTTTACGCAATTATGTTTATTGTTTGTTCTATTTCTGTTTCTACTAATGTCATGTAAATAATAAAAATAATAATTCATACAATACTGTATAATAATAATAAATAATAATAATATTATGAGTGAATTGAATATGAGGCTATTTATACTATATGAGGCTATTTATACTAGAAATAATAATAACTAGAGCTGGATCTGCCCACGCGATTTGGCGGGATCATTCGGTTGCATATTCATATTTAACGCAGCGTTATGTATTTACAGAATTAAAAACGCGTTGTTGCGGGTGTGTTTGGATACACGTGAGTAGTACCTAGTATACTTAATGGTGTGCACTTGTTTGACGCCTGAAAAATTGCGTAAAAAGTGGGATGGAACCATCAATATGATGTAGTTAGTTTGTGTTGTTTATCATACGTGTATACATATGTACAGGCGTATGGCAGATATCGTTTTTTTAGAAATCGTCCGTTTCGCGTGTAGTTAGTTGCATTGCGTTCGTGCAATTATTTCGAGTTGAACGATGATGTCGGAGAAATTTAACTCTTGACGAGCGGGAAGATACGGTCCGATAAAAATTTTGGTGGAGTTTCTTTAAGTTTTGTTAATAAAATCTTTTTTTTACACTTTTTACCCCTAAAAAATTTACACATTAAACATAGTCTGAGGGTGTGTGTTTTTTTTTTTTTTTTTTTTTTTTTTTTTTTTTGTTGTTTTAAATTTATCAATCGACTAAACTTGGTTGGTGTTTTAGTATATATACTAGTTTAAGGACCCGTGAATTCACGGGTTTATTAAAAGAAATACTTACAAAATAAGACTAACAAAATAATGGTTATAAAAACCTATACTTCATTATCTTTAAAACGTTATAAATTAATCATGCAAACATTCATCACAATTATAAATAAATCGTGCAAACATCCACCTTTATCACCATCTATTAGATGCTTAGTATGTATTTCTATTAGGTGCTTTATATGATTCAAGAAGAAGGTCGAAAAGATCACGGGGATACTTTGGTTACGTGACTACATCGCTTGTATCCAAGTAAGAAACATGACTCCAACAGTAAACTAAATAAGAAAAAACGACATGCATTTATAACTTGCCTTTATGCAGATCCTTTTGGAATTGTGTGCTATAAAAACAAATAATAGTAAGTATTCACAAAAGCAGACTCAAAACATAGAAAGTGATTAAAAACGATATCAAGTTGTATTAAGAACACATGGAGGTACCAAATTCCAAATAATCAACCTATGCATTAAAACTATAACTTAGAGATAGTGATGGCCAAACTACATATTAACGCAAAAAAAATTATAATAATAATAATACTGTATAAGAATTTTGAATCAAAACCTGTATAGCTCCAACGTAATTGAATATCAACTAAAATAAGAGAAATATTCATATAGAGAGAATAGACCATTATAACTTGTTAATATCTTTATGCCAACACAAAGAAATTACTCGGTACAATTGAAAAAAAAAAAAAAAAAAACACACGTCTTACCAAATATGAGGGGATTGCAGTTTTACAAATCATATCGAACATAATGACGTACCTTACTCCAAACTACCTTCACTTTCATTTCGACCTTTAAAATTCCTCAAACAAATCTGCTAGGGAAACTCATTAAATGAGAAAAATGAATAAAAAGTGACAAAGTAACTAAAGGCTACAAAAGATGATTACAATACAAATGTAGATTAAGAACATGTGAAGAAAAAAGTGAAAATCTTATATTCCTATATCAGGGTCAGTAACAATGCTCTGCACAAATACCCCGAGTTCATTTCCGTAAATATAAAGCATACTCATGATAAAAATAACCAAAGACTATAATAAAAAAGAACCAATATAAAAGAATAAAAATTTTGGTAAAGATCCACCCATTTTGCCACGTTGACACATGATTAAAGAAAATTTTCATGGATATAATGAAGCTAACTAAAACAGTGCGTGTAAAGATC
The DNA here is from genome assembly GCF_046630445.1 of Rutidosis leptorrhynchoides. Classification (NCBI taxonomy): domain Eukaryota; kingdom Viridiplantae; phylum Streptophyta; class Magnoliopsida; order Asterales; family Asteraceae; genus Rutidosis; species Rutidosis leptorrhynchoides. Next base: position 101,171,954 of record NC_092333.1, on the reverse strand, counting down.
AATGTAACGCATCGTAATAAGAAAGAAACATACACATGAATCTGATGCCATTATTAAGCCACATAAGGGTTCAAAGCGCACGGAGAAATTAGTTTTGGAACTATTCTTTAACCTGCACCAGAAGAATGTTTAGCTTAATACATTATGTATAAACATATATTTATCTACTATCAAGCAATACTTCACACAACAAAATGAAAACAAAGCATGAGAATTTTATGAGCCCATGTTAGCTTAACATGAGATTTTAGTTATAAATAATGTAGCACCTTCTTCCAAGGGGTTACAAAATCCACAGTCTTTTTTTATTTTGGACCATTTATTTTTCACTCAGACTTCCTCATTAGTACAAAGTACCCCACATATAACAGAATTAACTCCATAATACTAACCTTATTAAGCAAGATTCCTTTGAATTGAAGGATCTGTAGCATGCGCACATAGAGTAAGTTGTTATCAAGAGCTTCTGGTGCTATACATATTCTGGTATCAACAGCTTTAGTATATATATTAGTTTATAATAATGAAAGAAATAGTAAATGGCGTATCAATAGCAGCTAACACATAAAGAAAAAGACAGTGTATTTACAAAAGTTAAAGGCAAATCATTCATCAACCTTGAGTCAACATTTACGACGACAACAGTTGCAAAAAGGCTACGAATTTTAAAATCTGACATGATGAACTGGTACTATGTGAAAAGGAATCCTAATGTGAAAAGGAACCCTGATTTGTATTTGTAGAGAAACGTGATACAGAGTAATTATTAGCAAAAGAATTCAAACTCAAATTCATTAGATTCAAATGAAGTAATTGAAAAAAGTCAAAACATTCAGATATGTTATATTTTTATTAATTGGAAGTATAGTTGAAAAAAGTCAAACCTTGAGACCAAGAAACAGTGGCAAAAATTGCAACCAAAACACCAAAAAAAAAAAAGTCTGAGTATCCAAAGGGGGTTTGAACCCACTATTTGTGTGTAGTAAAATGGGATCAAAAGGTAAAAAACAGAAAAGAAAAACATACTTTACAAATAACATCCAACCAACAAAGATATAAAGTATAAATATTGTTATCAATGAACATATATATATATATACTTGAAACTATTTCGAATTTTCAATAATTATGAACATAGGTAATTACCTGATATGAATCCAAGTACATTAGCGATTATGGATTGTTGCTAAAACTTGCAGCGGATACGATTGATTGAAATGTTGAATAGAAGATGAAGATCATTCTGCATTCGAATTAAAACCTTATTAAAAATCATTCATTCAAGCAATTAATTAAGCACTTGGAGTGCAAATATTCCACATGTAAATCAATACATATGTATCACTCAAACAAACCTTATTAAAAAGAGGATACTGATCTTCATAACAAATAATTAGTGTTATAAATTATTATTACATATAACTGAATTAATATTAAATATATACAATTACAAATTAATATAATATCCAAAATTGAAATTGAAAACCCAATATGAAAAGTTGTTCGACCGATTTGAAATCATATTCAAAACTGGAATATCAAGTCTGCGATTGTGTTTGGTATATGATCGAGATCCACTTTCACAAACCTCTGATTTTTCAGCCATCAAAACGATGGGTTTTTTTCAGCCGTCAAAACTTTTTATATGTAAAACGTTGAGTTGATTTAAGCCTAATTGCAAGAAGAGAAAGAGATGATATTTACCTGAGGAATTGAATCCATAGCAGAGATGATGAAGAGGAGAGGCATGCGGTGTTTGTACGTAGGGTTTTTTGAACAGTTTTTACTCCGTATTTTTATATATGTGAATAAAATAATTATTAATTATAAATTAAATAGGATTTATCACATCATCATCTAGAGTGTCTAGATTTTTTTCTTTTTATTTTAAAATTTTTTATCAAAGAAAATTGTTTTTTTATAATGTCATCGTTTTAGCATTATAATAGAATCTATAGATATATATATATATATAGAACTAGAAATAGAAATAGAAATAGAAATATTATGAATAAATTGAATATAAGACTATTATACATCTAGTAGAGTGTAGAAGCACTATATTACTGGTTCATATTATTATAAAAAAATTTAAAATTTTGAAAAATGTGCTTTTGATTAATTTTTTAACCAATGATTTGTTGACTCTACACACAACGTAAATGTAAAACAACATATTCTTCATCCTCTAATATTATTAATGAATTAAATAAGTTATTATAATCATTATTATTATTATTATTATTATTATTATTATTATTATTATTATTATTATTATTATTAACATATATACTAATAGTTATCAAGATTTTGATCGTTTCATTTGACAGAGTGTGTGTTTTGGCTAAAGAAAGTTTGAGCAAAATGTCAAATAGTTTAAGGGTACAAGATGTAATTATTTAGGGGTAAATGTTGAAAATGTTGAGAAACTTCGAGGTTAAAATACAACTTTCCAAATTAATATAATAATTATTAAATAAAACCACCCAATTTTTTGACGGGATTTATATTTTTATTCGATGCGAGTTAGGTTTATCCATCATCACCATTAAACTCGAAATAATTTTACGAACAATATGCAACTAATTATATTTAAAACAGAGCGTTTTATGTTATACTATATTATATATATATATATATATATATATATATATATATATATATATATATATATATATATATATATATATAGTATAACATAAAACGCTCTGTTTTAAATATAATTAGTTGCATATTGTTCGTAAAATTATTTCGAGTTTAATGGTGATGATGGATAAACCTAACTCGCATCGAATAAAAATATAAATCCCGTCAAAAAATTGGGTGGTTTTATTTAATAATTATTATATTAATTTGGAAAGTTGTATATATTTAATAATTATATATATATAAGGGTTAAAGCCACAAATTGGCTATATACTTTCTCAAATATTCCGATGTCGCCCATATACCCATTTGTGTCCCACTGTCGTCTACAAACTTTCAAAAAATGTACCGATGTCAACATTTCGTTACCGGTTACCTGTTGAACCGGTAAAGTTAATTATTTAAATTTTTTTCATTTTATATGTCCCGATGTCGCTCATATACTTTCAGTTGTATTCCGATGTCGCCCATATACTTTCAATTTCTGTTCCGATGTATCACCGACGTATCATGACTACTTAGAAGTCACGTCATCAATTGTTTTCGTTACATGTAAAAAAAGTATAGTGGACGATATCGGTGCATTTTTTGAAAGTTTGTAGATGATAGTGGGACGTAAATGGGTATATGGGTAACATCGGGACATTTGAGAAAGTATATAGTCAATTTGTGGCTTTAACCCTATATAAAACAAACTCAACTAATTATATCAAGTGGATGGCTAGAGCAAGTGGTAAACTCTTGAGTTTGTAAGAAAAAGATTCGAGTTCGATTTCTTCTCTCCCATTTTTCGCAATTTTTTTACTCACTTTTCGGTCAACATTAGTTTCTTAAAATATGTTAAAATGTTCCACCGAACGCAACGCGGGGGCCATTAGATATATTAAGTATCAAGCAACGTATATCCAAATATATATAGTAGTAAGTATGTCGTAAGTAGTAAGTAGTAAGTAGTAGTTGTCATATGTAATAAGCAGTACCTATATACTCAGTAGTTATGCATAACCAGTTACATAATCAATAATATGTTAGCTATGTCCATACACAAATCAATTTTCAAATAAGGTATTAAACAATGCATACCCGAACACAACCAAACTAAACCGCCGCAACGCGCGGTCAAATATTTTTCTAGTTGAAATTATTATTAGTTTGAATTATAATAATAACAACTGTTACGAGGTCCCGAGTTCGAATTTTGGGGTGACTAGTGAAGGGTTGAAAATAACAGAGGATAATTCTGATGGGTTATTCTGATGGGTTGTGTACGATAGCATATAAGATTGGATTACTTGCCCTTCCGAAATTCCAAACATGGAACTAGAAGTTTAATAATAATAGTAATAATAAAAAAAATTGAAAAAGACATTTCAGGACAATCGCTACAGTAATCTCACAAGTAGCAGTAGTAACTTTGTAAAATAGTAATAGGGATAATAATAATAATAATAATAATAATAATAATAATAATAATTAGTAATGATGACGACGACGACGGCTGTGACGACGATAACAACGACGACAACAACAACGACAAAGACCTACTTATATAATATGGTAATTGTTATAATATGTACACAAAAGTCAAGATATGTGTTATGATATATATCTTCAAAACTCAAGTGTGTCTGATCAATTTGATGGCTACAGAATGTTTTAACTACTTAAGTAATAAACGATCTACTAGCATAATAAATACGAACATTGTTTGTACAGTAAATTAAGTAGTATAAATGTACACCGATGAATGTAAGCAGATGCACTAATTTCAAGATACTCCTTATAGTATACTTCCTTTAGTTATTCTTACATACAATTACAAATTCTTAATTGGAGAATATGTTACTAAAGGTAGTTATAAACTACTAAATATCAACACATTATCAGCACGATTCAAAATCGACTATAAAGAAGGGGCAAATTCGTGTTGCTTCACAGGTAGGCCCACTTAAGAGGGGCATTGTGCCTCAGTTCTTACCAACCCCCTTTGTGTAATCGACATGGGCAAGCGTACCTAATTCAAAATCGACTTCCATTTCACTTAGCTCATCAAAGCTAGTACACCTCGAGAGCTAAACCCATCAAAGACAGATGACTTGAACTGAGCACGAATTTCATTTCTATTTGAGCGTAAGAAATGTAAGATAAAAATTTTTTTGGCCTTAACAACATCCCGACATTTCCTCGACGATAGAAGGAAAATGAGATAAGGGTTGGATGAAAGTGTTACTTACTTACAAAGATCGATTGAATGATCTTCTAGTGACAGAGTGGTACGCTCCGGACATGCTCTAGCTTCCGGACATAGTTAAGAGTTTTCTTTTAAACAAGTATGCGGTAGTTCAAAACTGGAATTGGCACAATATCGCGAAGTGGCCGCCCTGACAAGTTGAGTATTGACACAAACAATAAGAGGACGGGCCTCTTTGTTGGTTCTTCGAGACAAACTTATTTTCTAAATAAAAACTTAAAGACATCATTTCTCTTAAGTTTCCTTTCTCTTCATTGTTTTTATTCCGACCAAAATAATGGTTACTATTAAAATATAGGAAACTTTCATCGAATAATGAAGGATCCATAAACCGGAACATACAAACGATGCACAATGGGCTCGAAATGAGTAAGAAATACTAGACCAAATTAAGAATTATTTAACTCTATCCAAGCTCAAACATGGCCGAAGCCGAACAAAATGAGCACCAAATTACAATAAGCAAATGAAATGAAACAAACGGGAATCAAGAAACCAAAATACTAACACCTAAACTAAAAAGAAGCAAAACCGAATTAACCGGCTTTGAATGAACCCTTACGATTTCTTTCATTCGAACGAGAAGTTATATCGTCCACTTTATCAACGTGCACACCTTTACCTGTTCGAGACGTAAAAGAGTACGATAGTACATTGGCAGACTTGCTACTAATAAAGGTACCCGGAGAGGAGGAATTAACCCACGATCTGAGCCCAAACAAAGCCAATGCCTAACAAAACGTTCACCAAATTTCCAACAAGCAAACGAAACAAAATAAACGAGAATCAACAAACCAACATATTAACAGTTTAACACCCATATCAAAAAAGAAACAAAACCGAATTAGCATGTAACACCTAAACCAAAAGTAAGGGTTCATCCAAACCCACGTTTGCTTTAGTTATAAAAATTGTAAAAAAGTAAATATTGATGTGATCAGTGTTTCTCACTTCTCCATAGGCATGAGGAAAATAGGAAAATACATATGTATATGGTTATTATGATAACAAATAATATGTCTTATTATTGTATAGATGTGTTTAGTGTGAAGCTTTTAACTTTTAGGAGCTTTTAACTTTTATTAAAATACTTATATTTAATAAAAAAAAACTCTGTTTAGTTAAAAGAGCTTAAAACTTTTAGACACAGGAAAAAAACTAAAAGCTAAAAACTACTAAAACTATTCTTTAGTTTTTTGTCATATTGTTATTTATTTAGCAGATTCAGCTATTCTATCAAAAATCAAAATATATCTAAAAAACTAACAGCTACCAACTATCAGCTAAAAGTTGCGAGCTAAAAACTAAAAAATACCAACTACAAGCTAAAAATACTCCTCATCTACCAACTAGTTTTGTCAAACATACCTCAAATATATCTCGTCGTAAGAAGAATATTAATGCACTTATCGCAGGTTCCCACCTCATTATTTCATTTCATAATAATCATGATCTAATCATATCATACTAATATTTATTTAAGGATAAGAATCGTTTTATCAAATGGGAGACTCGTTCGACTGTTCGAGCAACAACAACAAAATCCAATAACACATAGATGGTGTATGAGGGAGGTGAGATGTAGACAATCCTTCTCCTATCCGAGAATAAAGACAAGTCATTTCTCCACCCAGAGTGGAAACACTCTCAAAAGTAGAGAAAGTCATCCCTCTCCCTATTCGATGGATAGAGAGATTGTTTCCGAGTGGACCTCCGGCCAATAAGTAGGAATTTTTTTTTTACAAAAATAAATAAAATTGAGACGCTATGAAAATGGTAAAATCAAATTTTCATGGGGTTTTAAATACTGCCTTAAATTTACTTTTGGCTCTAAAGGTCAGTCAAGTCGTCAATAAATCGACGCTTGCTGTCGACTCAATAACTAGAGCCGTATTGGAGAATTAGAATGCCATACAATGTGCTATTAAAAAAATGCCATACCATGCGCCTAAACGTCCGTCTTTGACTTTGACTATTACTAATGTTTGGAATCGTTTGCCGAAAACGTAAGCATCAATCCATCAATCAAGGCTATAAATAAAATTACACAACTACGTAAATTAAATCTGTCGGTTCCAATGTGAGCTGCCAATCTCGCGTCTTTATCAGATACATATATGTCTATATATAGTTTTTTTCTTTAGTTATTTTTTCAAAAGAAAATATGCCTCTTTGATGAAAGAAATCAAACACCAACATAAAAAAAAAAAAAAAAAAAAAAGCCAAAACAACCCTAAAACAACGAAAACCAAATAACTAAGCTTAAAAAATAATTAGCAACCATAAACGATCGAACTAAGAAGGGGAAAAGCAACCCATGATTTTCCATACTCACCATAAACTTGATAAACCCTAAACACTCATCTTAATTAATATCTTTTCAACCTTAATGAACTTAACCGATTTACCTGAGGCACCAACATCAGTGGTAGAATTTGAACCCGACTATAGATGGGTGGTTGTTCAAACCTGAAAAAACTTTCATTGACAAGGGTAAACGCTGATAAAAACCTTCAATTTTAGTAATAAAAAAAAATTAGTGTATTTTTTTTCTTGAAATCAAGATGGGGCGGGTGCACCTATCTTTCCATTACATGTTCTACCCCTGACCCAAGGTTGGAGAATTCGGATCTCGGAGAGATCTCGTTTGGACTTTTTTATGGAGATCTCGGCATCTCGGAATAATCTCGGGGAGATCTCGGACGTTGACTTACTTTGACTTTATAGTTTTTTTAATATAAATACACATAAAAACATAAATATATGTATGTTTATATACATTTATACGAGATTTTACAAAAATATCCAAGAAATGAGCGAGAAAATCTTAGAAATTACGAATTTTACAAGAAAATTTTACAAATTGGCAAAAAAAACCGAGAAATCATGGCTTTGACTAAGTTTGACCCCGTTGACCGAGAAATCTCGGGAGATGAACATCTCGTCTCGGTTGCCTTCTAAAAACGAGATCTCGGGGGAGATCTCGGGAGATTTACAACACTGCCTTGACCAAAATCACGAAAGAACGAGTTGCCAGACCGTATCACGGAAGCACGAGTTGTCAGACTTGTCCACCATAGCTGAATCATCCACAAGAAACAGAACATCTAAAAAGCAAGTATCTCTGACATCCTCACCGGCATCATGAACAAACTCTTATACATCACCAGAAATCACTGTCAATTCGTATAAGAAAAATAATGCACAAACTAATAGGTGGGGAGCAAAGTGTTTTTTTTAAGGAAGGTATATACTAGTTGCGAACGAGGTCATCGATTATCTGCACCACAAAAAGTAGAAGGGTAGTTTTTAAGGTCGACTTCGAAAAAGCGTTCGATAGTTTGAGTTGAGACTTTTTATTTGAGGTTATGCAATGTATGGGATTTGGGGAAAAGTGGAGAAAATGGATTATGACATGTTTGAAGTTGGCAAGCGTTTCTATTTTAATCAACGGCTCCTATACTAAAGAATTTAATCTTGGTCGAGGCGTTAGATAAGGCGATCCATTATCACCATTTTTGTTCATACTCGCGGCGAAAGGTTTGAATTTCTTAACCAATGTTGCGATCCAAAAAGGTGTCTTCAAAGGTGTGGAGGTAGGGCGAGATAAAGTTATTATCACTCATTTGCAATATGCGGATGATACCGTCTTTTTTGACAATTGGAATGATACTAATGTGGAAAATCTAATGAAATTACTTAAATGCTTTGAGCTAACTTCAGGTTTGCAAATAAATTACCAAAAAGTCAACTTTTTGGAATTGATGTATTGAAAAGTGAAGTAGGAAACATCTCGACATGGTTTAACTGTTCAAAAGGTAAATTGCCTTTTAATTATCTCGGTTTGTCGGTTGGAGCTAAAATGAGTAGGGCGAAAAATTGGGAGCCTGTTATTGAAAAATTTAAGGGTAGATTATCGGATTGGAAAGCTAAAACGGTGTCCTTTGGTGGTCGGGTTACTCTCGTGAAGTCAGTCCTTAATAGCCTCCCCCGTACTATTTCTTACTCTATCGTGCTCCGGTATGTATTCTTAAAACTCTTGAAGAAATTAGACATTCTTTCTTTTTGGGCGGGACGGGGTCAGAAAACAAAATATCGTGGGTTAAATGGGAAAATGTGCTTTTTCCATACGGGAATGGGGGGTTAAATCTCGGATCTCTTAATAGTAAAAATCTTGCTTTACTTGGGAAATGGTAGTGGAGGTTTAAAACCGAACCGGGGGCATTATGGGTAAAAATTATTAAAAGTCTCTATGGTTCATGTGGTGGTTTTTCTAGCATTCACGCTTCATAGCAGACTCCATATGGGAGTACTTGGTCGAGAATTATTTTTGCATGTGGTGAGATGGATAACAGTGGCATTAATTTTTCAAACTCGTTTTCAAAAATTATTGGTAACGGAGAAGATACAGCGTTTTGGGATGAGTGTTGGATCGGGGGCAGTAGACGTAGGGACAGATTTGCGAGATTATATAGATTACAGGCTAATAAAAGGGTTACAATAAAGGATAGATTGGAAGATAATGAAGAAAATACAAGCTGGAAGCGGAATTGGCTTCGACAATCGAGAGGCGCAGCTTGGGTGAGCTTGAAGAATTAATCAATTTAATTTCATCTTGTTCCTTTAATCGTCAGAACTGTGATTCGTGGAGATGGACAAAATCAACCAATGGAATTTTAACTGTCCGAAAACTATCCTCTATAATTGATGATTCAAGCCTTGCAAACAACATTACAACAGGAACAAAAGCTACTTTGCGTAATAGTTGGGTGCCGAAAAAAAATTGAAATCTTCATTTGGAGAGCCTTAAAACGTAGATTACATGTGCGGACGGAATTGGACAAGAGAGGAATTGCTCTTCACATGGTTAGATGCCCTCTTTGTGATGAGGTATCGAATCGGTGGATCACTCCTTGATGTTGTGTAAATATGCTTTCGAAGTGCGGTAGCGGGTGTATAAGTTGTGGAATCTTGGTAATGTATCAAATTTGAGTTTGGGTGAAACGTTTCCTGGCAATACACTACAACCTATGACTGAATTCGGGAAGAAATTATGGCAAACGATGGAATGGTTGTGCGGCTATCTCCCTTGGAAAAATAGAAATCAAAAGGTTTTTAAAGGCGATAGTTGGAGCCCACCATTGGTTTTAAACGAGATACAAGTCAAGTCATTTGAATGGATATCACATCGGGTTAAAGACAAGAAAATCGAATGGCTAGAATGGTTGTCAAATTCTAGAATTTACGCGTCTTAGATTGGTCATTGGGGTAGTTAGGTATGCTACAATCTTATTTTACATAGGCTATTCAATTGTAAATACGTAGGGTTTCTCAAGCGTTTATTTAGGGCTGCAATTCGTATCACTTTGTATGTGTTTCTCTTTGTGCTGTTTTTAGTGTTCTAATATATTTGTTTGCTTTTCCAAAAAAAAATATATTATAATAAGTTATATATAGTTTATTACGGATTATTATTATTATTATTATTGTTGTTGTTGTTGTTGTTGTTGTTGTTGTTGTTGTTGTTGTTGTTGTTGTTGTTGTTGTTATTATTATTATTATTATTATTATTATTATTATTATTATTCGAAACGCTCTTAAACTCATTTTTTTTAAAATTTGCTCGGCGCGCAAAACAACTGTGCAGCCCGCCCCGCTACAAGATCTGGAATGTTTCTGTTTTATGTCTTACTGCGCGGCGACCAACCTTATGCTCGACGCGCACTCGCCCTGCACCAGACCTTCAACAATTTTAAGTATTTTGACCCATTTCAATTGACCCAGATGATTACCAACCACTTTATCATTCGATGCAACCTGTTTTAACTTCAAAATTTTATCAATCTAAAACAACTACACATAAAGCATAGTATGATAAAGTCTCAAAATGGAATTCACAGAATACAACACTTGACGTTTGACGTTCAAGCGGTGATGTCTTCACGGTTGTAAGATTTAGATGATACACTTACCACTACAAGCCTTTTTACTACTCCTTAGTTGGTTGCTTGTCTTCCTTATGCGACTTACTACCACTTGAACTGAAATGCCCCGTTCATATTAATTATAAACGTTTCATATTAATTGATTTCTTTGCGAGGTTTTGACCTCTATATGAGATGTTTTCAAAGCTTGCATTCATTTTAAAATAGCCATAACCTTTATTATTGAATAAAGGTTTAAAAGCATAAGTTTTGATTGTCGATCAAAGACAATCTCCTCAAAATACATGTATTTTACACACAGCATTACATACTTGTCAACAATATATTACAAATACAATTCCCGAATGCAAGTTTATTTATTTAGAAAAGCATGATGATTCCAAATCTTGACGCTTAGTAAACATGCAACAGCGGAAGCTTTCTAATAATCACCTGAGAATAAACATGCTTAAAAAGTCAACAAAATTGTTGGTGAGTCATATGTAGTGACCCGAACTTTTCCATGTTTATATATATTAATTGAGATTGATATTTACATGATTAAATGTTTCCAACATGTTAAACAATCAAACTTGTTAAGACTTGATTAATTGAAATATGTTTCATATAGACAATTGACCACCCAAGTTGACCGGTGATTCACGAACGTTAAAACTTGTAAAAACTATATGATGACATATATATGGATATATATATAGTTAACATGATACTATGATAATTAAACATATCATTAAGTATATTAACAATGAACTACATATGTAAAAACAAGACTACTACCTTAATGATTTTTAAACGAGACATATATGTAACGATTATCGTTGTAAAGACATTTAATGTATATATATCATATCAAGAGATATTCATACATGATAATATCATGATAATATTATAATTTAAAATCTCATTTGATATTATAAACATTGGGTTAACAACATTTAACAAGATCGTTAACCTAAAGGTTTCAAAACAACACTTACATGTAATGACTAACGATGACTTAACGACTCAGTTAAAATGTATATACATGTAGTGTTTTAATATGTATTTATACACTTTTAAAAGACTTCAATACACTTATCAAAATACTTCTGCTTAACAAAAATGCTTACAATTACATCCTCGTTCAGTTTCATCAACAATTCTACTCGTATGCACCCGTATTCGTACTCGTACAATACACAGCTTTTAGATGTATGTACTATTGGTATATACACTCCAATGATCAGCTCTTAGCAGCCCATGTGAGTCACCTAACACATGTGGGAACCATCATTTGGCAACTAGCATGAAATATCTCATAAAATTACAAAAATATGAGTAATCATTCATGACTTATTTACATGAAAACAAAATTACATATCCTTTATATCTAATCCATACACCAACGACCAAAAATACCTACAAACACTTTCATTCTTCAATTTTCTTCATCTAATTGATCTCTCTCAAGTTCTATCTTCAAGTTCTAAGTGTTCTTCATAAATTCCAAAAGTTCTAGTTTCATAAAATCAAGAATACTTTCAAGTTTGCTAGCTCACTTCCAATCTTGTAAGGTGATCATCCAACCTCAATAAATCTTTGTTTCTTACAGTAGGTTATCATTCTAATACAAGGTAATAATCATATTCAAACTTTGGTTCAATTTCTATAACTATAACAATCTTATTTCAAGTGATGATCTTACTTGAACTTGTTTTCGTGTCATGATTCTGCTTCAAGAACTTCGAGCCATCCAAGGATCCATTGAAGCTAGATCCATTTTTCTCTTTTCTAGTAGGTTTATCCAAGGAACTTAAGGTATTAATGATGTTCATAACATCATTCGATTCATACATATAAAGCTATCTTATTCGAAGGTTTAAACTTGTAATCACTAGAACATAGTTTAGTTAATTCTAAACTTGTTCGCAAACAAAAGTTAATCCTTCTAAATTGACTTTTAAAATCAACTAAACACATGTTCTATATCTATATGATATGCTAACTTAATGATTTAAAACCTGGAAACACGAAAAACACCGTAAAACCGGATTTACGCCGTCGTAGTAACACCGCGGGCTGTTTTGGGTTAGTTAATTAAAAACTATGATAAACTTTGATTTAAAAGTTGTTATTCTGAGAAAATGATTTTTATTATGAACATGAAACTATATCCAAAAATTATGGTTAAACTCAAAGTGGAAGTATGTTTTCTAAAATGGTCATCTAGACGTCGTTTTTTCGACTGAAATGACTACCTTTACAAAAACGAATTGTAACTTATTTTTCCGACTATAAACCTATACTTTTTATGTTTCGATTCATAAAATAGAGTTCAATATGAAACCATAGCAATTTGATTCACTCAAAACGGATTTAAAATGAAGAAGTTATGGGTAAAACAAGATTGGATAATTTTTCTCATTTTAGCTACGTGAAAATTGGTAACAAATCTATTCCAACCATAACTTAATCAACTTGTATTGTATATTATGTAATCTTGAGATACCATAGACACGTATACAATGTTTCGACCTATCATGTCGACACATCTATATATATTTCGGAACAACCATAGACACTCTATATGTGAATGTTGGAGTTAGCTATACAGGGTTGAGGTTGATTCCAAAATATATATAGTTTAAGTTGTGATCAATACTGAGATACGTATACACTGGGTCGTGGATTGATTCAAGATAATATTTATCGATTTATTTCTGTACATCTAACTGTGGACAACTAGTTGTAGGTTACTAACGAGGACAGCTGACTTAATAAACTTAAAACATCAAAATATATTAAAAGTGTTGTAAATATATTTTGAACATACTTTGATATATATGTATATATTGTTATAGGTTCGTTAATCAACCAGTGGCCAAGTCTTACTTCCCGACGAAGTAAAAATCTGTGAAAGTGAGTTATAGTCCCACTTTTAAAATCTAATATTTTTGGGATGAGAATACATGCAGGTTTTATAAATGATTTACAAAATAGACACAAGTACGTGAAACTACATTCTATGGTTGAATTATCGAAATCGAATATGCCCCTTTTTATTAAGTCTGGTAATCTAAGAATTAGGGAACAGACACCCTAATTGACGCGAATCCTAAAGATAGATCTATTGGGCCTAACAAACCCCATCCAAAGTACCAGATGCTTTAGTACTTCAAAATTTATATCATATCCGAAGGGTGTCCCGGAATGATGGGGATATTCTTATATATATGCATCTTGTTAATGTCGGTTACCAGGTGTTCACCATATGAATGATTTTTATCTCTATGTATGGGATGTGTATTGAAATATGAAATCTTGTGGTCTATTGTTACGATTTGATATATATAGGTTAAACCTATAACTCACCAACGTTTTTGTTGACGTTTAAAGCATGTTTATTCTCAGGTAAATACTAAGAGCTTCCGCTGTTGCATACTAAAATAAGGTCAAGATTTGGAGTCCATGTTTGTATGATATTGTGTAAAAACCGCATTCAAGAAACTGATTTCGATGTAACATATTTGTATTGTAAACCATTATGTAATGGTCGTGTGTAAACAGGATATTTTAGATTATCATTATTTGATAATCTACATAAAGCTTTTTAAACCTTTATTTATGAAATAAAGGTTAAGGTTTGTTTTAAAAATGAATGCAGTCTTTGAAAAACGTCTCATATAGAGGTCAAAACCTCGCAACGAAATCAATTAATATGGAACGTTTTTAATCAATAAGAACGGGACATTTCATCATAGGTTTAGTTTCTATATAATAATCATAACATTTAATAAGCCACAAGATTTCATTTAATTAAATGCGCAGGATCATTACAACTGCAAAAATCATTCATACGATGAGTCGCCTGGTAACCGACCTTAACATAGAGCGCTTAAGATATCTGGCATCATACATTCCATTATTCAAATGTATGACAAGAACCCTTCGAAGTACTAAAGCATTTTCACTATTCGAAAATGGGGGTGGTTGGTGCCCGTAGATCTACCTTTAGGATTCACGTCAATTAGTGTTTTTCACTAATTCTTAGGTTACCAAGCATAATAATAATAATAAGCATAATAATAATAATAAGTACAGATATCCGGTATAACAAAACAATCGTAGAATGTATTTTCATGAACTTGTGCTTATTTTGTAAAACATTTATAAATTTGCATGTATTATCATCCCAAAATAATTTAGATAGTAAAAATGGGACTATAACTCACTTGTGATGATTTCCGAATAGATGGTAATAAGACTTGGCCTTTGACACATTCACGAACCTAATAATAATATTCTTGTGTCAAGATATATATATATATATATAATTAATATTCCATACTTATGATACTTGTGATATTTTTAATTGTCCATTGTTAGTAGTCCAATGTTCGTAGTCCAATAGTCCAATAGTCCAACAGTATAAACATATATATAAATATAAATGCGTATATTGTGTTAGAATTTACTAACACTATAATATATTGTCTTAATATAATAAGACACATAATATGTATATTGTCTGAAGCAATCCGCGACCCATTGTATACATGTCTCAGGCTCGATCACAACTCAAAGTATATATATTATGTTGGAATCCACTTCGACCCACAACTAACTCGAGATTACTACCAATGGTGTCTTATAGTTCATTCTAATAATATATATAGAAGAAGTCAAAATGATATGTCAAAACTTTGTATACGAATCCACGGTGATCAAGTCATATATATATATATATATATATATGGTGCCTTAAGATCTTTATTAAGACTATAATATATTGTCGTAGAACTTAATCACGACTATTATAAATTGTATTTCCATAAGTTTGGGAACAAGACATGCATAAATATATGTAGGATACAAGGTAAGTTAGCTAGGATAAGGTTAGCATCCATTTTTATTAATCAAAACCGTAGCTAAAAACAAACAAAAATATCCAATTTTGTTTTACCCATAATTTTTTCGTTACAAATCCGTTTTGAGTGATTCGACTTACCATAGTTTTGTATCAAACCGTTATTTATTAATCTAAACAGAAAAAGTATATGTTTATAGTCAAAAATACAGCTTAGGTGTCAAATACAAGAAGATAGTCATATCCGTCGTAAGAACGACATCTTGATGACTCTTTTGAAAAACATACTTCCAATTAGAGTTTAACTATGGATTTTGGATATATTTCATATCCATATAAAATAAGATTTTTCACCAAATTAAATCTTTTAATTCAAAGTTTAAGATAGGTTTTTAAAATCAAACCCAAAATAGCCCCCGATGATCTATGACGGCGTATGTTCAGTTTTAAGGTGTTCTTCGTGTTTACAAGTTTTATATCCTTATGTTAGCTTGACATACTGTCATAATACATGTGTTGAAGTATTTTAAAAGTCAAGTTAGAAGGATTAAGTTTGTTTGTGAACAAGTTTAGAATTAATCTAAACTATGTTCTTGTTGTTGTAAGTTATAAACTCATAATAAAGTGTTCTTGAAGCTAGTTTATGATCAAAGTGAATGAAGATTTTCTAGTACTTGAAGTATGTGTGTTTAAAGAGTGTTTAAAGAGTAAGAAATGGAGAGAATACTTGGAGTTCTTGTGTGTGAGTATTATGAGAGTGAAGGTAAGTTAAATAGCTGATATGAATGAGTAAAAAGAGTGTTAAAAGTCGTGGTTCATGTATATGGTTAAGAGACTTTATCAAAATTTGGAATATAGCATAATAATACAAACTAGAAGTTAAATGTTGGTTTCCACAAGTCTCCATCATGTTTATCCTTATCTTCTGACTCATAGGGCTGCTAAGGAGGCTATAATTGGTATTTCATATTGGTATATACTCATAGTA
Source organism: Rutidosis leptorrhynchoides (assembly GCF_046630445.1). Classification (NCBI taxonomy): domain Eukaryota; kingdom Viridiplantae; phylum Streptophyta; class Magnoliopsida; order Asterales; family Asteraceae; genus Rutidosis; species Rutidosis leptorrhynchoides. The sequence continues at coordinate 101,155,278 of NC_092333.1, read as the reverse complement.
TTTAAGTATGGAAGCTGGGTATGATACGGGTGTAAATACCGAATGAATACGAATAAAATTCTTGATGGAATTGAATGAGATTATGAGTATAGCTATCTTTGTTGAGTATAAGTATGTTAGTATATATGTTTAAGTCCTTCAAAAGTGTATTAATACATATTAATACAATACATATACATACATTTTAATTTAGAAGTTATTACAACGTTAATCGTTATATATATGTATATAGTCTTGAAGTCTTTAAGTTAGTAATCTCATTTTATGTATATAACCAATTGTAATTATATGTAATGAGATAGTTAAATATCATTTAACAATCATGAGTATATGAAAGGACCGGTCCTAACCCTCCCGGACGAAGTCTTCAACAGTTGGTCCCATTGCGATGATCGACTCCAAGTAATATCCTTAATTTGAGCAAATGCACAGCGGAAGACTTAATTCGTACCTGAGAATAACATGCTTTAAAATGTCAACATAAAGTTGGTGAGATATAGGTTTGATGCTAGCAGCGTGATAACCATGGACCACAAGATTTCATATGTAAAATAAAGATATTCTAAGTGGTTGAGCACTTGGTAACCATACTTAACATTTAATCACGTCGCATATTCCCTTTATTATGAAATCTTACTACACTGTACAGAGTGTAGTCACGAAACGAAGTACTGTGCAACCGTTGAATACTGGTCGTCCAGTCCGGTTGGGGTTGTCAGGCCCGATAGATCTATCAACAGGATTCGCGTTTACAATACTGCTGTAAATAGTAGTTACCAAGCTACAGGGAAGTATGCCAGTGGTACAACTCAACGTAGAATATATTTTTCAGTTACTTGTGTCCATAACGTAAAACATAAAATACATGTATTCTCATCCCGAAATATTTAGAGTTTAAAAGTGGGACTATATACTCACCTAATGTATTTTGTAGTAAAAATACATATAACACCATTGGTAACCTATAAGATTGGCCTTCGATTCACGAACCTAAATAAATATATATTTATGTATTGATTAATATCTAATTAACAAATAGAGTCAAATCTTAATGTACCTCAATCCTAATGCTCGAGACTAATATGCAAAAGTTAATAAAAATTCATTTGACTCAAAATAAATTCCAAAGATTTATACATAATTAATTATAGTTAAATATTGTCATTTTATAATTTTACAAAATTTATTAGAGTAAATATAATATAATTTATTTAAATTTGCTTTATATATAAAATTATACTAAGAATGATATTTGTAATAATAATAATATGTTCGTTAGATAACAAAAATAATAAATTGATAATTTTATTAATTATAATAATCAAAGTAATAATTTGATAGTTTTTGACAAAAATATTAATTATTTTTAGATAATCATATTAATAATAATATCAATAATATATCTTTAAAAATGATAATTAATAATTTTAATAACAATAACAGTTAAAATAATAATTTTACAGTTGTTGATAAAAATATTAGTTATTACTAGTAATAAGAATCATAATAACATTAATGATAGTTATTATAATCATAACGACGATTTTAACGACGACGTAAAATAACAATATTCATTTTTTAAAGATTTGTACAAAAGTTCAATTGGCGATAACTTTAAATCCGTCCGTCGAATTCATTCGACATCTAAATGAAAAGTTTATAGTTTTTCGCCACCTTTCCAAAAACATATATATCATATAGCTTATCTTAACCGCATGAGTAACTAATTCAGATTCTATCCTAAAGTATATTTTGACAAAAATAAATATAAAAGCATAAATAATCCTAAATTCTCGAGCACTAGTCAGGGACACACTATTATTATATAAAAGTTAAGTTTAGAGTGCTCACGTATCAATATTGAGATTCAATATTGTAGGATAGATATATAAACGTCGCAGAGATAGTAAACACTAGTTTGTCTCACGAGCAAAACCCCCCGATCCATACCCATAACTTCCATAGCTATCACTCATATTCTCATAAATTTTATCTCATTCAAGAAACCAGTTTTTGGAAACACTTGGGCGGAACCCCGTCATAAGAATTTAAGTATTTTTTGACACTAATGTCACCCCTAATCCTAAGATTAATAATAATATTAATCTTAATATTAATAATAATAATATTATTAAGATTTTAACTATAATAATATCAATAATTTAGATCTTATATATGATATGGAGTAAAGTTGCTACGGAGTAATATAAGTATTTGTGCAAGTGTGTGTGTTGTGATAAAATGAAATATGTATCAGTTAAAGTGTTCGAGCATTTAAAGGCCACAAATATTTAGTCCAGCTGTCCAAAAACGAATCCTAGGCTGCCGACATCAATATTTATAATTTTTATTTATTTAATTAATTTAAGTAATTAGTTATATATTATATAATATTTATGGTTTGGGTAAAAATATAATTTTTACAAAAATTACTTTTACGTTACCACTTGACTAAAGTCCCGGTTCCGGTTTTCAAAACAAAGTTTCGTACACTGAGGAGACTAACATTTTACGTTTCGTAACACGTACCTTTATCAAAAATAAGATTTAAACTTATGAAAAACAATCTTATTAAAAATATAACTTAATCTTTTGAACAACGTGGTCATTTACTTGTATAAATCAAAATCTAATTATTTTTCAAAATATATTTTTAAATCGAAAACGTTTTATATTTAAATAAATATTATATTTAATCAATATATAAAATACAAAAATATATTTAATGAACACTTTTATTAAATATTTATTTTTATAAAAATCCTGAACCGTTAACATTTACCGTTTGACAAACGGTTTCTAGAAAACTTTTAATTTTTAAAATATCGTTAAAACTTGTATTTTTATTAAAAGACTCGTTAATAATTTGACAAAGGCATTTTCAGATATTTATAAAATTTTATTAACTTCTTCTTTTTCCAAAAATATAATAATCTTATTTCGAAACCTAATATTGTATATTTAATACTTTGTTATCGTTATCAAATAATAAATATATATCATATACACACAAAAGGTTCGTGAATCGTTAGGCTTGGTCAGAAGGGTAACTAATCATCCAAATAAAGATTTCAGACTTTCTAGACTCAACATTAGGGTTTTTGCTTATCTTATCGGAAACATATAAAGAATAAGGTTTAATTTGATCGGAAATTTCCGGGTCGTTACAGTACCCACTCGTTAAAGAAATTTCGTCCCCGAAATTTGGTGGAGGTTGTCATAAATAACTATAGGAATGTTTTCATGACGAATATGAGGTAATAATAGAGTTTCATCATTATCGGAAGAATTGGATAAAACGATTCGATCATGTGAAGCGCACGAATGAAGTTATCACAAAAGAATGAAATGAGTGAATATGGAATTGTTTTAACCGATGACGTGATTAGGATTGATTTCCAGAATTTAAGGGATTTAAAGAAAATCTTACGTAATAAGATTTGGTTCTTCGGCGATTTAGAAAACAGGATCTCCTTGGATTTAATGCGGTAATCTGTTTCGATTTCTTTGTCGGATATTTCACTATAAAACTACCTCCTTTGTTTCCTTATTTCCATATCCCACATCTTCTATCCCCAATTCGTACCTTAGAGTATTCTTTAAAATGCTCCATCCCATTCTGATCCTTGATATACTCTTAATTTTCACATCTATCATTCTTCTCTTTCATTTACCACAAGAAGAATCTATTTACTTCTACTATACTCTTGTTTTTATAGTGTTTCTAATTCTCCCGTGTCTTTATATTGCTATTTGCATCGATATACATAGTTTGTAAATTCTGGGTGGTTGTTGAGTTTTATATCTTCCTTTATACTTTGATGCTCCTGCTTCTGTCTTCTATAATCATTGTCATCCACGGTTAATATCTCCTCCTATTTGCTGTGATTTTTACCCCAATTTCTATTGAGGGGTTTTGTCCCTTCGTTTCTTCTTCCCGTCCTCAAGTCAAGCGATCAATGGTCCGGAATTCGCAGATATAAGATTTGGAATGAACATAGCTAATGTTCTCAGAAAAGAATGGTAACGGCACGATTTTGATTTGTCAAATTACCAGAAAAATAGAACTTATCAAGATGATATGTTCTTAATACGTTTCGGAATTGGATAGAATGTAAGAGCCGTGTAACATGGCACATGATGATGGTACTGTGAATCATCACATTCCATTAGAAACTTAACATGATTTACTGTAATATAATGAAGTTGATCAAGTTTCATTATATTATACTAATTCATGCATCAGTTCCCAACACCGCTTCAGAACATTCCTATTTTAAACTCGAAGGATTTAGAAACTAACACAGTTTCCTTTATATTGTAACACAGATATTACGGGGAGAAAAATGATTTCAGATAAAGATAGTGGTGAAAATATCTTCAGAAATATTGAGGATATTTATAATGAAAGATATGATAATATCTTAGAATTTCTAATGTCGAAGGATGATGATGAAGATTGACCCGTAAGGGTTTAGATTCAGAAGCAAGGTGTTTGCTTCAGATTCGTCATAATTCTTTATGTACAAGTTTAGTCCTTGTAACTTGTTCAGAGTCTCCTTCATGGTTTGCTCAATCCGGGTTTTAGTACCAAATTTTCTATCGAGCATTCCTAACACTTCGTTCTTCTATCATCAACTTTTGGTCATTAAGACCATCTACAACATGCTGCTTCGTCAGCATTTTCAAAGTTATCAGATCTGGGTCATCGGTTATCAAACCAAGATGGTTTCAGAAGAGTTGTATTCTTAGATGATTAAACGCTGATGGTAACATGATGGGATATAAAAGGTTCTCCGGTAACGATGGCGAAAGAACAACGTATATATATATCGAGGTTATACTAAGAGTAATCTTATTGAGAAGTCGAAGTGGAGCTGTGACAAAATTGACTACTTTGGAGAAGAATTGCAAGGTTATTTGTGACAATAACATCGCCAAAAGAACTAACACGAATACGGGTTAAACATTTACTCAGTTTTCGAGAGGTTCCAGGTGCAAAAATTTTATGCACAATCTTTTCTTTCAGAGATAAGGTGTGGTTGGTTCATCTTTCCGATCGAGGTGTTTTCTAGAATCATGAAAAGTTGTGAATGAGAATTGTAATTGTCAAGATTCGAATGAGGTTTAAGATAGAATCAAGTGGCAAACTTGAAGAATTGTTTAGTTTCATATGTTATAATCAACATTTTAACTCATTTTTAATTGTCCAAAGTTAGCAACCCAATAGTCCGATTGTCCAATGGTCCAATAATTCAACAGTTCAATATATTCATATATAATTTAATATACATAATTAATTAATACGTATCGTGACCCGTGTACCGGTCTCAGTGTCGATCACAACTCAAACCATATATATATTTTGGAATCCACCTCAACCCTGTATAGCCAACTATAGAGTGTCTATGATCGTTCCGAAATATATATATAGATGGGTCGATATGATAAATCGAAACCTTGTATACGTGTCCCGTTAATTAAATTGCGTAAAATAAATAAATATATATCATGACCCATTATACAACGTGTTGTCTCAGAATTAATCCGACGTATTGTTGTACATATGTCCCGACAGTATGTACAGTGCAGAAATTAAAATTGCGAGAATGTAAATTGCGATAAATTAAATGTTAATCAGTTAGCTGGGAACAGTTAGCCGGAACAGTTAGCATGGAATCCTTAACAGATTTTCAATTAGTTAATTCGTGTGTTTCTAACAAATTTTATTTTTGTCCAATGTTTTCTTCTTTATGCCACTTGTTGGATTCTGATAGATCAAAATCTGAATATGAAATTTGAATGAAAATGGTTATTCTGGGGTGAGCGGATACGAATATCGGTGGTTGTAAGTAGGATAGCAATTGACCGTTGAATCAGATTCGAAGAATGTACAGTGTAACTTATTAATGTGAATCCTAAATATTCCTCGGGTACTACCCACCCGTTAAAATATTTTCATCATTAACAGTTTGTACGAAAGAATTTTTAGTTACAATCTTTATGAAAATATACTTGCATATATATTTTCATCGAATGTAATTATGGATTTAATGAGTCATTAAGATATTATACTCATTTGATTTATCATTAACACTTGATTACGTGATCTCTAAATCATTAGAGATTACATAATTGTCATGTTGAACGGAGATAAATAAGGTAGAATGATACGTAAAGCGAAGATAATCGATGTAGAACGATACGTAGAACGAAAATAGAGTAAATAGAACGATATGCAGAACGAGGATTATTTTGGAAGTTTATGACGCGATTGTGGTTGTTGGTGGTGGAAATGCTACGATTGGTGTTGATAATGATGATGCCGTTGATGCTGCTGGTGTTTGTAACCTTCGCACCATGTTCTCTAAAGCCGTCACACGAGCGCGTAGTTCGTTAACTTCTGCTGGTACACCAGGATGATTGGCGGTTGAAGCGAGCGGATTAATAAGATTTCAAAATATGGGATAGTATGTAATCGTGATGAGATACTCAAGAAATGAGAGAGAAAATGGTGTTCCGAACAGGTTCGCCAGTAAGTGCTTCAAGTTCATTGCCAAAGAGCAATTTGGTGAATGAAAAGGATCCTCGATGTGAAATGATCTTCGGATATCGGATGATATTCTAACTATATAGAATATTTATAATCCTAAAGATTTCGTAGACTACAGAGAAATTTACGGTATATGTGTCAGACAAGTCTACGGATGCGCTAAGATATAGATTATCACATACGCTAAGATATGAATTTTGTCTATACACTATCGATGCACTAAATGCAGTAAGACGTATATAGACTAAAGAATGATAAGCAGGCAATTCCCTATGGATGATAAGCAGATGGTTTCCGACTAGAAATGATAAGCAAAAATTTTTGACAGATAGACACGGTCAAAGTCCAGACTCACTAATGTATCCTAACATCTACCAGTTAGACACACTAATGCAAGGCCTGGTTCGCTAAGACCAACGCTCTGATACCAACTGAAAGGACCGGTCCTAACCCTCCCGGACGAAGTCTTCAACAGTTGGTCCCATTGCGATGATCGACTCCAAGTAATATCCTTAATTTGAGCAAATGCACAGCGGAAGACTTAATTCGTACCTGAGAATAACATGCTTTAAAATGTCAACATAAAGTTGGTGAGATATAGGTTTGATGCTAGCAGCGTGATAACCATGGACCACAAGATTTCATATGTAAAATAAAGATATTCTAAGTGGTTGAGCACTTGGTAACCATACTTAACATTTAATCACGTCGCATATTCCCTTTATTATGAAATCTTACTACACTGTACCGAGTGTAGTCACGAAACGAAGTACTGTGCAACCGTTGAATACTGGTCGTCCAGTCCGGTTGGGGTTGTCAGGCCCGATAGATCTATCAACAGGATTCGCGTTTACAATACTGCTGTAAATAGTAGTTACCAAGCTACAGGGAAGTATGCCAGTGGTACAACTCAACGTAGAATATATTTTTCAGTTACTTGTGTCCATAACGTAAAACATAAAATACATGTATTCTCATCCCGAAATATTTAGAGTTTAAAAGTGGGACTATATACTCACCTAATGTATTTTGTAGTAAAAATACATATAACACCATTGGTAACCTATAAGATTGGCCTTCGATTCACGAACCTAAATAAATATATATTTATGTATTGATTAATATCTAATTAACAAATAGAGTCAAATCTTAATGTACCTCAATCCTAATGCTCGAGACTAATATGCGAAAGTTAATAAAAATTCATTTGACTCAAAATAAATTCCAAAGATTTATACATAATTAATTATAGTTAAATATTGTCATTTTATAATTTTACAAAATTTATTAGAGTAAATATAATATAATTTATTTAAATTTGCTTTATATATAAAATTATACTAAGAATGATATTTGTAATAATAATAATATGTTCGTTAGATAACAAAAATAATAAATTGATAATTTTATTAATTATAATAATCAAAGTAATAATTTGATAGTTTTTGACAAAAATTTTAATTATTTTTAGATAATCATATTAATAATAATATCAATAATATATCTTTAAAAAATGATAATTAATAATTTTAATAACAATAACAGTTAAAATAATAATTTTACAGTTGTTGATAAAAATATTAGTTATTACTAGTAATAAGAATCATAATAACATTAATGATAGTTATTATAATCATAACGACGATTTTAACGACGACGTAAAATAACAATATTCATTTTTTAAAGATTTGTACAAAAGTTCAATTGGCGATAACTTTAAATCCGTCCGTCGAATTCATTCGACATCTAAATGAAAAGTTTATAGTTTTTCGCCACCTTTCCAAAAACATATATATCATATAGCTTATCTTAACCGCATGAGTAACTAATTCAGATTCTATCCTAAAGTATATTTTGACAAAAATAAATATAAAAGCATAAATAATCCTAAATTCTCGAGCACTAGTCAGGGACACACTATTATTATATAAAAGTTAAGTTTAGAGTGCTCACGTATCAATATTGAGATTCAATATTGTAGGATAGATATATAAACGTCGCAGAGATAGTAAACACTAGTTTGTCTCACGAGCAAAACCCCCCGATCCATACCCATAACTTCCATAGCTATCACTCATATTCTCATAAATTTTATCTCATTCAAGAAACCAGTTTTTGGAAACACTTGGGCGGAACCCCGTCATAAGAATTTAAGTATTTTTTGACACTAATGTCTCCCCTAATCCTAAGATTAATAATAATATTAATCTTAATATTAATAATAATAATATTATTAAGATTTTAACTATAATAATATCAATAATTTAGATCTTATATATGATATGGAGTAAAGTTGCTACGGAGTAATATAAGTATTTGTGCAAGTGTGTGTGTTGTGATAAAATGAAATATGTATCAGTTAAAGTGTTCGAGCATTTAAAGGCCACAAATATTTAGTCCAGCTGTCCAAAAACGAATCCTAGGCTGCCGACATCAATATTTATAATTTTTATTTATTTAATTAATTTAAGTAATTAGTTATATATTATATAATATTTATGGTTTGGGTAAAAATATAATTTTTACAAAAATTACTTTTACGTTACCACTTGACTAAAGTCCCGGTTCCGGTTTTCAAAACAAAGTTTCGTACACTGAGGAGACTAACATTTTACGTTTCGTAACACGTACCTTTATCAAAAATAAGATTTAAACTTATGAAAAACAATTTTATTAAAAATATAACTTAATCTTTTGAACAACGTGGTCATTTACTTGTATAAATCAAAATCTAATTATTTTTCAAAATATATTTTTAAATCAAAAACGTTTTATATTTAAATAAATATTATATTTAATCAATATATAAAATACAAAAATATATTTAATGAACACTTTTATTAAATATTTATTTTTATAAAAATCCTGAACCGTTAACATTTACCGTTTGACAAACGGTTTCTAGAAAACTTTTAATTTTTAAAATATCGTTAAAACTTGTATTTTTATTAAAAGACTCGTTAATAATTTGACAAAGGCATTTTCAGATATTTATAAAATTTTATTAACTTCTTCTTTTTCCAAAAATATAATAATCTTATTTCGAAACCTAATATTGTATATTTAATACTTTGTTATCGTTATCAAATAATAAATATATATCATATACACACAAAAGGTTCGTGAATCGTTAGGCTTGGTCAGAAGGGTAACTAATCATCCAAATAAAGATTTCAGACTTTCTAGACTCAACATTAGGGTTTTTGCTTATCGTATCGGAAACATATAAAGAATAAGGTTTAATTTGATCGGAAATTTCCGGGTCGTTACAGTATATATTTTCATATATACGTCATTAAATAATTATTACGAATTATGACGTTCGTGAATCGTCAGACAGACGGGGTGGCCAAATGTTTGTATAAAATTCATTTCAAATAACCAAGTCTTAATGAGTTTGATTGTTTAACATGTTGGAAACATTAATTATGTAAATATTAATCTTCTATATATTAACGGAAAAATCCGGGTCGTTACATTACACACCCGTTAAATTAAATTTCGTCCCGAAATTTAGAATAGTACCTAGTTAACGTGCGATATCGGAAAACAAATGTGGGTACTTCAGCTTCATTTGGTCTTCTCGTTCCCAAGTGAATTCAGGTCCTCTATGAGCATTCCACCGAACCTTAACGATTGGTTTCTTACTTTGTTTGAGTCGTTTGACCTCACGATCCATAATTTCGACGGGTTCTTCGACGAAATTTAGTTTCTCGTCAATCTTAATTTCGTCTAAAGGGATAATGAGATCTTCGGTAGCTAGGCATTTCTTCAGGTTCGAAACATGAAAGGTGTTGTGAATCTTTTCTAATTGTGGAGGTAGTTCAAGTCGATAGGCCACCGGCCCAATGCGTTTTTTGATCTTGAATGGCCCAATGTATCTTGGGCTCAATTTCCCTCGCTTTCCAAAAACAATAACACCTTTCGAAGGTGATACCTTAAGCATAACCATATCACCCTCCTCAAACTCTAAAGGTTTCCTTCTAACATCCGCGTAGCTCTTTTGCCGACTCCGGGCTGTTTTCAATCGTTGCCGAATCTGAATGACCTTGTCGGTAGTTTCCTGGATAATTTCTGGACCTGTAATCTGTTTTTCCCCCACATCACTCCAAAAAATCGAATACCTAAACTTCCTCCCATAAAGTGCCTCGAATGGTGCCGCCTCAATACTAGAATGATAGCTGTTGTTGTAGGAAAACTCAGCTAACGGTAGATGTCGATCCCAACTGCTTCCAAAATTAATAACACATGCTCGTAGCATGTCTTCGAGTGTCTGAATCGTCCTTTCACTCTGCCCATCAGTTTGTGGATGATAGGCAGTACTTAAATCTAGACGAGTTCCCAACGCTTCGTGTAATGCCTGCCAGAATCTAGAAGTAAATCTGCTATCACGATCAGAGATAATAGAGATTGGTATACCATGTCTAGAAATAACTTCTTTCAGATATAATCGTGCTAATTTCTCTATACCATCCTCTTCTTTTATTGTCAGAAAGTGTGCTGACTTAGTAAGACGATCGACTATTACCCAAATCATATCATAACCACCTGAGGTTCTCGGTAACTTAGCAATGAAATCCATGGTAATGTTTTCCCATTTTCATTCTGTGATTTTAGGTTGTTGGAGTAGACCCGATGGTTTCTGATGCTCAGCTTTGACTTTAGAACAAGTCAAACATGCTCCTACATATATGGCTATATCGGCCTTCATTCCTGGCCACCAAAAGTTTCTCTTGAGGTCTTGGTACATTTTCCCAGCTCCAGGATGTATTGAATATCTGGTTTTATGTGCTTCATCTAGTACCACTTTCCTCAAATCCCCATTCCTTGGTTCCCAAATTCTTTCAGCTAAATACCTGGTTCCGTCTTCCCGAATATTAAGCTATTTTTCTAATCCTTTGGGTATTTCCCTTCCAAAAATTCCTTCCTTCAAAACCTCCTGTTGTGCCTCTTTTATTCGAGTAGTAAGATTAGTATGAATAATCATATTCATAGCTTTTACTCGAATAGGTTCTCTTTCCTTTCGACTCAAGGCATCGGCTACCACATTTGCTTTCCCCGGGTGGTAACGGATTTCACAATCATAATCATTTAGCAGCTCAACCTACCTACGCTGCCTCATATTTAGTTGCTTTTGATTTAAAATATGTTGGAGACTTTTGTGATCAGTGTTTATGATGAACTTGACCCCATATAGATAATGTCTCCACATCTTTAATCCAAAAACAATGGCGCCCAATTCCAGATCGTGTGTGGTGTAGTTTTGTTCATGAATTTTGAGTTGTCGAGAAGCATATGCAATCACCTTCTTCCGTTGCATAAGAACACACCCAAAACCCATTCTTGATGCGTCGCAGTAGATAACAAAATCTTCCATTCCGTCAAGTAACGATAAAATAGGTGTCGTAGTCAACTTCTTTTTCAACAATTGGAAGGCACTCTTTTGTTCGGAAGTCCATTCATACTTCTTCCCCTTATGTGTCAATGCGGTTAAAGGTTTGGCTACTCGGGAGAAATCTTGAATAAACCTCCTATAGTAACCGGCTAAACCCAAAAATTGACGTATTTGCGTTGGAGTTTTCGGGGTCTCCCAATTTTTGATGGCTTCAATCTTGGCGGGATCAACTTTTATTCCATTACTACTGACTACGTGGCCAAGAAATTGTACTACATTTAACCAAAAAGCACATTTAGAGAACTTAGCATAAAGTTGTTCTTTTCTTAACAACTCTAACACAAGTCTCAAGTGTTGTTCGTGTTCTTGGTTATTCTTCGAATAGATAAGGATGTCATCAATAAAGACAATAACAAACTTATCTAAATATGGACTACATACTCGGTGCATGAGGTCCATGAAAACTTCGGGTGCATTGGTTAAACCAAATGGCATAACCATGAATTCGTAGTGGCCATAACGAGTTCTAAAGGCTGTTTTCAGTATATCAGCTTCTTTAACCCTTAGTTGATGATAACCCGACCTTAGGTCAATTTTGGAGTATACGCTCGAACCTTGGAGTTGATCGAATAGGTCATCGATTCGGGGTAAAGGGTATCGGTTTTTAATGGTGACTTTGTTTAGCTCACGGTAATCGATACACATGCGAAAAGACCCATCTTTCTTTTTAACGAACAAAATTGGAGCTTCCCATGGTAACGTACTCGGTCGGATGAAACCACGTTCTAATAATTCTTGTAGCTGACTTTGTAATTCTTTCATTTTGGTGGGCGCAAGTCTATATGGAGCACGAGCTATTGGTGCGGCTCCCGGTACAAGATCTATTTGGAATTCAACAAATCGGTGTGGAGGTAGTCCCGGTAATTCGTTCGGAAACACTTCAGGAAATTCTCTTGCAACGGAAATGTCATTGATTTTCTTTTCTTCTTTTTCAACCTTCTCGATGTGTGATAGTACGGCATAACAACCTTTTCTTATTAGTTTGCGCGCCTTCAAACTACTGATAAGATTTAATTTGGCATTACCCTTTTCTCCGTACACCATCAAGGGTAACCCGTCTTCCCTCGGAATGCGAATCGCCTTCTCATAACAAACAACTTCGGCTTTCACCCTAGACATCCAGTCCATTCCAATAATTACGTCGAAGCTTCCCAATTCCACCGGTATTAAATCAATTGCAAACGTTTCGCTAACTAAACTAATTTTTTGATTTCGGCAAATTTTATCAACCTTAATTAGTTTAGCGTTTGCTACTTCAACTATACACTTTTTATCCAAAGGCGTTAACGAGCAATTTAATTTGGCACAAAATTCTCTACTCATATAACTTCTATCGGCACCCGAATCAAATAAAACATAAGCAGGAGTATTGTTGATAAGAAACGTACCCGTAACAAGCTCCGGGTCTTCCTGTGCTTTCTCCCCATTAATGTTGAAGGCTCTCCCACGGCCTTGCCTATTTCCATTCCGGCACTGGTTTATGGTATGGCCCAGTTTTCCACATCCATAGCAAACAACGCCGTTATTATTTATTCCGGCATTATTTGCTCCTTTGTTTCTATTTGGTCCGTAGACTTAACACTTTGCCGCAATATGGCCATTCCTGTTGCACCTGGTACATAACTCTCTACAAAACCACTCTGGATGAAACGTATCACACCTTGGGCATATAGTTCTTTGCTTTTTGTTGTCGTTGTTGTTATTGTTGTTGTTGTTGTTGTTGTTGTTGTTGTTGTTAGGGTTATTTTTGTTGAGACGGTTGTTGTTGTTATTGTTAGGATTGGGGTTGTTGTTGTTGTAGTTTTGGTTGTGGTTGTTGTTGTTGTTGTTGTAATTGTTATTGGAATGGTTGTTGCGGTTATTGTTGTGGTTGTTGTTGTGATTATTGTTGTTGTTGGGGTGGTTGCGATTGTTGTTGTAGTTGTTGTTTTGATTGTTGTTGTTGGACTGGTGACCCTGATCACTGCTTTCCTCCTACTTTCTCTTTCACTGTTTCATTATGGCCACCTCGGCCACCTCTTTCTTTATCCTTCCTGTAATTTGGCCTATTAATTTGTGGGCTATACGACTCGCTTTCTGCATTGTTGCAGGGTCGTTAGCACCTACATGCTCTTGGATTCGTTCCGGCTACCCTTTTATGAATGCTTCAATTTTTGCCTCTTCATCCTCAAATACTCCAGGACACATTAAAACCAGTTCGTTGAAACATCGCTCGTAGGTAATGACGTCTAACCCTTGGGTTGTCAGTGCTTTAATCTCTTCCTTGAGCTTGTTGATTTCAGTTCTGGGACGGTACTCTTCCTTCATCATGTGCTTGAAGGCGGACCATGGAAGTGCGTAGGCGGTATTCTGTCCTACGTAATCCATGTAGGTATTCCACCATGTCAAAGCAGTACCCCTGAAAGTATGTGTGGCATACTTAACTTTATCCTCTTCTGCACAGTTGCTGATTGTAAACACGGCTTCAACCTTCTCTGTCCACCGCTTTAGTCCAACGGGTCCTTTGGTTCCTTCAAACTCATTGGGTTTGCAGGCCATAAAAGCTTTGTAGGAACATCCTACCCGGTTTCCATTGTTTCCTCCACTGCTGGAACCCGATTGGTTATTGTTGTTCATTGCATTCACCACTGCATCCATATTTGCAGCGAAAGCTTGAAGTTCTTCTGTATTCAATTGTTGTTGTCTAGTAGCTGGAGGAGCCATTTCCTTCAAAAATAGCCGACTGAGTTAATCATATAGAATTTTAGAAGTAGCCAAAAAGTATTTTGTAGCTTAATATGAACTTATTATTATAAAAGCCTTTTTCTTCATATTAGCGTTTTATAACTATAATAATGTTCATACTTAGCAGCTAACACACAAATTAACTACTAAAATTCTAATATGAAAAACTATGGTAAGTTATTACGTTACTACGTAATAATAAGTTGTAATAATAATAATAATAAACCTTCCATGCTTATTCTTATTATTATACAATCATAAGGAAAATTACATTGCAGATTTTCTTACAAACTTAAACACACAATATAATACATATTATACAATGCATGGAATATAGAGTAGTCGTCAATAGTTTAAGAATGACAAGGTTTCTTAGATGTTGACGTTGTTTCTTTCTCAGTCAAACGTTTGGATCTTCGTTTGGATAGTTCTTTTTCCAATTCCTCCCAATTGGTTCTTTCGGCTAATTGCTTAGGAACAAAACCACCAGTCATTATACGAGCGGTCATTGTGTAAACTGCTTTCTTAGATGGTTCATGTGGATGGTCACAAACATTTTGGGTCATAATAGGTTCATCGGGTTTGGGATTGGGTATAACAGCCAAAGATTTTCCCAAATCACGTTGTGGTTCGGTAATTTCCACAACTTCTTCAGGATCCTCTTCTTCGGGTTCCTCCTCTGGATCTTCTTCCGGAACCTCTTCTGAAAATTGTGAATCTTCCCAATTTTCCTCTTTAATGGTAGTACCAAAAGTTAACTTTTCCGTTGGTTCATAAGTCGTATGCTTTGACTTAACATCCGAATCACTTGATAAGTAAATGAAATCTGAATCACTAGAGATGCTTATATGATCGGATGAAGTCATCTATCACATAATAGCAGGCACGTTAAGAGAATGATATATCTTATAATATTTATATGTTAATAATCTTATGTTTCCAACAATTATATTAAGCAATCATTTTTAAAACAATTACGGTCGAAGTCCAGACTCACTAATGCATCAAAAATCAGTTAGACACACTAATGAAAATTTTTCTAATTCTCTAAGACCAACGCTCTGATACCAACTGAAATGCCCCGTTCATATTAATTATAAACGTTTCATATTAATTGATTTTTTTGCGAGGTTTTGACCTCTATATGAGACATTTTCAAAGCTTGCATTCATTTTAAAATAACCATAACCTTTATTATTGAATAAAGGTTTAAAAGCATAAGTTTTGATTGTCGATCAAAGATAATCTCCTCAAAATACATGTATTTTACACACACCATTACATACTTGTCAACAATATATTACAAATACAATTCCCGAATGCAAGTTTATTTATTTAGAAAAGCATGATGACTCCAAATCTTGACGTTTAGTAAACATGCAACAGCGAAAGCTTTTTAATAATCAACTGAGAATAAACATGCTTAAAAAGTCAACAAAATTGTTGGTGAGTCATAGGTTTAGTTTCTATATAATAATCATAACATTTAATAAGCCACAAGATTTCATTTAATTAAATGCGCAGGATCATTACAACTGCAAAAATCATTCATACGATGAGTCGCCTGGTAACCGACCTTAACATAGAGCGCTTAAGATATCTGGCATCATACATTCCACTATTCAAATGTATGACAAGAACCCTTCGAAGTACTAAAGCATTTCCACTATTCAAAAATGAGGGTGGTTGGTGCCCGTAGATCTACCTTTAGGATTCGCATCAATTAGTGTTTTTCACTAATTCTTAGGTTACCAAGCATAATAATAATAAGTACAGATATCCTGTATAACAAAACAATCGTAGAATGTAGTTTCATGAACTTGTGCTTATTTTGTAAAACATTTATAAATTTGCATGTATTATCATCCCAAAATAATTTAGATAGTAAAAATGGGACTATAACTCACTTGTGATGATTTTCGAATAGATGGTAATAAGACTTGGCCTTTGACAAATTCACGAACCTAATAATAATATTCTTGTGTCAAGATATATATATATATAATTAATATTCCATACTTATGATACTTGTGATAATTTTAATTGTCCATTGTTAGTAGTCCAATGTTCGTAGTCCAATAGTCCAATAGTCCAACAGTATATATATATATATATATATATATATATATATAAATGCGTATATTGTGTTAGAATTTACTAACACTATAATATATTGTCTTAATATAATAAGACACATAATATGTATATTGTCTGAAGCAATCCGCGACTCATTGTATACATGTCTCAGGCTCGATCACAACTCAAAGTATATATATTATGTTGGAATCTACTTCGACCCACAGCTAACTCGAGATTACTGCCAATGGTGTCTTATAGTTCGTTCCAATAATATATATAGAAGAAGTCAATATGATATGTCAAAACTTTGTATACGAATCCATGGTGATCAAGTCATATATATATATGGTGCCTTACGATCTTTATTAAGACTATAATATATTATCGTAGAACTTAATCACGACTATTATAAATTGTATTTCTATAAGTTCGGGAACAAGACATGTATAAATACATGTAGGATACAAGGTAAGTTAGCTAGGATAAGGTTAGCATCCATTTTTATTAATCAGAACCGTAGTTAAAAACAAACAAAAATATCCAATTTTGTTTTACCCATAATTTTTTTGTTACAAATCCGTTTTGAGTTATTCGACTTGCCATAGTTTTGTATTGAACCGTTATTTATTAATCTAAACATAAAAAGTATATGTTTATAGTCAAAAATACAGCTTAGGTGTCAAATACAAGAAGATAGTCATATGCGTCGTAAGAACGACATCTTGATGACTCTTTTGGAAAACATACTTCCAATTAGAGTTTAACCATGGATTTTGGATATATTTCATATCCATATAAAATAAGATTTTTCACCAAAGGAAATCTTTTAATTCAAAGTTTAAGATAGGTTTTTAAAATCAACCCCAAAACAGCCCCCGATGATCTATGACGGCGTATGTTCAGTTTTAAGGTGTTCTTCGTGTTTACAAGTTTTATATCCTTATGTTAGCTTGACATACTATCATAATACATGTGTTGAAGTATTTTAAAAGTCAAATTAGAAGGATTAAGTTTGTTTATGAACAAGTTTAGAATTAATCTAAACTATGTTCTTTTTGTTGTAAGTTATAAACTCATAATAAGATAGCTATATGGATATGAATCGAAAAAGATTATGAATAAGGTGACTACCTCAAATTAAATGAACAAAGTTTCTGATAAAATAATGTGATAATCTTTTGATCAAAGATATCCTTGATGGCTTGTAATCCTTGGAGTAGAATCATAGAATGAACAAAAGTTCGAATAAGATTTATATCTTGAATTAAGATAGTTATAAGTATATGAATTGAACCAAAGCTTATATATGATTATTAACTTGATAAAGAGGAGTAGATGAGTTAACAAAGTGTTCTTGAAGCTAGTTTATGATCAAAGTGAATGAAGATTTTCTAGTACTTGAAGTATGTGTGTTTAAAAAGTGTTTAAAGAGTAAGAAATGGAGAGAATACTTGGAGTTCTTATGTGTGAGTATTATGAGAGTGAAGGTAAGTTAAATAGCTGATATGAATGAGTAAAAATAGTGTTAAAAGTCGTGGTTCATGTATATTGTTAAGAGACTTTATCAAAATTTGGAATATAGCATAATAATGCAAACTAGAAGTTAAATGTTGGTTCCCACAAGTCTCCATCATGTTTATCCTTGTCTTGTGACTCATAGGGCTGCTAAGGAGGCTATAATTGGTATTTCATATTGGTATATACTCATAGTATTTAAGTATGGAAGCTGGGTATGATACGGGTGTAAATACCGAATGAATACAAATAGAATTCTTGATGGAATTGAATGAGATTATGAGTATAGCTATCTTTGTTGAGTATAAGTATGTTAGTATATATGTTTAAGTCCTTCAAAAGTGTATTAATACATATTAATACAATACATATACATACATTTTAATTTAGAAGTTATTACAATGTTAATCGTTATATATATGTATATAGTCTTGAAGTCTTTAAGTTAGTAATCTCATTTTATGTATATAACCAATTGTTAATATATGTAATGAGATACTTAAATATCATTTAACAATCATGAGTATATATTTATATTCATATATACGTCATTAAATAATTATTACGAATTATGACGTTCGTGAATCGTCAGACAGACGAGGTGGCCAAATGTTTGTATAAAATTCATTTCAAATAACCAAGTCTTAATGAGTTTAATTGCTTAACATGTTGGAAATATTAATTATGTAAATATTAATCTTCTATATATTAACGGAAAACTCCGGGTCATTACATGAACATACAACCCAAAACACAAATGACGAGTTAGCCACAATGCTTAGTGAGTAAAAACTAGCAACAACATAATATTGTTAAATAATTACACATAAGCACAATGCAACTTACACCCCCACACTAATGGATATTCATATGCGTAATAACCCGACTTGCCCGAACATAGTCGTGACTAATCAATCATAGTAAGGAGCCCACATCATTACTATTTCCACATGATTAGCCCCTTGCTATTATAAATCCAACCCATTGGAATCGTTAATCACATTCATCATATATAAACACAAGTGAAGAAATAAGTAATTACTTTCAGGAACCCCAACGATGACATATAGCCTCTTGCACAGGTGCAATTCGACTATATACAGTCGTTTCTCAAAAGTGACCCTACTAGTTTGTACTCACCTTTTAGTCGGCGTAAAGTTAAGGTTAACAAGTATTTAGTTTTCCTTAGCGCAATCTAAACAAGCACATTCACACAGAAATCACACTATTAATTACACAATTCTAAAGAACCAACTTAAAGAACCTTAAAGGTTGAAGTATGACCAATTTCATCACTTCCACCATCAACACTTCTAAAAATTCCAACCCACCTTAATTTTTGCCCAAAAGACCATCCGTAAGGTAAATCACACCCATTTCAAATCACCTCCAACAATGATCACTCCTTTGAAGATTCATTTCACTAGGGAAGTTCACACACTTACCTATCATAAATTTCCAGATTTTAATACTAGTAGTTGGACTACAATAATACACCCAATTTATCCAAAATTCTCAATTAATCCCATGAACCCTAATTAAATACATTCCATTTAAAATTTCAACTTATGACAATAGTTAGAAGTTTAATTACCCTTACAACACCCCATTATCATGTAAACCCTAAACCCCATATATTTTGCTAAAAAAAATGTCGGGTGATGTGTAAAATCACGTCTATTATTTATATTAGGAAAATACCATTTATTAATATTCACACTATCAAGCAGTGTACCTGATTGTGTAGTAGTATATATATATTGGTAAATCCGAGTATCGTTCCAAGAACAATATTTAGCGCAATTCAAGATTATATTACTAAATATAATTAACTAAACCAAAAATGAAATAAAGGAAAGTACGAATAATTGTTGGTGGCTAATTAACGATTAGCTAAATCAAGAGGAGTGAAAAAAAAAAAACAAAGACAATATTTTTGGTGTTTTATATTAATAAAACGTAATAAGATAGATTTAAATCAGATAATGGGAAGTATGTCTACCTAGGCTCTATTCACTATGTTGGATGCATTAAAATTAAGTCCCGATTAATTAACAACACATATGCAATTTACCCTACCTGTTCACTCAGAATTCTCTTTTAGTAAACTTTTCAAGCTAGGATTTATTGGCTTAGGGTTCCCTTTCACCAAAGACCTCTTTGCTTGTGGCTAAGTAAATTGACTGAATTAAGGTTAAGAGCTGTTACTTAGAGTTCTCTTTAGCAATAAACAACCGATACTTATTTCAACTATTGGATTAATTAATTCAACCCCTTGGTCCAGTAATTGCCCAAATCACCTAACCCAAATTACCACCTTAATCAGTTATAACAGACTCTATATTCGCGTCACCAAATTAGACAATTACAACCAATTTCACTAGTAATATATTTAGTTATTGAAAACATACACACCAGAATCCATCTAGTGTTCACTTTATCAGGACAATTGTATATATCAATCAATTTAAACCAATAACATCAATAAGAAATCAATTCACTCAAAACATTAAAACATCATATGTGCATCAATCAATCAATAAAAATAGCATCCAACATAGTATTTAGCCTAAGTAGACATAAAAGATTTAGCCAACAATCATACTAGAAACAATAATCAAAAACATAGAGGAAACCATTGTTGTTTGAACAAGGATTAAACCTAGAGATGATCTTGAATGATAGAGAGATTGAAGCTTGATCTTGTAATGATTAAGATGATTAGATGGTGTGGAGTTCTCATTCAACCACCTTAAAATCGCCTCTGTAGCTCCCAAAATCGGCTGAGATAAGTTATGAACAATTAGGGTAAACTACTATTAATAAAACTGCAATAAAAATTCGGATCAGATGAAATGTCCCGTTCATAATGATTATAAACGTTCCATATTAATTGATTTCGTCGCGAGGTTTTGACCTCTATATGAGACGTTTTTCAAAGACTGCATTAATTTTTAAAACAACCATAACCTTTATTTTATCGATAAAGGTTTAAAAAGCATTACGTAGATTATCAAATAATGATAATCTAAAATATACCGTTTACACATGACCATTACATAATGGTTTACAATAAGAATATATTACATCAAAAATAAGTTTCTTGAATGCAGTTTTTACATAATATCATACAAGCATGGACTCCAAATCTTGTCCTTATTTTAGTATGCAACAGCGAAAGCTGATAATGCTAAAAACGAACATATATTTCATAGCATTATCCCTCAAGAAAGACACGCTTTTAGTTGCAATTGTTCTATTTACAAGTGATATTCGTTTAAATAATAAAAGGTGAAGACAAAAGACATATTCGATGAATTGAAGATGCAAACGACCAAAAAGCTCAAAAGTACAAAATACAATCAAAGTGGTTCCAATTATTGATAAGAAACGTCTCAAAATTACAAGAGTACAAGACGCGAAACGCAAAATACAAGAAATTAAATTGTACGCAAGGACGTTCGAAAATCCGGAACTGGGACCAAAGTCAACTCTCAACGCTCTACGCAACGGACTAAAAATTACAAGTCAACTATGCACATAAATATAATATAATATTTAAATAATTCTTAAAATTATTTATATATTATATATTATATTTAAAACCGTCGGCAGAATGCAAACAAAGACATGTGAGCTGGAATCTCAGGCCATGCGATCGCATGGCCTGCATGAGATAATCTCATGTGATCGCATGAGCCAAAAAGTCAGGCCACATGCTATAAATTTCGCAGTTTTGAGCGATCTTTTATACATCCATATATCTTTCTCTCTATCTCAGTCGTATAATATATATATATATATATATATATATATATATATATATATATATATATATATATATATATATATATATATATATATATATATATATATATATATATATATATATAAATTATAATTTTAATTTTAATTTTAATTTTAAATTCTAATAATAAGGGTATGTTAGCGAATGTTGTAAGGGTGTAAGTCAAAATTCTGTCCGTGTAACGCTACGCTATTTTTAATCACTGTAAGTTATGGTTAATGTTATTTTTAAATTAATGTCTCGTAGCTAAGTTATTATTATGCTTATTTAATGCCGAAGTAATCGTGATGTTGGGCTAAATATTAAAATTGGGTAATTGAGCTTTGTACCATAATTGGGGTTTGGATAAAAGAACGACACTTGTGGAAATTAGACTATGGGCTATTAATGGGTTTTATATTAACTAAATGATACCTCGTTGATTTAATATATAGACTTATAATTTGACGTATTTATGTATAACCACATACGCTTGACTGGGCACGGTGGGCGGGATATCTATAAATACCAATAATTGTTCATTTTACCGGACACGGAACTGGATTAATAGTTAATAGACTTGTTGAAACATGGGTGGATTACATTCAAGGGTAATTGGTGTAATTGTTAACAAAGTAGTAAAACCTTGGACTACACGCAGTCGATAACCTGGTGTATTCATTAAACAAAGTATTAAGACCTTGTTACAATTCGAATCCCCAATTAGTTAGAATATTTAACTTCGGGAATAAGAATAATTTGACGAAGACTTTCGTACTTTATGATTATGACTGATGGACTATTATGGACAAATCCGTATGGGCATATCGAATAATCCAGGACAAAGGACAATTAACCCATGGGAATAAACTAAAAACAACACGTCAAACATCATGATTACGGAAGTTTAAATAAGCATAATTCCTTTATTTCATATTTAATTTCCTTTATTTCATATTTAATTGCACTTTTAATTATCGCACTTTTATTTATTGTCATTTTATTTAATTGCACTTTTAATTATCGTACTCTTTAATTATCGCAATTTTATTTTATCGCACTTTTATTTATCGCAATTTCATTATCGTTATTGAATTTACGCTTTAAATTAAATTATATTTATTTTTAATATTTTACATTAGGTTTTAACTCGACTTAAGTTTTAAAATCGACAAACCGGAAATTAAACGGTAAAAACCCCCTTTTATAATAATAATACTACTTATATATATTTTTGTATTTTTACAATTATAAGTAAAAAAATATAGCGTTAAACTTGGCTAAGTCTCCCTGTGGAACGAACCGGCCTTACTAAAAACTACACTACTGTACGATTAGGTACACTGCCTATAAGTGTTGTAGCAAGGTTTAGGTATATCCACTCTATAAATAAATAAATCACTTGTGTAAAATTGTATCGTATTTAATAGTATTTCCTTATAAAAATATAACTATTTCGTATACACCCCTCGCATAACATCAAGTATTTTTGGCGCCGCTGCCGGGGACAGCTTAAACGCCGGAAGCGAAACAGTATCTAAAAAAAAAAAATTTTATTAAGTTCTTTGTATAAAAATATATATGTTTTAAATATTAAAAATACAAAAATATAAAAAGAAAACCTATATATATATATATATATATATATATATATATATATATATATATATATATATATATATATTTAAGAGTTGTTCAAAAACATATAAAAATATAAAATATTTCTATTTCTATTTTTAGTTTGTAAAAATATAAGTTTTATTTAATTTATATAAATACTTTTTATAAATTTTAAAACAGAAAATTAAAACAGAAAAAAATATAAAACCACGAGGCCCGGTACTGTAACAGCCCAACTCTGGCCCGAAACCCTAGCTCATGCGACTGCATGAGCCCGAAGACAAAAATTAATGCGATCGTATGAAGTGAACTGACACGCCACAGTTGACCTGGTACTGCATTAATTAAAGAGTAATAATAATTATTATTATTATTAAACCCTAATTAGGGTATTATTATTATATATTATTTAGTTTTAATTTTATTATTTTGTATTATTTAGTTTTAATTTAGTTTTAATAATATAAAAATTAATACTTTTATAAAATAAATAATATAAAAATAATATATTTTTATAAAAATTGTACTTTTTACAACTTTAAGTTTATTTTTATATTTTGTATCTTTTTATTTGTTTTAGCGTAATATTTATATTTTTCGTTCGCATTTAGTTTTAAGACATAGTTTTTTGCCATAATTATTTTTATTTCTAGATTTTTAGGCTTTACCGTAAAATCCCTTAAGTGCTTTTTCTTTAGACTAAGATTTAGGTGCTTTAGAATTTTGTGACGTCGTTTTAAGTTTTTAGTACCTTTTTAAATTATTACCGTTTTGGATATAGTATTTCTCTAAGCTTTAATATTTTTAGACGTAACTTTTAATTCTTAGTTTTTAGTCCCTTTTTAAGTTTCGACGCGCTACTTCCTTATTTTTATTTTTCGACGCCTATTATTTTTTTCGACCATTTATTTTTCGACGTTTTTCGACGCGCTCTTTTTCCTTCTTATTTTTCGCCGATCTAGTTTTAAGACATAGAATTTTCTATTTCTTCTATAAAATTTCTTTAAATTTCAACGAAAAATTATTTTTAGTGGTTGAATTGATAGACATCCAAATTTTCTGCTTCGTAGTAATAGTTGGATTTGTTAGTGGCTGAGTTGTGAGCTTCCGATTTAAAGGGTTCTGGCTCCCTGCTACATCTTTTGGCTATTCGAAACGTGGCAAAAGCAGAAAAGTCTGTTAATTTGATAACTTTAATAATTTTTATTTTTTATAACTAATAGGATATTCAGTGAATGTACCGAGCAAAACGTTCACCACCTTTTGTACGTTCACCACCTGTACCTCGATCAAGACATCTAGCCAATATTGTCGCCGTTGATTTTTCTTTAGAATCGTCATCCAGTCGACCAAGTACTCCAATTCAAATTTCCGATAATCCATTTTTTGAACCCGACCTCACAATTGAGAACCCAGAGGATATTCATGGACAATTCAGAGATCCTGAACCACTATTCTTTCCTCCGGAACCACCAATCATTCAAACAGAGATTGTTGAGGAACCAACCATTAAATCAGAATACTCTAGTGATTCAGATTCAACAAATTCAATCATGGAGAATCTGGAACCTCAAAGTATGGAAGACCAAATGAGAGCTAAACGCACTGGCCAAGGTCACGCGATTACTCAACCTGACATTAATGCTCCAGATTATGAAATCAAAGGACAAATCCTACACATGGTAACAAATCAATGCCAATTTAGTGGTGCGCCGAAGGAAGATCCAAACAAACATCTTCGTACCTTTAATAGGATCTGTACTTTATTTAAAATCCGAAAAGTTGAGGATGAACAGATATATCTCATGTTATTTCCCTGGACTTTAAAGGGAGAAGCCAAAGATTGGTTAAAATCGTTACCTGAAGGGGCGATTGATACATGGGACGTTTTAGTTGAAAAATTTCTTAAACAATTCTTTCCATCATCTAAAGCGTGAGACTTCAAGGAGAAATTGTTACATTCACGCAAAAGCCAAATGAAACTCTATATGAGGCGTGGACAAGATTTGGGAAAGTTGTTAAGAGGATGTCCGCAACATGGTTTAGACACTTGTCAAATAGTACAAATATTCTACCAAGGATGCGACATCACTACAAGGAAAGACATCGATATAGCAGCTGGTGGTTCCATTATGAAGAAAACCGCAACTGACGCTTACAAAATTATTGATAACACTGCTTCCCACTCACATGAGTGGCACCAAGAAAAAGATATCGTTAGATCATCTAAAGCAGCTAGAGCCGATTCTAGCCATGACTTCGATTCCATTTCTGCAAAGATAGATGCTGTCGAGAGACGAATGGAAAAGATGACTAAAGATATTCACTCAATACGAATTAGTTGTGAGCAGTGTGGAGGACCACATTTGACAAAATATTGTCTCAGTATTGAACTAACAATGGAACAAAGAGAGAATGTTTCATACATAAACCAAAGGCCTGGAAATAATTATCAGAATAATTATCAACCGCCTAGACCAAACTACAATCAAAACCAAAATTATAACCGAAATGTTCCATACAACAACCAACAAGGTCCTAGCAATCAACAAGTATCCAACAATACTTACAATCAGCAAAGACCTATTTTTCCAATTAAACCACAACAAACGGATGATAAAAAGCCAAATTTAGAAGACATGATGTCAAAGCTAGTTGAATCTCAAACTCAGTTTTTCACATCTCAGAAACAAACCAATGAACAAAATGCTCAAGCATTTAGAAATCAACAAGCTTCTATTCAAAATCTGGAACAAGAAGTGAGCAACCTAGCAAGGTTAATAGGTGAAAGAAAACCGGGAAGTTTACCTAGTAATACAAATGCTAACCCCCAGAATGAAACAGCTAAAGCCATTACCACAAGAAGTGGTATTACACTTAAACCACCTGAAATACCTGTAATTTCTGATGATGCTATTCCTACTCCATAAGAACCACAACCTAAGCAAAATAAGGAAACAGAACCGGTAGTTGAAAAGGTTAATGAAGATAACACAGTTAAGGCTAAACCTTATGTTAAACCATACCAACCACCACTTCCTTACCCGAGTAAAATGAGAAAAAAAGACTTGAAGCCGAGCAATCCAAATTCTTGGATATGTTTAAACAAATAAATGTCAATCTTCCTTTCATTGATGTAATTTCAGGAATGCCTAGATATGCTAAATTTCTGAAAGATCTAATCACAAATAGAAAGAAAATGGAAGAACTCTCGGCTGTTACTATGAATGCAAATTGTTCTACAGTACTATTGAATAAGATACCAGAAAAATTATCTGATCCAGGAAGTTTCACAATTCCATGTTTTCTGGGTAGTCTTAGTTCAATATAAGCATTGGCAGATTTAGGTGCTAGTATAAATTTAATGACGTATTCACTATACGCTAAACTAGACCTTGGAGAATTGAAACCAACACGAATAAGCATACAACTAGCCGATCGATCAGTAAAATATCCTAGAGGGATAATGGAGAACATGCTAGTTAAAGTTGGTACTTTAGTATTTCTAGTAGATTTTGTTATTTTGGACATGGAATAAGATTCTCGAGTTCCTCTCATATTAGGAAGACCATTCTTAAACACGGCTAAAGCAATAATAGACGTGTTTGGTAAGAAATTGACCCTAAGTATAGAGGACGAGAGTGTTACCTTTTCTGTTAATAGAGCCATACAACAACCGCAATCTGCAGATGATACATGTTATTATATTCAAACTATAGATTCACATGCAGAATTGTTAGAAGAATTTCCAGAATTACAAGGAACAGGAGAATGTTCTTTAAGAGAAGGAAATGAACCAATTGATGAAGCTGAAATGTTAGCTACACTTATGGCTAATGGATATGAACCAACAACAGAAGAAATTCAAATGCTAAAAGAGAAAGACAGATATCGATATAAATCATCGATAGAAGAACCACCGACATTAGAGTTAAAGCCACTTCCAAACCATTTGGAATATGCTTATTTACATGGTGAATCCGAATTACCTGTAATAATATCGTCTTCTCTTACTGAAAATGAAAAATCTCAACTCATTTCTGTGCTAAAAGCTCATAAATCAACTATTGCATGGAAAATTCATGATATTAAAGGAATAAGTCCTTCGTATTGCACACATAAAATCCTTATGAAAGAAGGTCATAAAACATATGTGCAACGCTAAAGAAGACTAAATCCCAATATGCAAGATGTTGTTAAGAAAGAAATTATTAAACTGCTTGATGCAGGTTTAATTTATCCAATTTTTGATAGTCCATGGGTAAGCCCAGTTCAATGTGTACCTAAGAAGGGTGGCATGACTGTCATCACAAATGAGAAAAATGAGCTTATTCCTACTAGGACTGTAACAGGATGGCGTGTTTGTATTGATTATAGAAAATTAAATGACGCCACCAGAAAAGATCACTTTCCCTTACCTTTCATTGATCAAATGTTGGAAAGATTAGCCGGAAATAGTTACCATTGTTTTCTTAATGGTTTTTCCGGATATTTTCAAATTCCAATAGCACCCGAGGACCAAGAGAAAACCACATTCACGTGCCCTTATGGTATTTTTCTTACAAACGCATGCCATTTGGACTTTGTAACGCCCCTGCAACCTTTCAAAGGTGCATGATGGCGATTTTTCACGACATGATAGAAGAATGCATGGAAGTTTTCATGGATGACTTTTCAGTCTTCGGTGATACATTTAAATCATGTCTAGTTAATCTTGAACGAATGCTTATTAGATGCGAACAATCAAATCTAGTACTTAATTGGAGAAATGCCATTTCATGGTTAAAGAAGGCATCGTTCTTGGACATAAAATTTCAAAGGAAGGAATTGAAGTGGATAGAGCTAAAGTAAATGTAATTGCTAAACTTCCACATCCCACCAATGTTAGAGGAGTTAGGAGTTTTCTAGGGCATGCCGGTTTTTACCGACGTTTTATAAAAGATTTTTCTAAAATTGCCACTCCTATGAATAAACTCCTAGAAAAAGATGCTCCATTCATCTTTTTGAATGAATGTATCAAATCTTTTAATATTCTTAAAGAAAAACTCACTAATGCGCTGATCATGATAACACCAAATTGGAATCTACCGTTTTACCTAATGTGCGATGCAAGTGATTTTGCAATGGGAGCCGTTTTAGGACAAAGGATTGAAAAACGATTTTAACCTATATATTATGATAGTAAGACGTTACAAGGAGCACAAACAAACTATACAACTACTGAAAAAGAACTCCTTGCTATTGTCTTTGCTTTTGACAAATTTCGTTCATATCTCATTCTAGCTAAAACGGTGGTCTATACCGACCATTCTGCTCTTAGATACCTATTTTCAAAACAAGATTCCAAACCAAGATTAATCCGTTGGATCTTACTCTTATAAGAGTTCGATATTGAAATCCGAGATAAAAAGGGAGCAGAAAATCTCGCAGCTGATCATCTTTCTCGTCTTGAAAATCCTGAATTAGAAGTTCTAAATGAATCGACCATACAAGACAACTTTCCTGATGAATATCTATTGAAGATAGATTATAATGAAATTCCATGGTTTGCAGACTATGCAAACTACTTAGTATGTGGATTCCTTGAAAAAGGATTATCGTACCAAAAACGAAAGAAATTCTTTAGTGATATAAAACACTATTTCTGGGAAGATCCACATTTATTCAAAAGTTATCCCGATGGAATAATACGCCGATGTGTATTCGGAAATGAAGCTACTCAAATCTTAAACCATTGTCACACAGGACCAACAGGAGGGCATTATGGGCCTCAGCTCACAGCAAGAAAAGTTTACGATGCTGGATTCTAATGGCCTACAATTTTCAAAGACGCACACCTTCTTTGCAAATCCTGTGATGCTAGTCAAAGGGCCGGAAAAATAAGTCAGCGTGATGAAATGCCACAAAATGTCATTCAAGTATGTGAAGTATTTGACATTTGGGGTATTGACTTTATGGGTCCATTTCCAAAATCTCATAATAATCTCTACATTCTCGTTGCCATTGATTATGTATCTAAATGGGCGGAAGCACAAGCTCTCCCAACTAATGATTGATGTTATGCGAGGTGTATATAAAATAGCTTTATATTTTAGCAGGAAATACTATTAAATACGATACAATTTTACACAAGATATTTATTTATTTAGAGAATGGATATACTTAAACCTTGCTACAACACTTATAGGCAGTGTACCTAATCGTACAGTAGTGTAGTTTTTAGTAAGTCCGGTTCGTTCCACAGGGAAAATCTTTAAACAAAGCTTAACGCTATATTAGTTTACTTTTATAAAAATACAAATATATATATACAAGTAATATTATTATTATAAAGGGGGGTTTTTACCGTTTAATGACCGGTTTGTCGATTTTAAAACTTTAGTCGCAGTTAAAACCAAATGTAAAATAATAAATAAATACAAGACTTAATTTAAAGCGTAAAGTGAATAACGATAATGAAATTGCGAATAATAAAAGTGCGATAAAATAAACTTGCGATAATTAAAAAGTACGAAAATTAAAGTGCAATTAAATACAATAACAATAAATAAAATGCGATAATTAGAAGTGCAATTAAATATAAAATAAAAGAAAAAAAATATGAAATAAAAGAATTATGCTTATTTAAACTTCTGTAATCATGATGTTTGACGTGTTGATTTTAGTTTTATGCCCATGGGTTAATTGTCCTTTGTCCTGGATTATTTAATATGTCCATACGGATTTTGTCCATAATAGTCCATCAGTCATAAATATAAAGAGCGAAAGTCTTCGTCAAATTATTCTTATTCCCGAAGTCAAATATTCCAACTAATTGGGGATTCGAATTGTAACAAGGTTTTACTACTTTGTTAATAATTACACCAATTACCCTTGAATGTAATTCACCCCTGTTTCAACAAGTCTATTAACTATTAATCCAGTTCCGTATTCGGTAAAATGAATAATTATTGGTATTTATAGATATCCCGCCCACCGTACCCAGTCAAGCGTATGTGGTTATATATAAATACGTCGAATTTTAAGTTTGTATATTAAATTAACAAGGTATTGTTTAGTTAATATAAAACCCATTAATAACCCATAGTCTAATTTCCACAAGTGTCGTTCTTTTATCCAAATCCCAATTATGGTACAAAGCCCAATTACCCAATTTTAGTAATTAGCCCAACATCATGATTACTTCGAATTTAAATAAGCATAATAATAACTTAGCTACGAGACATTAAATTAAAAAGGTTGAACATAACTTACAATGATTAAAAATAGCGTAGCGTTACACGGACAGAATTTCAACTTACACCCTTACAACTTTCGCTAACATACCCTTATTATTAGGATTAAAATTAAAATTAAAATATAAATTATAAATATTACGTATATAGATAGAGAGATTGATATTTTTAGATGAAAAATTGATCAGAATTCGTTGGACTTTATAGGGAGTTTCAGTTTTTGGGGCTCCACGACTCGCGGCCCTTTTCTTCTTCAAACTCCTCGAGTCGCGGAGATCGTTTTCACAGCTCACCCACATTTGGCTCTTTGTTTGCCGACGATTTATTTTATAAATATAATATATATATAATTAATATAATTAATTATATATTATATTATATTTATATACATAGTTAACTTGTAATTTTTAGTCCGTTGCGTCGAGCGTTGAGAGTTGACTCTGGTCCCGGTTCCGGATTTTCGAACGTCCTTGCGTACAATTTAATATCTTGTACTTTGCGTTTTGAATCTTGTACTCTTGTAATTTCGAGACGTTTCTTATCAATAATTGGAACCTCTTTGATTGTCTTTTGTACTTTTGAGCTTTTTGGTCGTTTGCGTCTTCAATTCGTCGAATCTGTCTTTTGTCTTCACCTTTTATTATTTAAACGAATATCACTTTTAAATAGAACAATTGCAACTAAAAGCTTGTCTTTCTTGAGGAATAATGATATGAAATATATGTTCGTTTTTAGCATTATCAAATATTCCCACACTTGAGCGTTGCTTGTCCTCAAGCAATATCGTCTTGAAATACTAGAATCACTTCTTTATTCTTCACACTTTGTACATCAGTGATTTCTATACGGCGGTATAAACAATGGTAGTAACGATATGGTTTACAGTCCCACATGACTATAAAAATTTAAATCCATTAAGGAAATTGGATCTTTATGAAAACATTTGATAAAAATTTAGATCCATTAAGGAAATTGGATCTTTTATTTTATATTTAATTGCACTTCTAATTATCGCATTTTATTTATTGTTGTTGTATTTAATTGCACTTTAATTTTCGTACTTTTTAATTATCGCAAGTTTATTTTATCGCACTTTTATTATTCGCAATTTCATTATCGTTATTCACTTTACGCTTTAAATTAAGTCTTGTATTTATTTATTATTTTACATTTGGTTTTAACTGCGACTAAAGTTTTAAAATCGACAAACCGGTCATTAAACGGTAAAAACCCCCCTTTATAATAATAATATTACTTGTATATATATTTGTATTTTTATAAAAGTAAACTAATATAGTGTTAAGCTTTGTTTAAAGATTTTCCCTGTGGAACGAACCGGACTTACTAAAAACTACACTAATGTACGATTAGGTACACTGCCTATAAGTGTTGTAGCAAGGTTTAAGTATATCCATTCTCTAAATAAATAAATATCTTGTGTAAAATTGTATCGTATTTAATAGTATTTCCTGCTAAAATATAAAGCTATTTTATATACACCTCGCATAACATCAATCATTAGTTGGGAAAGCTTGTGCTTCCGCCCATTTAGATACATAATCAATGGCTACGAGTATATATAGATTATTATGAGATTTTGGAAATGGACCCATAAAGTCAATACCCCAAATGTCAAATAACTCACATACTTGTATGACATTTTGTAGCATTTCATCACGTTGACTTATTTTTTCGGCCCTTTGACAAGCATCACAGGATTTGCAAAGAAGGTGTGAGTCTTTGTAAATTGTAGGCCAATAGAATCCAGCATCATAAACTTTTCTTGCTGTTAGTTGAGGCCCATAATGCCCTCCTGTTGGTCCTGTGTGACAATGGTTTAATATTTTACCGGCTTCATCTCCGAATACACATCGGCGTATTATTCCATCGAGACAACTTTTAAACAGGTGTGGATCTTCCCAGAAATAGTGTTTTATATCACTGAAGAATTTCTTTCGTTTTTGGTACGATAATCCTTTTTCAAGGAATCCACATACTAAATAGTTTGCATAGTCTGCAAACCATGCGATTTCATTATAATCTATCTTCAATAGATA
Organism: Rutidosis leptorrhynchoides; assembly: GCF_046630445.1. NCBI lineage: Eukaryota > Viridiplantae > Streptophyta > Magnoliopsida > Asterales > Asteraceae > Rutidosis > Rutidosis leptorrhynchoides. Next base: position 101,122,253 of record NC_092333.1, on the reverse strand, counting down.
TTCATCAGGAAAGTTGTCTTGTATGGCCGATTCATTTAGAACTTCTAATTCGGGATTTTCAAGACGAGAAAGATGATCAGCGGCGAGATTTTCTGCTCCTTTTTTATCTCGGATTTCAATATCAAACTCTTGTAAGAGTAAGATCCAACGGATTAATCTTGGTTTAGCATCTTATTTTAAAAATAGTTATCTAAGAGCAGAATGGTCGGTATAGACCACCGTTTTTGCTAGAATGAGATATGATCAAAATTTGTCAAAAGCAAAGACAATAGCAAGGAGTTCTTTTTCAGTAGTTGTATAGTTCGTTTGTGCTCTTTGTAACGTCTTACTAGCATAATATATAGGTTGAAATCATTTTTCAATCCTTTGTCCTAAAACGGCTCCCATTGCAAAATCACTTGCATCGCACATTAGTTCAAATGGTAGATTCCAATTTGGTGTTATCATGATCGGCGCATTAGTGAGTTTCTCTTTAAGAATATTAAAAGATTTGATACACTCATCTGAAAAGATGAATGGAGCATCCTTTTCTAGGAGTTTATTCATAGGAGTGGCAATTTTAGAAAAATCTTTTATGAAACGTCAGTAAAAACCGGCATGCCCTAGAAAACTCCTAACTCCTCTAACATTGGTGGGATGTGGAAGTTTAGCAATTACATCTACTTTAGCTCTATCCACTTCAATTCCTTCTTTTGAAATTTTATGTCCAAGAACGATGCCTTCTTTAACCATGAAATGGCATTTCTCCCAATTAAGAACTAGATTTGATTGTTCGCATCTAATAAGCATTCGTTCCAGATTAACTAGACATGATTCAAATGTATCACCGAAGACTGAAAAGTCATCCATGAAAACTTCCATGCATTCTTCTATCATGTCGTGAAAAATTGCCATCATACACCTTTGAAAGGTTGCAGGGGCGTTACAAAGTCCAAATGGCATGCGTTTGTAAGCAAAAGTACCATAAGGGCATGTGAATGTGGTTTTCTCTTGATCTTCGGGTGCTATTGGAATTTGAAAATATCCGGAAAATCCATCTAGAAAACAATAGTAACTATTTCCGGCTAATCTTTCCAACATTTGATCTATGAAAGGTAAGGGAAAGTGATCTTTTCTGGTGACGTCATTTAATTTTCTATAATCAATACATACACGCCATCCTGTTACAGTCCTAGTAGGAATAAGCTCATTTTTCTCATTTGTAATGACAGTCATGCCACCCTTCTTAGGCACGCATTGAACTGGGCTTACCCATGGACTATCAAAGATTGGATAAATTAGACATGCATCTAGCAGTTTAATAATCTCTTTCTTAACTACATCTTGCATATTAGGATTTAGTCTTCGTTGGCGTTGCACATATGTTTTATGACCTTCTTCCATAAGGATTTTATGTGTGCAATACGAAGGACTTATTCCTTTAATATCATGAATCTTCCATGTAATGGCTGGTTTATGAGCTTTCAACACAGAAATGAGTTGTGATTTCTCATTTTCAGTAAGAGAAGACGATATTATTACAGGTAATTCAGATTCACCATGTAAATAAGCGTATTCCAAATGGTTTGGAAGTGGCTTTAACTCTAATTTCGGAGGTTCTTCTATCGATGATTTGTATCGATATCTGTCTTCTTCTTTTAGCATTTGAATTTCTTCTGTTGTTGGTTCATATCCATTAGTTATAAGTGTAGCTAACATTTCAGCTTCATCAATTGGTTCATTACCTTCTCCTAAAGAACATTCTCCTGTTCCTTGTAATTCTGGAAATTCTTCTAATAATTCTGCATGTGCATCTATAGTTTGAATATAATAACATGTATCATCTGCAGATTGTGGTTGTTGCATTACTCTATCAACTGAAAAGGTAACACTCTCTTCCTCTATACTTAGGGTCAATTTCTTACCGAACACGTCTATCATTGCTTTAGCCGTATTTAAGAATGGTCTTCCTAATATGAGAGGAACTTGAGAATCTTCTTCCATGTCCAGAACAACAAAATCTACTGAAAATACTAAAGTACCAACTTTAACTAGCATGTTCTCCATTATCCCTCTAGGATATTTTATTGATCTATCGGCTAGTTGTATGCTTATTCTGGTTGGTTTCAATTCTCCAAGGTCTAGTTTAGCGTATAGTGAATATGGCATTAGATTTATACTAGCACCTAAGTCTGCCAATGCTTCTATTGAACTAAGACTACCCAGAAAACATGGAATTGTGAAACTTCCTGGATCAGATAGTTTTTCTGGTATCTTATTCAACAGCACTGCTGAACAATTAGCATTCATGGTAACAGCCGAGAGTTCTTCCATTTTCTTTCTATTTGAGATTAGATCTTTCAAGAATTTAGCATATCTAGGCATTCCTGAAATCACATTAATGAAAGGAAGATTTACATTTATCTGTTTAAAGCATATCCAAGAATTTGGATTGCTCGGCTTCAAGTTTCTCTTTCTTCATTTTACTCGGGTAAGGAAGTGGTGGTTGGTATGGTTTAACATAAGGTTTAGCCTTAACTGTGTTATCTTCATTAACCTTTTCAACTACCGGTTCTTTTTCCTTATCTTGATTAGGTTATGGTTCTTGTAGAGTAGGAATAGCTTCATCAGAAGTTACAGGTATTTCAGGTGGTTTAAGTGTTGTACTGATGTGCAGCGGGGTGGTATATAAAATAGTTATTATTTTACTAGGAAAATACTATTAAATACGATACAATTTTACACAAGATATTTATTTATTTATAGAATGGATATACTTAAACCTTGCTACAACACTTATAGGCAGTGTACCTAATCGTACAGTAGTGTAGTTTTTAGTAAGTCCGGTTCGTTCCACAGGGAAATCTTTAAGCAAAGCTCAACGCTATATTAGTTTACTTTTATAAAAATACAAATATATATATAAGTAATATTATTATTATAAAGGGGGGTTTTTACCGTTTAATGACCGGTTTGTCGATTTTAAAACTTTAGTCGCAGTTAAAACCTAATGTAAAATATAAAATAAATACAAGACTTTAAATTAAAGCGTAAAGTAAATAACGATAATGAAATTGCGAATAATAAAAATGCGATAAAAATTAAATTGCGATAATTAAAAAGTACGATAATTAAAAGTGCGATAAAATGAAATAACAATAAATAAAAGTGCGATAATTAGAAGTGCAATTAAATATACAATAAAGGAAATAAAATATGATATAAAAGAATTATGCTTATTTAAACTTCCGTAATCATGATGTTTGACGTGTTGATTTTAGTTTTATGCCCTTGGGTTAATTGTCCTTTGTCCTGGATTATTCAATATGTCCGTCTGGTTTTTGTCCATAACAGTCCATCAGTCATAAATATAAATTGCAAGTGTCCTTGTCAAATTATTATTATACCCGAAGATAAATATTCCAACTAATTGGGGATTCGAATTGTAACAAGGTTTTAATACTTTGTTTAATGAATACACCAGGTTATCGACTGCGTGTAAACCAAGGTTTTACTACTTTGTTAACAATTACACCAATTACCCTTGAATGTAATTTCACCCCTGTTTTAATTATTCTAGTGGCTATTAATCCATTCCCGTGTCCGGTTAAATGAACGATTATTCGTACAAATAAATACCCCGCCCATCGTGTCCGATCGAGTGTATATGGTAATTTATAGGGACGCCCAATTGTAAATCTTTATATTAACATTAACAAACTTTCATTTAGTTAAACAAATATAAAGCCCATTAATAGCCCATAGTCTAGTTTCCACAAGTGTCGTTCTTTTGTCCAAACCCCAATTATGGTACAAAGCCCAATTACCCAATTTTAGTAATTAGCCCAACATCATGATTACTTCGTTTTAAATAAGCATAATAATAACTTAGCTACGAGACATTAATATAAAAAGGTTGAACATAACTTACAATGATTAAAAATAGCGTAGCGTTACACGGACAGAATTTCGACTTACACCCTTACAACATTCGCTAACATACCCTTATTATTAGAATTATAATTAAAATTAAAATATAAATTATAAATATAAATATATATTACTCGTATATATTGAGAGAGAGATAAAAATGGATGATATTTTGATCAGAATTCGGGTTGATTTATAGCCAGGAATGGTTTTTGGGGCTCCGCGACTCGCGGCAAAAACCCCTTTAAACTCCGCGAGTCGCGGAGAGGTATTTTCATTTTACACCCTTGGAGTTTCCTGCTGCCGACGGTTTTAAATATATATATATAATATATATATAATTAATATAATTAATTATATATTATATTATATTTATATACATAGTTAACTTGTAATTTTTAGTCCGTTGCGTCGAGCGTTAAGAGTTGACTCTAGTCCCGGTTCCGGATTTTCGAACGTCCTCGCGTACAATTTAATATCTTGTACTTTGCGTTTTGAATCTTGTACTCTTGTGATTTCGAGACGTTTCTTATCAATAATTGGAACCTTTTTGATTGTCTTTTGTTCTTTTGAGCTTTTTGGTCGTTTGCGTCTTCAAATCGTCGAATCTGTCTTTTGTCTTCACCTTTTATTATTTAAACGAATATCACTTGTAAATAGAACAATTGCAACTAAAAGCTTGTCTTTCTTGAGGAATAATGCTATGAAATATATGTTCGTTTTTAGCATTATCAAATATTCCCACACTTGAGCGTTGCTTGTCCTCAAGCAATATCGTCTTGAAATACTAGAATCACTTCTTTATTCTTCACACTTTGTACATCAGTGATTTCTATACGGCGGTATAAACAATGGTAGTAACGATATGGTTTACAGTCCCACATGACTATAAAAATTTAGATCCATTAAGGAAATTGGATCTTTATGAAAACATTTGATCTTTTTGAAAATTAAATCTAGTTTTTACCCTAGATAAGTTTTCCGGAATAACCCTTTACCGGTGTTTGCAAAATATTTGTGGGTTTGGTGGGTTTCAGATTTGAAAATTTTAGCTCAAAACTTGCGGTTTTGTGTCACCCACTTGCTAACCTTGTATTTGGAAAGCAACACGTCCAGTTTACTTGTTCCGTATATTACCTTTCGGCAAACTACCGTCCGGTTGTAAAGGAAAGCGTTGAACAAGCAACTGTTTAAGGCAATGTCCCGTGACATGCTTTTGATTATGGTCTATAACGTGTCGGACGCAATTACTATCCTTGGTAGGAGCAATAGTAAAGCTCACCCTTATAATTTGTCGGTCTGGCACAAGGTCCTGTCTTTGACCATGCTATGCAACCACCGTTCTTACGGTTGACACCCGATTTAGTTCAGGTGACCTAATGAATTCCAGGTGAATTCCTAGGATTTTACGTTCAATGGTAATGAACGCATTGAAAATAGGGTTTTCAGAAAACAAATCGGTTTATAATTTTGATCAAAATATTTTCTCGTTCAAGCTCGAGTTTAGATATCATTGAATTCCATGAGTTTGAATTCTCAATCTTTAAGGTCAATCTCAAGGATTGAGTGATATCAGTCTTAAAAGCTGATTTTTAATCTTTAAGGAGATTATCCTTTCTGGGGATCTGATTCATTAGTCTTATCCAGCTAATTTGCATGGTGCCTCCCCATTGTACGAGATAAATCCTTCTCATGGTTAGGATAAATCTGACCACTTGGCGACCCTGTTTAATGCTGAGGTCCGTGGATTTCCTGCTGATTTTAGTGATGACTTTTCTAGATTTTTCGTCAACCTACAGCTGGTCTGAACGACAACTTCATGACCTAAATCAAGAAGCGCGTTTCTTTTTCGGAAGACTTTACTTCCTTTTAATGATGGAATTGATTCATCGTGTAGATCCATCTCTTCTTTTCTTTCATTGGGTAAAACAGTTTAGTTTAGTCCAAAGCAAAAGTATTTTCAGTTATTTGTTACAGATATATGTGACATATGTTTAAGATAACTTGGTAAATTTTCCCACACTTGGCTTTTTATTTTTCTTTTTATCGTCCTCTATTCCATTTTAAATGAATTTTAACATTTTAGTTTGTTTCTCAATTTATGTCCTTTCTGAGGTAACAATAATTTCGGTGTTAAAACCTAGTTTTATCGTTCATAAATATGTATAAACATGATTTGAATTCATTTAATTGAAAATTTTGAAAAATTTTACTAGAATTGGGTAGTCAGTATATAAGACTAGGGCTGTTCTTTTTATCAGAGAGCACTAGATTCTAATACAACTACTGCTTTACTAGTATTTTTAATGGTAACCAAGTTTTTAATATAAAAATTTTAAAATCCGAAAGAATTTAATCCCTTCCCACACTTAAGATCTTGCAATGCCCTCATTTGCAAGAAATCAGTAACAATTTAAATTATTGAGGGTGATTTGTGTGAAAATGATTAAATTTTTACCAAAGTTTCCAAATATATTGGCGTTTGTTTGCTGAATGATAAATGGTGCACGTCATTTGTTCATTCCGTCTTGTTGTTATTTCACATGTATTTTGCATCATTGTCGTCAAAATTACTTGCTTTTGCTGAACTTAATGCCAGTCTTTGAAAATGCGTTGTTTTACCCTGTTGTGTACATAAGATAAACTGCAAACATATATACATATTTTTGAAGTTTGGTATATTACCCCACATTCAAAAATTATTAAAATCTAAGAATAAAAGTTAGATAAATATAAAAATGATTACAATATTAACAAAAAATATTAAACATATCAATAATTACAAATTACAAAATAAAAATAAAAATAAGTAAACTAAGGATGATATTGGTACCAATAGGGGTTCCACGCATAACCATAAGTGCTATAGAATGCTTCGGCAGGGTCATACGTAGGATATGGTGGCTGCATCTCTATCGACCAAGGAGGGAAGACGGGTTTCGGTGTAGGAATATAGTTTCTACCTATGTGTTGGCAATGCGCTATGATCTGGTTCTGATGAACTTGCCAATCTTCAAATGCTCTCTGTCTAGCATTTTCGTATTCCTGAGAAGCTATAAACCTTTGCATTTCTTGCATCTGGTTCCCCCCTCCTACATTACCTTGTTCCTGGTTTCTCTCTACCTGTGGATGTCTACCATTGTATCGTACTGCGGCGTTATTTCGCCGCTTCAACACTTTCGCACCATGGTATACATTTAAACCTATAGTGTCGCGGGGTTCCGGCTCTTCTACTAATAATCCCCCCCGACTTATATCCACACCGAGATATTCACCAATCAAAGTAATAAAAATACCACCTCCTATTATGCTATGTGGACGCATCCCTCGAACCATAGCTGATAAATAATAACCCACACAATATGGTATACTTACAGCGCTGTGTGGGTCTCGAATACACATATGGTAAAACAAATCTTGTTCATTTACCTTTTCTTTGTTTTTACCCCTTTGTGTAATCGAGTTAGCTAAAAACCTATGTATTACTCTTAATTCGGCTCTATCTATATCCAAATAAGAGTAGTTTCCTCCTTTGAAACGGTGATGGCTTGTCATTTGACTCCACACACCGTGTGTATCAAAATTTTCATCTATTTTCCTACCGTTTAGTATCAATCCTCTACAATCGGCAGACGCTAATTCCTCAGGCGTATATATACGTAAAGCCTGAGCCATGTCCAGTAAAGACATGTGGCGCATCGAACCGCCTAACAAAAATCTAATAAAAGAACGATCGGTTAAACTAGCTACCCGATCATTCAACTCTATACTACATAACAACTCTTCACACCATACTTTATATACAGGTCTGCGTATGGTGAATAAACATATCCAGTCATTAAAATAAGAATTACCATACCTCTGTACCAGTAATTCCCTAATTGGCCCGGCCAATTCTACAGCTTCCAAGGGTCCCCATTCTATGACCCTCGGTACCTCAACAACCTTGGAATGAAGAGTATGCAAACCCCGTTGATATTTTGGATAATCTATCCAAAGTCTGTCAAATCTCAGGTTCGGGTGCAACTGTTCCAAGTGCATATCTGAAAAGGTCATGACTGGATGAGGTACATCCTGCTTGTAGTAGTTATCTACCTCCTGTTGTTCCAAGTTCTCAGCAGGAGCATGACGGGCTTGGGATGAAGATTCACCCCTTTCATTCTGCAATACACATCAAACACAAATTTTGTGCATCCAAATATGCATTAGTGTCAGCAAAATCATCAATTAAAATAATTACAATGACATTATCAATTTATATCAAACTTAAGCTTATTTCCACATTTTTATCAAATCTACACTTTTTCAAATAAGCATATACGAAAATTTTCGCCAAGTTCATAAGCATTCAACTCAAATAACATGTCAAAATAATCATTACTAGCAAATAAACAAGTCTCAAATGGCATTATCTTTCAAAAATCAAGTTCATGAATTTTGGACTTGAAAAAGTCCACTTTAATTCTCAAAATCATGTTTAGGCTCAAAGTTTGGATCATTTAACTACCTAGACATGTTACACTACTCAATTTAGTAACAATTCATGACAAAAATCGGCCATAACCTGTTTATATCAAAAAGCCCCAAATTTGCTCAAGAACACAAACCCTAGATTCTAAAGATTTTGAAGTTTTTGGCTTCAAATCATGTTAACAAGCATCAATCTAGGTTATACATGCATAATATACTAACAATTTAACACTAATTACACTAAAAATTAACAAAATTCAAATTATGAAAATATGCTCAAGAACACACTAAAATTCGGATTTAAAGGTGATTTGGGGTGTAATTGTACCTGTTTTCTTGAGTAGTTCCTAGATATCATCCTTCTTAACATGATTGTAGTGAAAAATTTGAAGATTAACGGTGAAAAATTGAGTTTTTGGGATGATTTTTGTGGGTTTTTTCGGGTTTTTTCGAAGTGCAGTATGTGTGTGTGTGTTATTCTGTTCGTGCAGCTGGTTATATTTTTTTTTCTGTAATTTTGTCCCTCCGCGAGTCGCGGAGGTTTGCACTGCAAACTCCGCGAGTCGCGGAGTTTACCCTTTTTTTTTTTTTTTTTTTTTTTTTTTTTTTTTTTTTATAATCTTTAACTTATAAACAATTAAGAAATTAATTTTAAAATTTGTTTCCCTTGTTATTTAGGACGAGGTCGTTTCGGATCGATGTCCTAGTCCGTTCCTCGACAAAATTTTAAAATTTGTCTTTTTGTAGCGATTGTTTTAAAAGCTAAGATTTTTGGGTTTTTTAATGTTTTTGGCATACTTTAAATCAATAAGATTGAAAATAATGATAATAAAAGTTCTCGTCCCTCCCTCGGGTAAAGCAATTTCGGTTCAAAGACCTAGTCTTCAACTTACGACGAATTTAAAAATCATATTTTTAACTTAATGAGATAAAGTAAATTTTTGTTTTTAAATTCACACAACTTAAATATAAAATTCAAAATTAAAATTAAAAATTCACACCAAACTCAAAATTTAAAATGCATAAAATTAAAAATTAATATTTTAAAAATTAAAAATTCACACCAAACTTAATTTTAAAAATTTATAAATTCATACCAAACTTATATTAATTTTTCAAATATTTACAATTTTAAAAATATTGTTTTTACAAAGTTTACAATATTAATTTAAGATTTAAATATTAAGATTAAAAACATGGTAAAAATAAAATTAAAAATCTTTTTGTCTTTTTATCCCACTTTAATCAATCAAATATTATCAAAAATATGCGCCCCTCTTTTCGGTAAAGTAATTTCGGTTCCAAGACCTAATTTAACTCATGACGAATTTTTGAAATATTTTGGGTTGATTGATTAAAGATATTTATACCTTAAGAATAAACGTTAAATTTCGCAGTGATGTAATAAATTTTTGAATGATATCAATAATTTCGGTCGCCAAACCTAATTTTATTTAATACCAATTTAATACTTTTTAGCGAACAAATTAGCGTTTATTATCAAAAGGTTAAAAATAAAAATAAAAATAAAAACTATACAGACATACCTGTGAAATAGATTTCTTAGTTATATGATCTATTATATTCATAAGATAGTCGGTTTAATTGGTCTTCCATGGCTGCATAGGCGTAACCTCGAGCATTCATTGTCTTTTCTTCTAAACATATGAACGGTCCGTCTCTGCATAAAGTAACAAATTCGGTATTTGAATAGGTTTGATTATTTGAACATTTACCTCCATGTGACCATTTTCCGCATTTGTGACATTTTTCTAGGTGTCGTGCTCTTCTTTTCGCTGCGGATTTTGATTTTCCTTTACCAAATTGTAACTTATTATCTTCGCATCTGGATCCTTTTCTAACTCCGTCCATTCTTTCTCTGATTACTGATACTAATTCACTCGGTAGTATGTCATTATTTCGTTTAGTGATCAAAGCGTGTAGCATTAGACCATGGTTTAGTTCACAGGCAGTCTTCATTACGTAAAAACCTAAAAAAAAATAAAAATTCAGAATGGGGGGAGAAGACTAGTTCTTTAGGGTCTGCTAGGGAAAGACCATACGTGTTCCATTTTCGAGAACTACACGAAAACAGACAATCTAATTCTAACAGAAATACATATTATCCTTTAAAGACTTGATTCTCCCCACACTTAGTTAGCTGTGGTGTCGAAATTGTGATTAACTTCGTTGTCGACTTCCATTGGACCCTGTATGTAATGTTTAACTCTGTGACCATTAACTTTAAATTCAATCCCATTTGAATTTATTAATTCTATCGTTCCGTATGGGAAAACTCTTTTGACTATGAATGGTCCAGACCATCTTGATTTCAATTTTCCAGGAAATAGCTTGAATCGTGAATTGAAAAGAAGAACTCTGTCTCCTTCTTTAAATTCTTTTGAACTTCTGATTCTTTTATCATGCCATTTCTTCGTTCTTTCTTTATAGATTAACGAATTTTCGTATGCTTCATGTCTTAATTCTTCTAATTCGTTTAGTTGACTTAATCGTAGACGTCCGGCTTCATGTAAATCAAGATTACATGTCTTCAAAGCCCAAAATGCTTTGTGTTCAATTTCTACTGGAAGATGACATGCTTTTCCATAAACAAGTCTAAAAGGTGTGGTTCCAATTGGAGTTTTGTAGGCTGTTCTAAAAGCCCAGAGTGCATCCTCCAATTTAATGGACCATTCCTTCGGATTTGATCCTACGGTTTTCTCTAGAATACGTTTTAAAGCTCGGTTGGTATTTTCAACTTGTCCACTTGTTTGTGGATGATATGCGGTGGAGATTTTATGAGTTACTCCATATCTTTTAAGAACTTTCTCAAGTTGATTATTACAGAAATGAGTACCCCGATCACTTATTAAAGCTTTCGGTGTTCCAAACCTTGCAAAAAGACGTTTTAAAAAGTTGACTACAACTCGTGCATCGTTAGTTGGGAGAGCTTGTGCTTCCGCCCATTTAGATACATAATCAATGGCTACGAGTATATATAGATTATTATGAGATTTTGGAAATGGACCCATAAAGTCAATACCCCAAATGTCAAATACTTCACATACTTGGATGACATTTTGTGGCATTTCATCACGTTGACTTATTTTTCCGGCCCTTTGACATGCATCACAGGATTTGCAAAGAAGGTGTGCGTCTTTGTAAATTGTAGGCCAATAGAATCCAGCTTCATAAATTTTTCTTGCTGTTAGTTGAGGCCCATAATGCCCTCCTGTTGGTCCTGTGTGACAATGGTTTAAAATTTTACTAGCTTCATCTCCAAATACACATCGGCGTATTATTCCATCGGGACAACTTTTAAACAGATGTGGATCTTCCCAGAAATAGTGTTTTATATCACTGAAGAATTTCTTTCGTCTTTGGTACGATAATCCTTTTTCAAGGAATCCACAAACTAAGTAGTTTGCATAGTCTGCAAACCATGGGATTTCTTTATAATCTATCTTCAATAGATATTCATCAGGAAAGTTGTCTTGTATGGCCGATTCATTCAGAACTTCTAATTCGGGATTTTCAAGACGAGAAAGATGATCAGCGGCGAGATTTTCTGCTCCTTTTTTATCTCGGATTTCAATATCAAACTCTTGTAAGAGTAAGATCCAACGGATTAATCTTGGTTTAGCATCTTGTTTTGAAAATAGGTATCTAAGAGCAGAATGGTCGGTATAGACCACCGTTTTTGCTAGAACGAGATATGATCGAAATTTGTCAAATGCAAAGACAATAGCAAGGAGTTCTTTTTCAGTAGTTGTATAGTTCGTTTGTGCTCCTTGTAATGTCTTACTAGCATAATATATAGGTTGAAATCGTTTTTCAATCCTTTGTCCTAAAACGGCTCCCATTGCAAAATCACTTGCATCGCACATTAGTTCAAATGGTAGATTCCAATTTGGTGTTATCATGATCGGTGCATTAGTGAGTTTTTCTTTAAGAATATTAAAAGATTTGATACATTCATCTGAAAAGATGAATGGCGCATCCTTTTCTAGGAGTTTATTCATAGGAGTGGCAATTTTAGAAAAATCTTTTATGAAACGTCGGTAAAAACCGGCATGCCCTAGAAAACTCCTAACTCCTCTAACATTGGTGGGATGTGGAAGTTTAGCAATTACATCTACTTTAGCTCTATCCACTTCAATTCCTTCTTTTGAAATTTTATGTCCAAGAACGATGCCTTCTTTAACCATGAAATGGCATTTCTCCCAATTAAGTACTAGATTTGATTTTTCGCATCTAATTAGCATTCGTTCCAGATTAACTAGACATGATTTAAATGTATCACCGAAGACTGAAAAGTCATCCATGAATACTTCCATGCATTCTTCTATCATGTCGTGAAAAATCGCCATCATACACCTTTGAAAGGTTGCAGGGGCGTTACAAAGTCCAAATGGCATGCGTTTGTAAGCAAAAGTACCATAAGGGCACGTGAATGTGGTTTTCTCTTGATCTTCGGGTGCTATTGGAATTTGAAAATATCCGGAAAATCCATCTAGAAAACAATAGTAACTATTTCCGGCTAATCTTTCCAACATTTGATCTATGAAAGGTAAGGGAAAGTGATCTTTTCTGGTGGCGTCATTTAATTTTCTATAATCAATACATACACGCCATCCTGTTACAGTCCTAGTAGGAATAAGCTCATTTTTCTCATTTGTGATGACAGTCATGCCACCCTTCTTAGGCACGCATTGAACTGGGCTTACCCATGGACTATCAGAGATTGGATATATTAAACCTGCATCTAGCAGTTTAATAATCTCTTTCTTAACTACATCTTGCATATTAGGATTCAGTCTTCGTTGGCGTTGCACATACGTTTTATGACCTTCTTCCATAAGGATTTTATGTGTGCAATACGAAGGACTTATTCCTTTAATATCATGAATCTTCCATGCAATGGCTGGTTTATGAGCTTTCAACACAGAAATGAGTTGTGATTTCTCATTTTCAGTAAGAGAAGACGATATTATTACAGGTAATTCAGATTCACCATGTAAATAAGCGTATTCCAAATGGTTTGGAAGTGGCTTTAACTCTAATTTCGGAGGTTCTTCTATCGATGATTTATATCGATATCTGTCTTCTTCTTTTAGCATTTGAATTTCTTCTGTTGTTGGTTCATATCCATTAGCTATAAGTGTAGCTAACATTTCAGCTTCATCAATTGGTTCATTTCCTTCTCCTAAAGAACATTCTCCTGTTCCTTGTAATTCTGGAAATTCTTCTAATAATTCTGCATGTGCATCTATAGTTTGAATATAATAACATGTATCATCTGCAGATTGTGGTTGTTGCATTGCTCTATCAACTGAAAAGGTAACACTCTCATCCTCTATACTTAGGGTCAGTTTCTTACCGAACACGTCTATCATTGCTTTAGCCGTGTTTAAGAATGGTCTTCCTAATATGAGAGGAACTTGAGAATCTTCTTCCATGTCCAAAACAACAAAATCTACTGGAAATACTAAAGTACCAACTTTAACTAGCATGTTCTCCATTATCCCTCTAGGATATTTTATTGATCTATCGGCTAGTTGTATGCTTATTCTGGTTGGTTTCAATTCTCCAAGGTCTAGTTTAGCGTATAGTGAATACGGCATTAGATTTATACTAGCACCTAAGTCTGCCAATGCTTCTATTGAACTAAGACTACCCAGAAAACATGGAATTGTGAAACTTCCTGGATCAGATAGTTTTTCTGGTATCTTATTCAACAGCACTGCTGAACAATTAGCATTCATAGTAACAGCCGAGAGTTCTTCCATTTTCTTTCTATTTGTGATCAGATCTTTCAAGAATTTAGCATATCTTGGCATTCCTGAAATCACATCAATGAAAGGAAGATTTACATTTATCTGTTTAAACATATCCAAGAATTTGGATTGCTCGGCTTCAAGTTTTTCTTTCTTCATTTTACTCGGATAAGGAAGAGGTGGTTGGTATGGTTTAACATAAGGTTTATCCTTAACTGTGTTATCTTCATTAACCTTTTCAACTACCGGTTCTTTTTCCTTATCTTGATCAGGTTGTGGTTCTTGTGTAGTAGGAATAGTTTCATCAGAAGTTACAGGTATTTCAGGTGGTTTAAGTGTTGTACCACTTCTTGTGGTAATAGCTTTAGCTGTTTCATTCCGGGGGTTAGCGTTTGTATCGCTAGGTAGACTTCCCGGTTTTCTTTCACCTATTAACCTTGCTAGGTTACTTACTTCTTGTTCCAGATTTTGAATAGAAGCTTGTTGATTTCTAAATGCTTGAGCATTTTGTTCATTTGTTTGTTTTTGAGATGTGAAAAACTGCGTTTGAGTTTCAACTAGCTTCGTCATCATATCTTCTAAATTCGGCTTTTTATCATCGGTTTGTTGTGGTGGTTTGTTTTGAAAATTCGGTCTTTGCTGATTGTAAGTGTTATTGGATACTTGTTGATTGCTAGGACCTTGTTGGTTATTGTATGGAATATTTCGGTTATAATTCTGGTTTTGATTGTAAATTGGTCTTGGCGGTTGATAATTATTCTGATAATTATTTCCAGGCCTTTGGTTTATGTATGAAATATTCTCTCTTTGTTCCATTGTTAATTCAATATTGAGACAATCTTTTGTCAAATGTGGTCCTCCACACTGCTCACAACTAATTCGTATAGCATGAATATCTTTAGTCATCTTTTCCATTCGTCTCTCGAAAGCATCTATCTTTGCGGAAATGGAATCTAAGTCATGGCTAGAATCGGCTCTAGCTGCTTTAGATGATCTAATGATGTCTTTTTCTTGGTGCCACTCATGTGAGTGGGAAGCAGTATTATCAATAATTTTGTAAGCATCAGTTTCGGTTTTCTTCATAATCGAACCACCAGCTGCTATATCGATGTCTTTCCTTGTAGTGATGTCGCATCCTCGGTAGAATATTTGTACTATTTGACAGGTGTCTAAACCATGTTGCGGACATCCTCTTAACAACTTTCCATATCTTGTCCACGCCTCATATAGAGTTTCATTTGGCTTCTGTGTGAACGTAACAATTTCTGCTTGAAGTCTTACGGCTTTAGATGCAGGAAAGAATTGTTTAAGAAATTTATCAATTAAAACGTCCCATGTATCGATCGCCCCTTCAGGTAACGATTCCAACCAATCTTTGGCTTCTCCCTTTAAAGTCCAGGGAAATAACATGAGATATATCTGTTCATCCTCCACTTCTCGGATTTTAAATAGTGTGCAGATCCTATTAAAGGTACGTAGATGTTCATTTGGATCTTCCTTCGGCGCACCACTAAATTGGCATTGATTAGTCACCATGTGTAGAATTTGTCCTTTGATTTCATAATCTGGCGCATTAATGTCTGGATGAGTAATTGCGTGACCTTGGCCAGTGCGTTTAGCTCTCATTCGGTCTTCCATACTTAAAGGTTCCAGATTTTCCATAATTGAATTTGTTGAATCGGTATCACTAGATGATTCTGATTTAATGGTTCGTTCCTCAACAATCTCTGTTTGAATGATTGGTGGTTCCGGAGGAAAGTTTAATGGTTCAGGATCTTTGAACCGTTCCTGAATATTTTCTGGATTCTCAATTGTGAGGTTTGTTTCAAAAACTGGATTATCGGAAATTTGAACTGAAGTACTTGGTCGACTGGATGACGATTCTAAAGAAAAATCAACGGCGGTTATATTTGTTAAACGATGTCTTGATCGAGTTACAGGTGGTGAACGTACAAAAGGTGATGAACGTCTTGCTCGGTGCATTCACAGAATATCCTATTAGTTTTTAAAAGGAAAGAAAAATTATAATAAGTTATCCAATCAATAGACTTTTCTGATTTTGCCCACGTTTCGAATAGCCAAAAGATGCAGCAGAGGGGCAGGATTCGTTTGGTCTCAATATAATTGAGGACTGTTTGGCTCCAATAACCCGGTCCACGTACAAATCCAACTATTACTACGAACCAGAAAATTTTGATGTCTATCAATTTAACTACTCAAAATAAATTTTCGTAATTTTAAGAAATTTAGATAAGAAGTAGAAAAAAAATTCTAAGTCCTAAAACTAGAATGGCGAGAAATAAGAGAGAAAAAGATTGCGCGTCGAAAAATGTCGAAAAAGAAAAAATGGTTGAAAAATAAAAGGTGACGGAAAAATAAAAGAAACTTATCAAAACTTAAAAATACTTAACTAATTTAACCTTATTACTATAACTAACTTAAAATTATAATCGCAAATTGAAATTACTAATTGGAATGATAATTGATACATAGTAAAAGGTCTAAAAATATTAAAGCTTACAAGAAAAACTAAATCCCAAATGGAAATAACTTAA
The DNA here is from genome assembly GCF_046630445.1 of Rutidosis leptorrhynchoides. NCBI lineage: Eukaryota > Viridiplantae > Streptophyta > Magnoliopsida > Asterales > Asteraceae > Rutidosis > Rutidosis leptorrhynchoides. The sequence goes on along the minus strand of NC_092333.1, from coordinate 101,105,542 downwards.
AAAGAAACTAAAACTTAAAAAGGCGTCGCAAAATTCTAAAGCACCTAAATCTTAGTTTAAAGAAAAAGCAGTTAAGGAATTCTACGGCAAAGCCTAAAAATCTAGGAGTAAAAATAACTATAGCAAAAACTAATTTTAAAATTAATTATGAGCTAAAAATACAAATATTACGCTACAACGATTAAAAAGGGACAAAATATAAAAAGTTATTAAAAGTTGTAAAAAGTACAATTTTTATAAAAATATTATTTTTATATTATTTATTTAATAAAACTACAAATAATACAATTTTATTAAAACTAATTTAACAAAATACAACAAATTAAATAAAAAGTAAAATTAAATCTAATAATAATAATAATAGTAATTAGGTTTTAATAATAATAATAATAATAATAAATAATAACCCGTGATTAGGGTTTTTGTCCGAGTGTCAGAGGCCCTCCGCGAGTCGCGGCTAATAAAGAGGAAAACCCCGCGAGTCGCGGGGATTCAGAATTCAGTTGACAGATTGTACTTTTACGCGTTTTTCTTTATTTTTTTTTTTTTTATTTTGTTTTCTGTTTTTTTAAATTAAATAAAAGATATTAAAATTAAAACTTATATTTTTATAAACTAAAATAAAAATAAAGAAACTTATAAAACTTAAATATTTAACAAAATCCTAAAAATACTTATATTTTTGTTTTTCTTTTTATATTTTTGAATGATTAAAACGTAATTTTTTACAAAAACGACTTTTAATAAAAGTAGATAAAAATCTTTTTTTTTTTTATTAGCGTTGCGCTTCCGGCTTTTAAGATGTAAGTTCCCCGGCAGCGGCGCCAAAAATACTTGATGTCAAAGCAGAGGGGTATAAAATACTATTAAATTTTAGCAGAAAATACTATTAAATACGATACAATTTTACACAAGATATTTATTTATTTATAGAATGGATATACTTAAACCTTGCTACAACACTTATAGGCAGTGTACCTAATCGTACAGTAGTGTAGTTTTTAGTAAGTCCGGTTCGTTCCACAGGGAAATCTTTAAGCAAAGCTCAACGCTATATTAGTTTACTTTTATAAAAATACAAATATATATATAAGTAATATTATTATTATAAAGGGGGGTTTTTACCGTTTAATGACCGGTTTGTCGATTTTAAAACTTTAGTCGCAGTTAAAACCTAATGTAAAATATAAAATAAATACAAGACTTTAAATTAAAGCGTAAAGTAAATAACGATAATGAAATTGCGAATAATAAAAATGCGATAAAAATTAAATTGCGATAATTAAAAAGTACGATAATTAAAAGTGCGATAAAATGAAATAACAATAAATAAAAGTGCGATAATTAGAAGTGCAATTAAATATACAATAAAGGAAATAAAATATGATATAAAAGAATTATGCTTATTTAAACTTCCGTAATCATGATGTTTGACGTGTTGATTTTAGTTTTATGCCCTTGGGTTAATTGTCCTTTGTCCTGGATTATTCAATATGTCCGTCTGGTTTTTGTCCATAACAGTCCATCAGTCATAAATATAAATTGCAAGTGTCCTTGTCAAATTATTATTATACCCGAAGATAAATATTCCAACTAATTGGGGATTCGAATTGTAACAAGGTTTTAATACTTTGTTTAATGAATACACCAGGTTATCGACTGCGTGTAAACCAAGGTTTTACTACTTTGTTAACAATTACACCAATTACCCTTGAATGTAATTTCACCCCTGTTTTAATTATTCTAGTGGCTATTAATCCATTCCCGTGTCCGGTTAAATGAACGATTATTCGTACAAATAAATACCCCGCCCATCGTGTCCGATCGAGTGTATATGGTAATTTATAGGGACGCCCAATTGTAAATCTTTATATTAACATTAACAAACTTTCATTTAGTTAAACAAATATAAAGCCCATTAATAGCCCATAGTCTAGTTTCCACAAGTGTCGTTCTTTTGTCCAAACCCCAATTATGGTACAAAGCCCAATTACCCAATTTTAGTAATTAGCCCAACATCATGATTACTTCGTTTTAAATAAGCATAATAATAACTTAGCTACGAGACATTAATATAAAAAGGTTGAACATAACTTACAATGATTAAAAATAGCGTAGCGTTACACGGACAGAATTTCGACTTACACCCTTACAACATTCGCTAACATACCCTTATTATTAGAATTATAATTAAAATTAAAATATAAATTATAAATATAAATATATATTACTCGTATATATTGAGAGAGAGATAAAAATGGATGATATTTTGATCAGAATTCGGGTTGATTTATAGCCAGGAATGGTTTTTGGGGCTCCGCGACTCGCGGCAAAAACCCCTTTAAACTCCGCGAGTCGCGGAGAGGTATTTTCATTTTACACCCTTGGAGTTTCCTGCTGCCGACGGTTTTAAATATATATATATAATATATATATAATTAATATAATTAATTATATATTATATTATATTTATATACATAGTTAACTTGTAATTTTTAGTCCGTTGCGTCGAGCGTTAAGAGTTGACTCTAGTCCCGGTTCCGGATTTTCGAACGTCCTCGCGTACAATTTAATATCTTGTACTTTGCGTTTTGAATCTTGTACTCTTGTGATTTCGAGACGTTTCTTATCAATAATTGGAACCTTTTTGATTGTCTTTTGTTCTTTTGAGCTTTTTGGTCGTTTGCGTCTTCAAATCGTCGAATCTGTCTTTTGTCTTCACCTTTTATTATTTAAACGAATATCACTTGTAAATAGAACAATTGCAACTAAAAGCTTGTCTTTCTTGAGGAATAATGCTATGAAATATATGTTCGTTTTTAGCATTATCATGTACCACTTCTTGTGGTAATGGCTTTAGCTGTTTCATTTCGGGGGTTAGCATTTGTATCACTAGGTAGACTTCCCGGTTTTCTTTCACCTATTAACCTTGCTAGGTTACTTACTTCTTGTTCCAGATTTTGAATAGAAGCTTGTTGATTTCTAAATGCTTGAGCATTTTGTTCATTAGTTTGTTTCTGAGATGTGAAAACTGCGTTTGAGTTTCAACTAGCTTCATCATCATATCTTCTAAATTCGGCTTTTTATCATCGGTTTGTTGTGGTGGTTTGTTTTGAAAATTAGGTCTTTGCTGGTTGTAAGTACTATTGGATACTTGTTGATTGCTAGGACCTTGTTGGTTGTTGTATGGAATATTTCGGTTATAATTCTGGTTTTGATTGTAAATCGGTCTTGGCGGTTGATAATTATTCTGATAATTATTTCCAGGCCTTTGGTTTATGTATGAAATATTCTCTCTTTGTTCCATTGTTAATTCAATACTGAGACAATCTTTTGTCAAATGTGGTCCTCCACACTGCTCATAACTAATTCGTATTGAGTGAATATCTTTAGTCATCTTGTCCATTCGTCTCTCGACAGCATCTATCTTTCGAAAATGGAATCTAAGTCATGGCTAGAATCGGCTCTAGCTGATTTAGATGATCTAATGATATCTTTTTCTTGGTGCCACTCATGTGAGTGGGAAGCAGTGTTATCAATAATTTTGTAAGCATCAGTTTCGGTTTTCTTCATAATAGAACCACCAGCTGCTATATCTATGTCTTTCCTAGTAGTGATGTCGCATCCTTGGTAGAATATTTGTACTATTTGACAGGTGTCTAAACCATGTTGCGGACATCCTCTTAACAACTTTCCAAATCTAGTCCACGCCTCATATAGAGTTTCATTCGGCTTCTGTGTGAATGTAACAATTTCTCCTTGAAGTCTTACGGCTTTAGATGCAGGAAAGAATTGTTTAAGAAATTTTTCAACTAATACGTCCCATGTATCAATCGCCCCTTCAGGTAACGATTCCAACCAATCTTTGGCTTCTCCCTTTAAAGTCCAGGGAAATAACATGAGATATATCTGTTCATCCTCCACTTCTCGGATTTTAAATAGTGTGCAGATCCTATTAAAGGTACGTAGATGTTCATTTGGATCTTCCTTCGGCGCACCACTAAATTGGCATTGATTAGTCACCATGTGTAGAATTTGTCCTTTGATTTCATAATCTGGCGCATTAATGTCTGGATGAGTAATTGCGTGACCTTGGCCAGTGCGTTTAGCTCTCATTCGGTCTTCCATACTTAATGGTTCTGTTACTTCCATAATTAAATTTGTTGAATCGGAATCACTAGAGGATTCTGATTTAATGGTTCGTTCCTCAACAATCTCTTTTTGAATGATTGGTGGTTCCGGAGGAAAATTTAGTGGTTCAGGATCTATGAATCGTCCCTGAATATTCTCCGGATTCTCAATTGTGAGGTCGGGTTCAAAAAATGGATTATCGAAAATTTGAACTGGAGTACTTGGTCGACTGGATGATGATTCTAAAGAAAAATCAACGGCAGTAATATTTGCTAAATGTCTTGATCTAGTTACAGGTGGTGAACGTACAAAAGGTGATGAACGTCTTGCTCGGTGCATTCACTAAATATCCTATTAGTTTTTAAAAGGAAAGAAAAATTATAATAAGTTATCCAATCAATAGACTTTTCTGATTTTGCCCACGTTTCGAATAGCCAAAAGATGCAGCAGAGGGGCAGGATTCGTTTGGTCTCAATATAATTGAGGACTGTTTGGCTCCAATAACCCGGTCCATATACAAATCCAACTATTACTACGAACCAGAAAAATTTGATGTCTATCAATTTAACCACTTAAAATAAATTTTCGTAATTTTAAGAAATTTAGATAAGAAGTAGAATAAAAATCTATGTCCTAAAACTAGAATAGCGAGAAATAAGAAAGAAAAAGAGTTCGTCAAAAAAGGATCGAAAAAGAAAAATAAGAAAGAAAAATAAAAGGCGACGGAAAAATAAAAGAAACTTATAAAACTTAAAAACACTTGACTAACCCAACCTTATCACTACAACTAACTTAAAATTATAATCGCAAATTGAGATTACTAATTGGAATGATAATTGATACATAGGTAAAAGTCGTCTAAAAATATTAAAGCTTACAGGAAAAACTAAATCCCAAATGGAAATAACTTAAAAAGAAACTAAAACTTAAAAAGGCGTCGCAAAATTCTAAAGTACCTAAATCTTAGTCTAAAGAAAAAGCACTTAAGGGATTTTACGGCAAAGCCTAAAAATCTAGAAGTAAAAATAACTATGGCAAAAACTATGAGTTAAAAATAAAAATATTACGCTAAAACGATTAAAAAGGGACAAAATATAAAAATAAACTAAAAGTTGTAAAAAGTACAATTTTTATAAAAATATTATTTTTATATTAATTATTTATTAAAACTATTAATTTTATATTTTATTAAACTAATTAAAATAAAATAAACTAATAAAAACTAAATATTATAATAAATATACCCTAATTAGGGTTTAAGTTTAAATATAATAATAAAAACCCGTAATTAATGCTGCTACGGCGGGTACAGACTGTCTTCGCGAGTCGCGGTATTCGAGGCTGCAAACTCAGCGAGTCGCGGGGTTCCAAAATTCAACTCTGGTACAGTTTTTTAATTCGACGTTTTTTTTTTATATGTTTAAATCAAAATATTTATATAATAAAAACTTATATTTAAAAACTAAAATAAAAATAGAACTACTTTATAATTTTAAAAATAGATTTATATATATATTAAATTTTTTTTTTGGTTTTTTTTTTATGTTCAAAATAAACACAAAATATTTAAATAAAACTTATATTTTTATAAAATAAAAATAAAGAAACTTTATAAAACTTAAATATTTAACAAACTCTTAAAAATATTTATATTTTTGTTTTCTTTTTATATTTTCGAATAATTAAAAACGTATTTTTTTTACAAAAACGTATTTTTATAAAAGTAAACTAAAACTAAAAATCTTTTTTTTTTATATTAGCGTTGCGCTTCCGGCTTTTAAGCGAATCCCCGGCAGCGGCGCAAAAAAAACTTGATAGTTAAAGCTAAGGGGTATAAAATACTATTAATTTTTAGCTGGAAATACTATTAAATACGATACAATTTTACACAAGATATTTATTTATTTAGAGAATGGATATACTTAAACTTTGCTACAACACTTATAGGCAGTGTACCTAATCGTACAGTAGTGTAGTTTTTAGTAAGTCCGGTTTGTTCCACATGGAAAATCTTTAAACAAAGCTTAACGCTATATTAGTTTACTTTTATAAAAATACAAATATATATACAAGTAATATTATTATTATAAAGGGGGGTTTTTACCGTTTAATGACCGGTTTGTCGATTTTAAAACTTTAGTCGCAGTTAAAACCAAATGTAAAATAATAAATAAATACAAGACTTAATTTAAAGCGTAAAGTGAATAACGATAATGAAATTGCGAATAATAAAAGTGCGATAAAATAAACTTGCGATAATTAAAAAGTACAAAAATTAAAGTGCAATTAAATACAATAACAATAAATAAAATGCGATAATTAGAAGTGCAGTTAAATTTAAAATAAAGGAAATAAAATATGAAATAAAAGAATTATGCTTATTTAAACTTCCGTAATCATGATGTTTGACGTGTTGATTTTAGTTTTATGCCCATGGGTTAATTGTCTTTTGTCCTGGATTATTTAATATGTCCATACGGATTTTGTCCATAATAGTCCATCAGTCATAAATATAAAGAGCGAAAGCCTTCGTCAAATAATTCTTATTCCCGAAGTCAAATATTCCAACTAATTGGGGATTCGAATTGTAACAAGGTTTTAATACTTTGTTTAATGAATACACCAGGTTATCGACTGCGTGTAAACCAAGGTTTTACTACTTTGTTAAAAATTACACCAATTACCCTTGAATGTAATTCACCCCTGTTTCAACAAGTCTATTAACTATTAATCCAGTTCCGTATCCAGTAAAATGAATAATTATTGGTATTTATAGATATCCCGCCCACCGTACCCAGTCAAGCGTATGTGGTTATATATAAATACGTCGAATTATAAGTTTGTATATTAAATTAACAAGGTATTGTTTAGTTAATATAAAACCCATTAATAACCCATAGTCTAATTTCCATAAGTGTCGTTCTTTTATCCAAACCCCAATTATGGTACAAAGCCCAATTACCCAATTTTAGTAATTAGCCCAACATCATGATTACTTCGGATTTAAATAAGCATAATAAAAACTTAGCTACGAGACATTAAATTAAAAAGGTTGAACATAACTTACAATGATTAAAAATAGCGTAGCGTTACACAGACAGAATTTTGACTTACACCCTTACAACTTTCGCTAACATACCCTTATTATTAGGATTAAAATTAAAATTAAAATATAAATTATAAATATTACGTATATAGATAGAGAGATTGATATTTTTAGATGAAAAATTGATCAGAATTCGTTGGGCTTTATAAGGAGTTTCAGTTTTTGGGGCTCCGCGACTCGCGGCCCTTTTCTTCTTCAAACTCCGCGAGTCGCGGAGATCGTTTTCACAGCTCACCCACATTTGGCTCTTTGTTTGCCGATGATTTATTTTATAAATATAATATATATATATATATATAATTAATATAATTAATTATATATTATATTATATTTATATACATAGTTAACTTGTAATTTTTAGCCCGTTGCGTCGAGCGTTGAGAGTTGACTCTGGTCCCGGTTCCGGATTTTCGAACGTCCTTGCGTACAATTTAATATCTTGTACTTTGCGTTTTGAATCTTGTACTCTTGTAATTTCGAGACGTTTCTTATCAATAATTGGAACCTCTTTGATTGTCTTTTGTACTTTTGAGCTTTTTGGTCATTTGCGTCTTCAATTCGTCGAATCTGTCTTTTGTCTTCACCTTTTATTATTTAAACGAATATCACTTTTAAATAGAACAATTGCAACTAAAAGCTTGTCTTTCTTGAGGAATAATGCTATGAAATATATGTTCGTTTTTAGCATTATCAATGATGCACGAGTTGTAGTCAATTTTTTAAAACGTCTTTTTGCTAGGTTCGGAACACCGAAAGCTTTAATAAGTGATCGGGGTACTCATTTTTGTAATAATCAACTTGAAAAAGTTCTCAAAAGATATGGAGTAACTCATAAAATCTCCACTGCTTATCATCCACAAACAAGTGGACAAGTTGAAAATACCAACCGAGCTTTAAAACGTATTCTAGAGAAAACCGTAGGATCAAATTCGAAGGAATGGTCCATTAAATTGGAGGATGCACTTTGGGCTTTTAGAACAGCCTACAAAACTCTAATTGGAACCACACCTTTTAGACTCGTTTACGGAAAAGCATGTCATCTTCCAGTAGAAATTGAACACAAAGCATTTTGGGCTTTGAAGACATGTAATCTTGATTTACATGAAGCTGGACGTCTACTATTAAGTCAACTAAATGAATTAGAAGAATTAAGACATGAAGCATACGAAAATTCGTTAATCTATAAAGAAAGAACGAAGAAATGGCATGATAAAAGAATCAGAATATTAAAAGAATTTAAAGAAGGAGACAGAGTTCTTCTTTTCAATTCACGATTCAAGCTATTTCCCGGAAAATTGAAATCAAGATGGTCTGGACCATTTATAGTCAAAAGAGTTTTTCCATACGGAACAGCAGAATTAATAAATTCAAATGGAATTGAATTTAAGGTTAATGGTCACAGAGTTAAACATTACGTACATGATCTGATGGAAGTTGACAACGAAGTTAATCACAATTTCAACACCACATCTAACTAAGTGTGGGGAGGTTCGAATCTTTTTAGGGTAATATGTTAGATATTCTGTTTTCGTGTAGTCTTCGAGAATGGAATTCGAATGGTCTTTCCCTAGCAGACCCTAAAGATCTAGTCTTCTCCCCCTATTCTGAATTTTTATTTTTTTTAGGTTTTACGAGATGAAGAATTCCTGTGAACTAAACCATGGTCTAATGCTACACGCTTTGATCACTAAACGTAATAATGATACACTCCTGAGTGACCTGTTATCAGTAATAAGAGCCAAATTGGACGGAGTAAGAAAAGAATCCAGGAACGAAAATAATAAGTTACAATTTGGTAAAGAAAAATCAAAATCTGCAGCGAAAAGAAGAGCACGATACCTTGAAAGATGTCACAAATGCGGAAAATGGTCACACGAAGGAAAATGCTCGACGAATCAGACATATTCCAATACCGAGTTCGTTACTTTATGCAGAGAAGGGCTATTCATATGTTTCGAAGAAAAATCGTTGAATGCTCGAGGTTACGCCTATGTAGCTATGGAAAACCAATTAGTCCGACTATCTTATGAGTGGGCTAAAACAGGTCACTGAGAATTCTATATTACAGGTAAGTATGTACAGTTTTTATTATTATTTTATTGCTTTTAACCTTTTGATATTAAACGCTAAATTGTTCGCTATAAAGTATTAAATTGGTATTCAATAAAATTAGGTTTTGCGACCGAAATTATTGATATCATACAAAAATTTATTATATCACTGCGAAATTTACCGTTTATTCTTAAGGTATAAATATCTTTAATCAATCAACTCAAAATATTTCAAAAATTCGTCATGAGTTAAACTAGGTTATGGAACCGAAATTACTTTACCGAAAAGAGAGGCGTATATTTTTGATAATATTTGATTGATTAAAGTGGGATAAAAGACCAAAAAGATTTTTAATTTTTTATTTTTACTTTATTTTTAAAATTAATATATTAATATTAAATTATTATTGTAAACTTTTTAAAATCAATATATTTAAGTTTGTAAATATTTGAAAAATTAATATTTTTAATATAAGTTTGTATGTATAAAAACAAAAATATAATATGAATTTGATGTGAATTTAAAAACAAAAATTTACTTTATTTCGCTAAATTAAAAATTGATTTCTAAAAATTCTTCGTGAGTTGAAAACTAGGTCGTTGAACCGAAATTGATCTACCCAAGGGAGGGACGAGAACTTTTATTATCATTATTTTTAATCTTATTGAATTAAAGTATGCCAAAAACATTAAAAAAACCCAAAAATCTTTATTTTTAAAACCGCGCTTAAAAATGACAAATTTTAAAATTTTGTCGAGGGACGGACTAGGACATCGTTCCGAAACGCCCTCATCCTAAAAAGAAACAAAATTTCAATTTTTAATTAAATATATGTTTTATTAAGTAAGGGTTTTTATATATATAAAAAAAAAAGCAAAAGTTACTGTACCCGAACCCCATGCGATCGCATGAGATTTGGCCTTCCAATCCATGCGATCGCATGGAGCTGGAATTTTGGCCAGAAACAAAAGGCAGTCTGTTCTGCTCTCTTCACAAACACACACAACATACACGAACACATACACATATTATCTCCTAAAATCACCATTTTAACACCAAAATTCACCAAATTTATTGCTACAATCCGCTCTAAACATGAATTTGATAAAAAGTTTATCAAAAAGGGTAACAATTTCATCCCTAAACCTCTTTAAATTTGATTTTTAGTGTTCTTGAGCTATATTTTACCTGATTTGATTTTGTTAGTTTCTAGTGTAATTAGAGTTAAATTGTTAGTATTTTATGCATGTATAACCTAGATTGATGCTATTTAACATGATTTGAAGCCAAAAACTTCAAAATTTTTAGGAATCTAGGGTTTGTGTTCTTGAACAATTTGGGGCTTTTTGATATAAACAGGTTATGGCCGATTTTTGTCATGAATTATTGCTAAATTAAGTAGTGTAACATGTTTAGGTATCTAAATGATCCAAACTTTGATCCTAAACATGATTTTTGAGAATTAAAGTGGACTTTTTAAGTCCAAAATTCATGAACTTTATTAATTTGATATAATTGTCATTTGAGACTTGTTTAATTGTTAGTAATGACTATTTTGACATGTTATTTAAGTTAAATGCTTATGAACTTTGTATACATTTTTATATATGCTTATTTAAAAAAGTGTAGAATTGTAAAAATTGTGAAAATGTGTATAAGTTTAATTTTGATTTAACATGTTATTGTAATTGTTTCAATTTGTTATTTTGCTAACACTAATGCATATTTGGATGCACAAATTTTGTGTTTAATGTGTTTTGCAGAGATTTACAGATACTGATGGTGCAACATCATCATCCAGGCAACCTGCTCTAGAACCTGAACCAGAAATGCAATATGAACCTGAACCGGAGCAACAACAGGAACCACAACAACAACAACCTGATCAACACGTACCTTATTATGATTCGCTACAATTTGTTGATACCTTTACAGTATTTCCGATGCATCCACCAGTAGAATACACAACAATTCCTGAACACACGTTGCATCCTAATCTGAGATTCGATAGAAGCTGGAGAGATTACCCATCATATAAAAGTAACAAATTCAAACTGCTACCAAAAAATGTAGAAGTGTCAAGGGTAATCGATTGGGATCCTTTGGAAAGGGTCCAACTAGCTAACTCAATTAGACAGCATTTAATCAAAGGTATGGCAGCTCTTCTTTTACCGATTGGGAATGTCTATTCATCATTCGTAGACCTGTATATAAGGAATGGTGTATAGAGCTTATAAGTACTATAGCATAAAATGCAGATGTAGATAGGTTAGATGATAGAAGTTTTCTTAGGTTTATACTTGGCCGTAGGATGTACAGGATGTCCATGCTGGACATGGCCAAGGCATTACAGATTTACACTCCTGGTGAATTACTACTACCCGATTGTATGAATTTGATTTATCGTGGTGAAAGGGTAGATAGGAATTTTGACGCGAACGTCGTTTGGAGGCGTATGTCAAACTATAATGTTTTTACACTGGGAGGAAAACACTCCTACTTACATATTAACAAAGCCGAGCTTCGTATAATTCATAGATTTTTGGCTAACTCGATTACACAGAGAGGTCACAACAAGGAGAAAATGACCTTACATGATTTATTTTACCTAAAGTGTATTCGAGACCCAAGAGGCTTTGTTAATATCCCCTACTGTGTTAGTTTTTATTTATCTAAAATGGTAGAAGGAATACAGGAAGGGGGGATTATAGGAGGAGGTATTTTTGTTACTCTCATTGGAGAGTATTTGGGTGTAAATAGGGACCAAGGGGGTCCACTTTTGGAATGTAGGGAACAGGTTGAGCCTTTAGGATTAAAGGTCTATCAGGGTGCTAAAGTATTAAAGAGCAGACGCAACCAACCAGTACCCTATGAAGGTAGTCATCCTCAGGTAGAGAGAGTTTCAGATGAGGAAATGGAGGAAGCGGATGACATTAGGGATGTCATTAGGGAGGCTATGACTGAAGTCTACCAGCGTGTAGACGAGGTAGATATGACAAACGGGGATAGATTTAGTCAGATGGAGCAGTGGCAAGCCCGGAATGATTACGAGCATTCCAGGCAACGACAGCATGATAGATGAGACTATCATCAGTGTCAGATTATGAGCCGGCTGTCACCTCAGGATCACTACGTTCTGACCCGACCCGATTACTATCCTCCACACCAGCCCGAGATGAGACCACCATATACTCTCTACGACCCTAACCAGGCCTACCAGTACACCTATCACCAACCATGGAACCCGGACGATGACATGAACTGGAACCCCTATCCAGATTGATATAGTTCCGTTGGTGATTTCTATGATTTTTATCTTTTTATGATTTTTATTTATGTTTAAACATATGATATTGTGATACATTAATGTATTGTTTAATATTTTTATTATTTTGTACTAATATTTCATATTTGATTTGAAAGTGAGATTTAAAGTCCCATTTCAAATTACCATGCATGTTTATATTTGTATGTATGTATATTGTCAATTGTACACAACATGGTAAAACAGCGCATTTTCAAAGACTGACATTAAGTTCAGCAAAAGCTACTAATTTTGACGACAAAACGAAAAACAAATGTGATGTAACAACAAGACGGAATGAACAAATGATGTGCACCATTTATCATTCAACAAACAAACGCCAATATGTTTGGAAACTTTGGTAAAATTTAATCATTTTTCTACGCTAATCACCCTCAATAATTTAAATTGTTACTGATTTCTTGCAAATGAGTGCATTGCAAGATCTTAAGTGTGGGAAGGGGTTAAATTCTTTCGGATTTTTAAAAATTTTAACTTAAACACTTGGTTACCATTAAAAATACTAGTAAAGCAGTAGTTGTATTAGAATCTAGTGCTCTCCGATAATAAAGAACAGCCCTAGTCTTATATACTGACTACCCAATTCTAGTAAAAAATTTCAAAATTTTCAATTAAATGAATTCAAAATCATGTTTATACATATTTATGAACGATAAAACTAGGTGTTAACACCGAAATTATTGTTACCTCGGAAAGGACATAAATTGAGAAACAAACCAAAATATTAGAATTTATTTAAAAATGGAATAGAGGACAATAAAAAGGCAAAGAAAGGAAAATAAAAGCCAAGTGTGGGAAAAATTTACCAAGTTATTTTGAACATATATCACATATTTTTGTACAAATAACTGAAGATGCTTTTGCTTTAGACTAAACTAATCAGTTTTACCCGATTTACTATAATATATTTGAAAGAAAGATGGATCTACACGATGAATCAATTCCCTCATTAAAAGGAAGTAAAGTCTTCCGAAAAAGACACGCGCTTCTTGATTTAGGTCATGAAGTTGTCGTCCAGACCAGTTGTAGAGTCTACGAAAAACCTTGAAAAGTTTTCTCGAAAATCAGCTGGATATCCACGGACCTCAGCATCAAACAGGGTCGCTAAGTGGTCAGACTTATCCTAACCATGAGAGGATCTGTCTCGTAAAATGGGGAGGATGCCGTGCAAATTAGCTTGATAAGACTAATGAATCAGACCCCCAGAAAGGATAATCTCCTTAAAGATTAAAAATCAACTTTTAAGACTGATATTGCTCAATCCCAGAGATTGACCTTAAAGATTGAGAATTACAAACTCGTAGAATTCGATGATATCTAAACTCGAGCTTGAACGAGAAAATATTTTGATCAAAATTACAAACCGATTTGTTTTCTGAAAATCCATTTTCAATGCGTTCATTACCATTGAACGTAAAATCCGAGGAATTCACCTGAAATTCATTAGGTCACCTGAACCAAATCGGGTGTCAACCGTAAGAACGGTGGTTGCATAGTATGGTCAAAGACAGGACCTTATGCCAGACCGAAAAATTATAAGGGTGAGCTTTACTATTGCTCCTACCAAGGATAGTAATTGCATCCGACGCGTTATAGACCATAATTAAAAGTATGTCAGGGGACATTGCCTTAACAGTTGCTTGTTCAATGCTTTCCTTTACAACCGGACGGTAGTTTACTGAAAGGTAATATACGGAGCAAGTATACTGGATGTGTTACTTTCCCAATACAAGGTTAGCAAGTGGGTGACACAAAACCGCAAGTTTTGAGCTAAAATTTTCAAATATGAAACCCACCAAACCCACAAAAACATTTTGCAACACCGGTGAAGGGTTATTCCGGAAAACTTATCTAGGGTAAAAGCTAGATTTAATTTTCAAAAAGATCAAATGTTTTCATAAAGATCCAATTTCCTAATGGATCTAAATTTTTATAGTCATGTGGGACTGTAAACCACATCGTTACTATCATTGTTTATACCACCGTATAGAAATCACTGATGTACAAAGTGTGAAGAATAAAGAAGTGATTCTAGTATTTTTATTTCAAGACTATATTGATTAAGGACAAGCAACGCTCAAGTGGGAATATTTGATAATGCTAAAAACGAACATATATTTCATAGCATTATCCCTCAAGAAAGACAAGCTTTTAGTTGCAATTGTTCTATTTACAAGTGATATTCGTTTAAATAATAAAAGGTGAAGACAAAAGACAGATTCGACGAATTGAAGATGCAAACGACCAAAAAGCTCAAAAGTACAAAATACAATCAAAGTGGTTCCAATTATTGATAAGAAACGTCTCAAAATTACAAGAGTACAAGACGCGAAACGCAAAATACAAGATATTAAATTGTACGCAAAGACGTTCGAAAATCCGGAACCGGGACCAAAGTCAACTCTCAACGCTCTACGCAACGGACTAAAAATTACAAGTCAACTATGCACATAAATATAATATAATATAATATTTAAATAATTCTTAAAATTATTTATATATTATATATTATATTTAAAACCGTCGGCAGAATGCAAACAAAGACATGTGAGCTGGAATCCCAGGCCATGCGATCGCATGGCCTGCATGAGATAATCTCATGCGATCGCATGAGCCAAAAAGTCAGGCCACATGCTATAAATTTCGCAGTTTTGAGCGATCTTTTATACATCCATATATCTTTCTCTCTATCTCACTCGTATAATATATATATATATATATATATATATATATATATATATATATATATATTATAATTTTAATTTTAATTTTAAATTCTAATAATAAGGGTATGTTAGCGAATGTTGTAAGGGTGTAAGTCGAAATTCTGTCCGTGTAACGCTATGCTATTTTTAATCACTGTAAGTTATGGTTAATGTTATTTTTAAATTAATGTCTCGTAGCTAAGTTATTATTATGCTTATTTAATGCCGAAGTAATCGTGATGTTGGGCTAAATATTAAAATTGGGTAATTGAGCTTTGTACCATAATTGGGGTTTGGATAAAAGAACGACACTTGTGGAAATTAGACTATGGGCTATTAATGGGTTTTATATTAACTAAATGATACCTCGTTGATTTAATATATAGACTTATAATTTGACGTATTTATGTATAACCACATACGCTTGACTGGGCACGGTGGGCGGGATATCTATAAATACCAATAATTCTTCATTTTACCGGACACGAAACTGGATTAATAGTTAATAGACTTGTTGAAACAGGGGTGGATTACATTCAAGGGTAATTGGTGTAATTGTTAACAAAATTGTAAAACCTTGGACTACACGCAGTCGATAACCTGGTGTATTCATTAAACAAAGTATTAAGACCTTGTTACAATTCGAATCCCCAATTAGTTGGAATATTTGACTTCGGGAATAAGAATAATTTGACGAAGACTTTCGCACTTTATGATTATGACTGATGGACTATTATGGACAAATCCGTATGGACATACCGAATAATCCAGGACAAAGGACAATTAACCCATGGGAATAAACTAAAAACAACACGTCAAACATAATGATTACGGAAGTTTAAATAAGCATAATTCCTTTATTTCATATTTAATTTCCTTTATTTCATATTTAATTGTACTTTTAATTATTGTACTTTTATTTATTGTCATTTTATTTAATTGCACTTTTAATTATCGTACTCTTTAATTATCGCAATTTTATTTTATCGCACTTTTATTTATCACAATTTCATTATCGTTATTTAATTTACGCTTTAAATTAAATTATATTTATTTTTAATATTTTACATTAGGTTTTAACTGCGACTTAAGTTTTAAAATCGACAAACCAGTCATTAAACGGTAAAAATCCCCTTTTATAATAATAATAATACTACTTATATATATTTTTGTATTTTTACAATTATAAGTAAAAAAATATAGCGTTAAACTTGGCTAAGTCTCCCTGTGGAACGAACCGGACTTACTAAAAACTACAATACTGTACGATTAGGTACACTGCCTATAAGTGTTGTAGCAAGGTTTAGGTATATCCACTCTATAAATAAATAAATCACTTGTGTAAAATTGTATCGTATTTAATAGTATTTCCTTGTAAAAATATAACTATTTCGTATACACCCCTTGCATAACATCAGAAGCTCTTAATAATTACCTGAGAATAAACATGCTTAAAACGTCAACAAAAATGTTGGTGAGTTATAGGTTTAACCTATATATTATCAAATCATAATAATAGACCACAAGATTTCATATTTCAATATACATCTCATACATAGAGATAAAAATCATTCATATGGTGAACACCTGGTAACCGACATTAACAAGATGCATATAAGAATATCCCCATCATTCTGGGACATCCATCGGACATGATATAAAAACTCGAAGTACTAAAGCATCCACTACAACGGATGGGGTTTGTTGAGCCCAATAGATCTATCTTTCGGATTCGAGTCAATTAGTAGACTGGTTTAGTAATTCTTAGGTTACCAAGTAAAAAGGGGCATATTCGGCTTCGATCGTTCAACCATAGAAAGTAGTTTCATGTACTTGTGTCTATTTTGTAAAACATTTAAAAAGCTGCATGTATTCTCATCCCAAAAATATTAGATTTTAAAAGTGGGACTATAACTTACTTTCACAGATTTACTTCGTCGGGAAGTAAGACTTGGCCACTGGTCGATTCACGAACCTATAACAAATATGTACATATATATCAAAGTATGTTCAAAATATATTTACAACATTTTTAATACGTTTTACTGTTTTAAGTTTATTAAGTCAGATGTCCTAATAGTAACCTACAACTAGTTGTCCACAGTTAGATATACAGAAATAAAGCAATATATAATATCTCGAATCAATCCACGACCTCGTGTATACAAGCCTCAGGCTAGATCACAAATCAAAGTATATAATATTTTGGAATCAACCTCAACCCTGTATAGCTAACTCCAACATTACTGCATATAGAGTGTCTATGGTTGTTCCGAAATATATATATAGATGGGTCGATATGATATGTCAAAACATTGTATTCGTGTCTATGGTATCCCAAGATTACATAATATATTAGAATATATGTATAATACAATATAAGTTAGCTAGGATATGATTTGTATAGAATTGTTACAATATTTCCCGTAGCTACAACAATCAAAAAAATATCCAATCTTGTTTTACCCATAACTTCTTCGTTTTAAATCCGTTTTGAGTGAATCAAATTGCTATGGTTTCATATTAAACTCTATTTTATGAATCTAAGCAGAAAAAGTATAGGTTTATAGTTGGAAATATAAGTTACAAGTCATTTTTGTAAGAGGTAGTCATTTCAGTCGAAAGAACGACGTCTTGATGACCATTTTGAAAAACATACTTCCACTTTGAGTTTAACCATGATTTTTGGATATAGTTTCATGTTCATAAGAAAAATAATTTTCCCAGAAGAAAAACTTTTAAATCAAAGTTTATCATAGTTTTTAATTATCAAACCTAAAACAGCCCGCGGTGTTACTACGACGGCGTATGTCCGGTTTTACGGTGTTTTTCGTGTTTCCAGGCTTTAAATCATTAAGTTAGCATATCATATAGATATATAACATGTGTTTAGTTGATTTTAAAAGTCAATTTAGAAGGATTAACTTTATTTGCGAACAAGTTTAGAATTAACTAAACTATGTTCTAGTGATTACAAGTTTAAATCTTCGAATAAGATAGTTTTATATGTACGAATCGAATGATGTTATGAACATCATTACTACCTTAATTTTAGTAGGTAAACCTACTGGAAATGAGAAAAATAGATCTAGCTTCAAAGGATCCTTGGATGGCTTGAAAGTTCTTGAAGCAGAATCATGACACGAAAACAAGTTCAAGTAAGATTTCCACTCGAAATAAGATTGTTATAGTTATAGAAATTGAATCAAAGTTTGAATATGAGTATTACCTTGTATTAGAAAGATATCTTACTGTAAATAAGAAATATTTCTTGAGGTTTGATGATCACTTTACAAGATTGGAAGTAAGCTAGCAAACTTGAAAGTATTCTTGATTTTATGAAACTAGAAGTTATAGAATTTATGAAGAACACTTAGAACTTGAAGATAGAACTTGAGAGAGATCAATTAGATGAAGAAAATTAAAGAATGAAAGTGTTTGTAGGTGTTTTTGATCGTTGGTATATGGATTAGATATAAAGCATGTGTAATTTTGTTTACTTGTAAATAAGTTATGAATGATTACTCATATTTTTGTAATTTTATGAGATATTTCATGCTAGTTGCCAAATGATGGTTCTCACATGTGTTAGGTGACTCAAATGGGCTGCTAAGAGCTGATCATTGGAGTGTATATACCAATAGTACATGCATCTAAAAGCTGTGTATTGTACGAGTACGAATACGGGTGCATACGAGTAGAATTGTTGATGAAACTGAACGAGGATGTAATTGTAAGCATTTTTGTTAAGTAGAATATTTTGATAAGTGTCTTGAAGTCTTTCAAAAGTGTAACAATACATATTAAAACACTACATGTATATACATTTTAACTGAGTCGTTAAGTCATTGTTAGTCGTTACATGTAAATGTTGTTTTGAAACCTTTAGGTTAACGATCTTGTGAAATGTTGTTAACCCGTTGTTTATTATATCTAAAGAGATGTTAAATTATTATATTATCATGATATTATGATATATTAATATATATTAGTATGATATATATACAGTTAAATGTTGTTACAACGATAATCGTTACATATATGTCTCTTTTCGAAATCATTAAGTTAGTAGTCTTGTTTTTACATATGTAGTTCATTGTTAATACACTTAATGACATGTTTACTTATCATTTATCATGATTAAACATATTGTATCAATATCTTAATATGATTCATATGTATTTAGTAAGACGTTGTTATAACGATAATCGTTATATATATCGTTTCGAGTTTCTTAATTCAGTAAACTCAATTTTATGTATATAACTCATTGTTAAAATACCTAATGAGATACTTACTTATCATAATATCATGTTAACTATATATATAATCATATATATGTCATCATATAGTTTTTACAAGTTTTAACGTTTGTGAATCACCGGTCAACTTGGGTGGTCAATTGTGCCACACGAGCCTGCGCGGCGTGCATAAACATGCCATGCCGCGCATTATCAAATCACCACCAAGCCGCACACTAAAAGTGGCGCACCGCGCATGCCCGAAATTACTCTTGCGCTCCTCACACTAAAAGTGGCGCACCGCGCGCCTTCAAAAACAGCATATGCCGACGAATTTAAATGGGGTTGCGCCGCGCATATACTGTGTAATCCCGTTGTTTTCGTTTTCTTCATAGATGCGCGCCTATACACTTAAATGGCGAGCCATACACCTTTCAAAACTTGTTTTCTTGACTTTTCTAACACTTTTAAACCACGAAACACCCCGATAACCAACTTTTTACTCACGACAACATACGAACTCTAAAAATATACCAAAATAACATGATTTTCACGAGAAATAACCAATGAGTTCCAAATCTTCAACTTACTATGAATCACAACAAATAGCCTCCAAATCATATCCAAAGGACCAAAATATGACGGATATTGTTAAGATAAATGTAGTAGAATTATGCAATATCAAATCACCCCACACTAGAGTCTTGCTTGTCCTCAAGCAATACCGACTTGAAAATAACTTCTACCATATAAATAACGTCTTCAAAAAAGAATATGTAGAACCAATCGAGCATGAACCCAATTAAGCAACTAGTGTGGGTACGGTTTTGGAGGAAAATAACAACCCTATGTCTTCCACTTTTAATCCCAACAACTCTAACATCCCAAACATGTAATCGGCATAACATAATAACTCGAACGAAATGCACCAAATATATAATCCAAATAAGTGAAAAAGAATCTCGAACCTTAAAATATCTTCTTCAATATGAACTGGGATACAAGTGGAAGCCATGAACCGAGCAAACGAACCAACGAACCATACGGGTTACCCGATGATTGGTCAGGCCAATGCCTCCCACAGTACCTAACATCGCAAGATATCGGTAAGAAAATAATGTGCTTAGGAGGATACACATTACGTCCAGATATCATCGATGATCATGAGGTGATCGTCTAATCCGTTAAATCAATCATAAAGATTGAGGTTCATCAGGCTTAAAAGCTGATGTCTTACCTTTTCGGAGGTTATCCAATGGGAATCTGATCAATCACTGACATTTTGTGTATCATGGTGCGCTCCCTATTTGACTAGAAAATCTCCCTCATTGAGACAAACGTTGACTACCAGTTTACCTGTTTGACGTTGAGGCCTGGTAGATTTCCAGTCAATTTTAGCAATGACTTTTCAAGGTTTTTCGTCACCCTACAACTGGTATGGACTACAACTTCTGAAACAAATCAGCAAGTGTGTCGTTCGGAAGACTTTACTTCCTTGAGGATGGAATAGATACATACTATGGGTCATAATAAGTGGTCGGACACAACATTGTCCTTGTTAGGAGAAACAATGAGGATCGCCCTATTAAAGTTTTTGATCTAGCGCATGGCCTGGTTTCGACCACACGATCCAATCACTGTTCATACGGTTGACACCCGCCTTGGTGCAGGTGACCTACGTATGATTTTTTATGTTAATGTAGGATTTCACATTCAAAATAATGAACATGTTTTGAAAGTTCATGACTTTCATCTCTAACAGTACCTCATCGTGATATGATGGTAATGAAATGATACAACTTAAAAGGTATACGTACCAAGTGAAACGGTTGAAAGACTTTACTTTCTTAATGAGTGGATCTGACTCACTCAGAAATGCCAATCTATTTCAATTGATACTCGGTTTGAAACAACTTTCGGAAGACTTTACTTCCTTACCAAGATGGGAACGATACATCCGAAGGTTATCAGATGGTCGAGCGCATACATTGCCCTGGTTCTGAGCACTGAAGACCGCCCTTAGGGTTTTGATCGGGCACGAGGTCCGGTTTCCGACCAAGCTATGCAATCACCGCTTTATCATGGTTTACACCCGTTTTGGTACATGTGACCTACTATTGAGTTCTCCGAACTCGTAGGATTTCATGTCCAAAATAATGAACATGTGGAACGATTTTGGCTTCTTTTGAAATCAGGAATTAAACCATAAAATTTTTAAAATTTCCCAAAAATGGCTTAAACATGATGTTTCACTCTTTTTTAAAGTTCAAAATAACCAAAACCAGATTTAATAACCACGAGAATACATACACCCACCCCACACTTGAGTTAAATAATGTCCTCATTACGTTTAAATGAAAAATGAGTATGAATTTGAGAAGACATTAGTATAAGAAGAGTTATAATTCTCGGAAATAAAATGAAATAAAATCTACAAAACTTTACATGATCATGTGCAGGTGTCTTTGTATTTCTCAACCATCAAAATACGGAACAATATGGCAGAATCTTTTCTCCTCACTACCATGCAACAAACCAAATGACCAAATGTACCTGCACATGAAACAAACCAATAAAAAAAGAAAAGAAAATATTTTGTTTTTTGTTTTTAAGGGTTTTTCACATTTTTAGGATTTTTAAGGTTTTCAAAACATCGTTTACAAACTCTACAACAATTCAAAATCCCGTAATTAGGCAGCTCCGGGATTGTAGATTCCATCATCCGACAATTTTCAGGAACCTACTCCAGTATCATCCACATCTGCCTTTGACATGAGCCATTCGTCGGCTTCTTTAGTAACCAGTACAAATTCAACAAGTTTTGCCTTTTCGATAGGCGATAAATTCGATACAAGCCTGTTACATTATTTATAGTCACCCTTACTTCTAGCCTCATGAACTCCTTTGTACAAATTTTTCATACTATGGTCAACAACAAGTTCGTCTACCAACTTCTCAACTAAAGGGTCAATGTTGTAGTGACCCGAACTTTTCCATGTTTATATATATATTAAATGAAATTGTTATTTACATGATTAAGTGTTTCCAACATGTTAAGCAATCAAACTTGTTAAGACTTGATTAATTGAAATAGGTTTCATATAGACAATTGACCACCCAAGTTGACCGGTGATTCACGAACGTTAAAACTTGTAAAAACTATACGATGACATATATATGGTTATATATATAGTTAACATGATTTTATTATAAGTATGTATCTCATTAGGTATTTTAACAATGAGTTATATACATAAAAATGAGACTATTAATTTAAGAAACTCGAAAACGATATATATAACGATTATCGTTATAACAACGTCTTACTAGGTACATATGAATCATATTAAGATATTGATACACTTGGTTAATTATGTTAAATGATAAGTAAATATATTATTAAGTGTATTAACAATGAAATACATATGTAAAAATAAGACTACTAACTTAATGATTTCGAAACGAGACATATATGTAACGATTATCGTTGTAACAACATTTAATGTATATATATCATATTAAGAGATATTCATACATGATAATATCATGATAATATAATAATTTAAAATCTCATTTGATATTATAAACATTGGGTTAACAACATTTAACAAGATCGTTAACCTAAAGGTTTCAAAACAACACTTACATGTAACGACTAACGATGACTTAACGACTCCGTTAAAATGTATATACATGTAGTGTTTTAATATGTATTTATACACTTTTGAAAGACGTCAATACACTTATCAAAATACTTCTACTTAACAAAAATGCTTACAATTACATCCTCGTTCAGTTTCATCAACAATTCTACTCGTATGCACCCGTATTCGTACTCGTACAATACACAGCTTTTAGATGTATGTACTATTGGTATATACACTCCAATGATTAGCTCTTAGCAGCCCATGTGAGTCACCTAACACATGTGGGAACCATCATTTGGCAACTAGCATGAAATATCTCATAAAATTACAAAAATATGAGTAATCATTCATGACTTATTTACATGAAAACAAAATTACATATCCTTTATATCTAATCCATACACCAACGACCAAAAACACCTACAAACACTTTCATTCTTCAATTTTCTTCATCTAATTGATCTCTCTCAAGTTCTATCTTCAAGTTCTAAGTGTTCTTCATAAATTCTACAAGTTCTAGTTACATAAAATCAAGAATACTTTCAAGTTTGCTAGCTCACTTCCAATCTTGTAAAGTGATCATCCAACCTCAAGAAATCTTTGTTTCTTACAGTAGGTTATCATTCTAATACAAGGTAATAATCATATTCAAACTTTGGTTCAATTTCTATAACTATAACAATCTTATTTCAAGTGATGATCTTACTTGAACTTGTTTTCGTGTCATGATTCTGCTTCAAGAACTTTGAGCCATCCAAGGATCCGTTGAAGCTAGATCCATTTTTCTCTTTTCCAGTAGGTTTATCCAAGGAACTTAAGGTAGTAATGATATTCATAACATCATTCGATTCATACATATAAAGCTATCTTATTCGAAGATTTAAACTTGTAATCACTAGAACATAGTTTAGTTAATTCTAAACTTGTTCGCAAACAAAAGTTAATCCTTCTAACTTGACTTTTAAAATCAACTAAACACATGTTCTATATCTATATGATATGCTAACTTAATGATATAAAACCTGGAAACATGAAAAACACCGTAAAACCGGATTTACGCCGTCGTAGTAACACCGCGGGCTGTTTTGGGTTAGTTAATTAAAAACTATGATAAACTTTGATTTAAAAGTTGTTATTCTGAGAAAATGATTTTTATTATGAACATGAAACTATATCCAAAAATTATGGTTAAACTCAAAGTGGAAGTATGTTTTCTAAAATGGTCATCTAGACGTCGTTCTTTCGACTGAAATGACTACCTTTACAAAAATGACTTGTAACTTATTTTTCTGACTATAAACCTATACTTTTTCTGTTTAGATTCATAAAATAGAGTTCAATATGAAACCATAGCAATTTGATTCACTCAAAACGGATTTAAAATGAAGAAGTTATGGGTAAAACAAGATTGGATAATTTTTCTCATTTTAGCTACGTGAAAATTGGTAACAAATCTATTCCAACCATAACTTAATCAACTTGTATTGTATATTATGTAATCTTGAGATACCATAGACACGTATACAATGTTTCGACCTATCATGTCGACACATCTATATATATTTCGGAACAACCATAGACACTCTATATGTGAATGTTGGAGTTAGCTATACAGGGTTGAGGTTGATTCCAAAATATATATAGTTTGAGTTGTGATCAATACTGAGATACGTATACACTGGGTCGTGGATTGATTCAAGATAATATTTATCGATTTATTTCTGTACATCTAAATGTGGACAACTAGTTGTATGTTACTAACGAGGACAACTGACTTAATAAACTTAAAACATCAAAATATATTAAAAGTGTTGTAAATATATTTTGAACATACTTTGATATATATGTATATATTGTTATAGGTTCGTGAATCAACCAGTGGCCAAGTCTTACTTCCCGACGAAGTAAAAATCTGTGAAAGTGAGTTATAGTCCCACTTTTAAAATCTAATATTTTTGGGATGAGAATACATGCAGGTTTTATAAATGATTTACAAAATAGACACAAGTACGTGAAACTACATTCTATGGTTGAATTATCGAAATCGAATATGCCCCTTTTTATTAAGTCTGGTAATCTAAGAATTAGGGAACAGACACCCTAATTGACGCGAATCCTAAAGATAGATCTATTGGGCCTAACAAACCCCATCCAAAGTACCGGATGCTTTAGTACTTCGAAATTTATATCATATCCGAAGGGTGTCCCAGAATGATGGGGATATTCTTATATATGCATCTTGTTAATGTCGGTTACCAGGTGTTCACCATATGAATGATTTTTATCTCTATGTATGGGATGTGTATTGAAATATGAAATCTTGTGGTCTATTGTTATGATTTGATATATATAGGTTAAACCTATAACTCACCAACATTTTTGTTGACGTTTAAAGCATGTTTATTCTCAGATGAATACTAAGAGCTTCCGTTGTTGCATACTAAAATAAGGACAAGATTTGGAGTCCATGTTTGTATGATATTGTGTAAAAACTGCATTCAAGAAATTGATTTCGATGTAACATATTTGTATTGTAAACCATTATGTAATGGTCGTGTGTAAACAGGATATTTTAGATTATCATTATTTGATAATCTACGTAAAGCTTTTTAAACCTTTATTTATGAAATAAAGGTTATGGTTTGTTTTAAAAATGAATGCAGTCTTTGAAAACGGTCTCATATAGAGGTCAAAACCTCGCAACGAAATCAATTAATATGGAACGTTTTTAATCAATAAGAACGGGACATTTCAAATGTAGTGTGGGTTATCAATTGGTTGAGGTTCAACCACCCCACACTTAGATGTTTCACCCTTGTCTTTTTCAACCGGGGAATCTAAAGGGCCACAATTAGTTTTAACAGTCACAACCGTTCCTAAATAGCACATAACCTTAGTGGGTAGGTTTCTACGTTTCTTTCTCATGAAAGTGACCGATTTGTCACCTTCTCTCAACTTAAGCTTACTCGCTTCCTCATCAAATAACATACGGGCGGTAAAAAGAAAAGGTCTCCCGAAAATGAGAGGGACATCGGTGTCCTCCTCCACATCCATAACCACAAAATCCGCCAAGAAATTCATGTCACCAATTGATAGTGCTCCAAATGATCATATATTTAGTCGCAATATCCTTCCAATATGTAAAGTTTTTAGTTGTAATTATTCTATTTTTAAGTTGTAATCGTTTAAAAAAATAAATGCGAAGACGAAGCACGAAGATTAAAGAATTGAAGAAAAAGCGTCCTAAAACTGGAAAAGGGTCCTTAAAGCCATAGTGCACTCAAAAGCATCCCAAAAATTGAGTTAAAAGACTTGCACGAATTTTGAGAGTTAAGGAAAATAATTTTTTGTGCAAATTACAAATTGCAAAACGCAAAGTACAAGATATTAAATAGTACGAAAGGACGTTCGAAAATCCAGAACCGGGACCTGAGCCAACTATCAACGCCCGACTCAACGGACCAAAAATTACAAGTCTACTATGCATAAGAATATAATATAATATTTAAATAATTATTTAAATTATTTATATATTATATATATTTAAATAATATGTCGACAAAGAAGAAAACAAAGCAATGTGGCTGGATCCAGCTGGCCATGCGATCGCATGGCCTGGAAGAGCAAATTCCATGCGATCGCATGGGGCCAAAACTCAGGCCACATCTATAAATACCAAACTTCTGATCGAGTTTAAATACACCAAAAATATATATTACTCCCTCTGTTTAAGTATAATATATATATAATATATAGTATAGGTTAGTTTTATATTAGATTAGTTTGGGTAATGTAAATGTTATTTTACGGGTTTTGAAGTCGAAGCTCTGTCCATGTAACACTACGCGATAAATAATCAATGTAAGCTATGTTCTCCTTTTTAAATTAATGTCTCGTACTTAAGTTATTATTATGCTTATTTGAGCAGAAGTAATCGTGATGTTGGGCTAAATATTAAGATGGGGTAATTGGGCTTTGGACCATAATTGGGGTTTGGACAAAAGAACTACACTTATGGAAATTAGACTATGGGCTATTAATGAGCTTTATATTAAATTAACGATACCTCATTAATTTAATATAAAGGTTACAATTTGACGTATCTATATATAACCACATACGCTTAATCGGATACGATGGGCGGGATATTTATAAATACAAATTATTGTTAATTTGACCGGACACGGGGATGGATTAATAGTAAATGGACTCATTAAAACATGGGTGGATTACATTCAAAGGTAATTGGTGTAATTGTTAACAAAGTATTAAAACCTTGGTTTACACACAGTCGATAACCTGGTGTATTCATTAAACAAAGTATTAAGACCTTCTTACAGTTCGAATCCCCAATTAGTTGGAATATTTGATTTCGGGTATAAGGTTAAATTTGTCGAGCATTTTATAATTATGACCGATGAACTATTATGGACAAAAACCAGATAGGTTTCAAATACATCCGGGACAAAGGACAATTAACCCAGGATAATAAATTATAATCAAAACGTCAAACATCATGATTACGGAAGTTTAAATAAGCATAATACTTTTATCTTATTTCTTATCGCATTTTATTTTACGCACTTAGATTATCGTCATTTATATTGTGCATTAGGTTTTAATTGTGACTTAAAATATAAAATCGACAAATCGGTCATTAAACGGTAAACCCCCTTTTATATATTATTAATATATATAATATATTTTGTACAAATATAATTGTTTAAAAATATAGTGTAAAATAAGCCAGCTCCCTGTGGAACGAACCGAACTTACTAAAAACTATACTACTCTACGATTAGGTACATTGCCTATAGTGTTGTAGCAAGGTTTAGGTATATCCCATTTGTAAATAAATAATTAAAACTTGTGTAAATTGTAACGTATTTCGTAGTAAAAAATAATAGTATTTTCGTATACACCTCGCACGACATCAAGTTTTTGGCACCGCTGCCGGGGAAGAGGCGAAACACTATATTTTTAATTTATTTTTGTATAAATATATTTATATATATTTTTTAGAAAAACAATATAAAATTAATAAAAAAAACTGGAAACCAGGCCCATGCGATCGCATGAGCCGGATGTTGTAAAACCATGCGGTCACATGGCTGACGTGACAGACCCAAACCTTGGACTGCATTTAATTCGCGTAGGGTTTTAATATATTTATTATTATTATTTAGGGTTTAGTTATAATATATTAATTAGTTTATTTTAGTTTTAATTTTTAATTAGTAATATTAAGTTTTAATTATTATTATTAATTATACAGTTTAATATATTTATATAATAAATAATATAAAAATAATATTTTTATAAAAATAAGTAATTTTGTCATTTTTTGTCTCTTTTTATAATTTGTATATTTTAAATATTTGTATATTTATCATTCGTAATTAGTTTTAAACTTAGTTTTTGCCGTAGAATTTTTATATTTCTATATTTTTAGGCTTTGCCGTAAAATCCCTTAAGTGCTTTTTCTTTAGATTAAGATTTAGGAGCTTTAGAATTTTGCGCCGCCGTTTATAGATTTTAGTGCCAATTTAAGTAATTGTCGTTTTCCGAATAAAATTGCATTTACCTTTAGACCTTTAGGCGCAACTTTTTAGATTTAGTTTTTAGACCTTTAAGTTTCGACGTTTTTCTTTCTTATTTTTATTTTTCGACGTTTTTCGACGCGTAATCTTTTTCTTTCTTATTCTTGGACACGCTAGTTTTTAGGACATAGATTTTTATTTTCTTTAAAATTCCAAACGAAAAATTATTCTAAGCGGTTAAATTGATAGACATCCAAATTTTCTGCTTCGCAGTAATAGTTGGATTTGTTAGTGGCTGAGTTGTGAGCTTCCAATTTAAAGGGTTCTGGCTCCCTGCTGCATCTATTGGCTATTCGAAACGTGGGCAAAAGCAGAAAAGTCTATTAATTTGATAACTTATATAATTTTTATTTTTATAACTAATAGGATAATTAAGTAAATGCACCACATTGTAGCTAAAATTTGGTAATAAGCGCATTATGGAAAATCTCGAGAATATTTTGGAAACTCTTTATGACATCCGAAATCAATTTAATCAATACTCTCAAACGGGTGTTGATGACAATTCGTTCGGTCAATCTTGGATCACGAATGACGAAACAATAACTGGTTGTGAAATCTGTGGAGATTATCACTCAACATGGGAATGTTATTATTACGTTCCTATGAAAAATTATGCACCCATGGAACCTGAATGGAATGATTATGAGGAATACAATTCTAATTGGGATTATTCCCAAGAATATATCCAAACTCAACAACCAGAAGACGAGGAAAATTATGTGTCTGAAAATTCTTTAGATTATATGAAAATCAAACTCGAAGAACTCGATGCTCAAAATGAACAAATGAGAGAGTTTGTAAATAGGCAAGCTAAAACTCTATCAGATTACACACCTGTTGATCTGAGGAATATTGTGCAAGAAAATCTCATATCATCGAATTTTGATGAATTCGAGAGCTCCGAAATCACCAACTATCCCGATGATACTTTTTATTCAGCTTTACCAATTTCACAACATATCGACACATTAGCCTCTACCGACGAAATCATCGATCAATCGATGAATGAAGAAGAAGTAAGGGTGACAAATTGGTACTCTTGGGAAAACGATAACGTTGAAAACTTTACCCCCGAGACCAAAGTGGTGGGACCGATAAGTACCGTTAATGAAAAAGAATCTACTTCGATCCCGAAATTCACCATTCCACAACCTTCCAAACCAATATTCTCAATAGACGAGTCATCTACCGAAGATGAACTACGAGCTGTAATAGATAATGACACCTCGGATTTCACCCAATTGGGTAATAGAGGTGAAAACTTTGATCCAGAGAATAAACGGAAGGAAATGTTAGGAATTGTCCACCCTGTAGAAATATGTATATCGGTGTATATCGATCCATTTGACCAAGAACCAGAAAAGAGATATTTCCATTTACTAAAAGCTACACTTAAAAAAGAATTAAGTAGTGACAATCGGGTGGTTCTAAACTTTAAACCCATTGATATATTATACACCACCCGAGATGTAAATAACTGGCTCACTATTCTAATTCGTGGAACTTATTCTACCGACTTCACATGTCGTCAGCTAAGTGTGGGGAAGTCTAACCCCACTTAACGTTAAATTCGGGGTTCGGGTTAGTGCATAACTTGTTAATAAACATGCATAATAAGTTAGGGTAAAAGACGCATTTTCAAAGATTAGCAAACAGTTCAGAAAAGCAACCGTTTTTGAAGAAAAACATGTGTGATAAAACAAGAAGGAATGAACGATGAGGCGCGCCATCTATAATTCGACGAGCTTTGTAATTACAAACTGGGTATCTTTAACTACTTTTCTACACTAATCACCCTCATGAATTTATAATTAGAGTCTGATTTCATGCAAATGAGGGCATTGCATGATCTCAAGTGTGGGGATACAAGGGTTATAAATTCTCTCAAGTTTACACTTGGTTTAATTGTCAAATTTTGTGAAAATTTGAAAAATTTTCAACTAAATGAACTCAAAATCATGTTTATACATATTTATGAACGATAAAACTAGGTGATAATACCGAAATTATTGTTACCTTGGAAAGGACATAAATTGAGAAACACCCTAAAACACTTGAATTCATTTAAAATGGAATAAAGGAGAATAAAAAGGCAAAGAAAGAAACTAAGTGTGGGGAGAATGTACCAAGTTATTCAATTAAAAAACTATCTATCACATGTTTCTGTAAAGTTATTGCAGGTGCTTTTGTTTTGGACTAAATTAACTGTTTTACCCGTAATATTATAATAAAGATAAAAGAAAAGATGGATCTACACGATGAATCAATTCCATCATTAAAAGGAAGTAAAGTCTTCTGGAAAAAGACACGCGCTTCTTGATTTAGGTCAGGAAGTTGTCGTCCAGACCAGCTGTAGGTTGACGAAAAATCTAGAAAAGTCATCTCTAAAATCAGCAGGAAATCCACGGACCTCAGCATCAAACAGGGTCGCCAAGTGGTCAGACTTATCCTAACCATGAGAGGATCTGTCTCGTAAAATGGGGAGAGCGCCGTGCAAATTAGCTTGATAAGACTAATGAATCAGACCCCCAGAAAGGATAATCTCCTTAAAGATTAAAAATTAGCTTTTAAGCCTGATATTACTCAATCCTTGAGATTGACCTTAAAGATTGAGAATTACAAACTCATGGAATTCAATGATATCTAAACTCGAGCTTGAACCAGAAAATATTTTGATCAAAATACAAACCGATTTGTTTTCTAAAAACCCATTTTCAATGCGTTCATTACCATTGAACGTAAAATTCTAAGAATTCACCTGGAATTCATTAGTTCACCTGAACCAAATCGGGTGTCAACCGTAAGAACGGTGGTTGCATAGCATGGTCGAAGACAGGACCTTGTGCCAGACCAAAAAATTATAGGGTGATCTTTACTATTGCTCCTACAAAGGATAGTAATTGCATCCGACACGTTTTAGACCATGAACATCTGCATGTCATTAGATATTGCCTTAACAGTTGTTTGTTCAACGCTTTCCTTTACAACCGGACGGTAGTTTACCGAAAGGTAATATACGGAGCAAATATATTGGACGTGTGCTTTCCTAATACAAGGTTAGCAAGTGGTGACACAAAACCGCAAGTTTTGCGCTAAAATTTTCAAATTTGAAATCCACAAAACCCACAAAAATATTTTGCAAACCCCGGTGAAGGGTTATTCCGGAAAACTTATCTAGGGTAAAATCTAGATTGAATTTCCAAAAAGATCAAATGTTTTCATAAAGATCCAATTTCCTGAAAGGATCTAAATTTTTAATAGTCATGTGGGACTGTAAACCACACCGTTACTATAATTGTTTATACCGCCGTATCAAAATCACTGATGTATAAAGTGTGAAGAATAAAGAAGTGATTCGTGTAATTTAATTTCAAGTTCTGTATTGCTTGAGGACAAGCAACGCTCAAGTGTGGGGATATTTGATAGTGCTTCAAATGATCATATATTTAGTCGCAATATCCTTCCAATATGGAAAGTTTTTAGTTGTAATTATTCTATTTTTAAGTTGTAATCGTTTAAATAAATAAATGCGAAGACGAAGCACGAAGATTAAAGAATTGAAGAAAAAGCGTCATAAAACTGGAAAAGGGTCCTTAAAGCCATAGTGCACTCAAAAGCGTCCCAAAAATTGAGTTAAAAGACTTGCGCGGATTTTGGGAGTTAAGGAAAATAATTTTTTGTGCAAATTACAAATTGAAAAACGCAAAGTATAAGATATTAAATAGTACGAAAGGACGTTCAAAAATCTGGAACCGGGACCTGAGCCAACTATCAACGCCCGACTCAACGGACCAAAAATTACAAGTCTACTATGCATAAGAATATAATATAATATTTAAATAATTATATAAATTATTTATATATTATATATATTTAAATAATACGTCGACAAAGAGAAAAACAAAGCAATGTGGCTGGATCCAGCAGGCCATACGATCGCATGGCCTGGAAGAGCAAATTCCATGCGATCGCATGGGGCCAAAACTCAGGCCACATCTATAAATACCAAACTTCTGATCTAGTTTAAATACACCAAAAATATATATTACTCCCTCTGTTTAAGTATAATATATATATATATATAATATATAGTATAGGTTAGTTTTATATTAGATTAGTTTGGGTAATGTAAATGTTATTTTACGGGTTTTGAAGTCGAAGCTCTGTCCATGTAACACTACGCGATAAATAATCAATGTAAGCTATGTTCTCCTTTTTAAATTAATGTCTCGTACTTAAGTTATTATTATGCTTATTTGAGCCGAAGTAATCGTGATGTTGGGCTAAATATTAAGATGGGGTAATTGGGCTTTGGACCATAATTGGGGTTTGGACAAAAGAACGACACTTGTGGAAATTAGACTATGGGCTATTAATGAGCCTTATATTAAATTAACGATACCTCGTTAATTTAATATAAAGGTTGCAATTTGACGTATCTATATATAACCACATACGCTTAATCGGATACGATGGGCGGTATATTTATAAATACAAATTATTGTTAATTTGACCGGACATGGGGATGGATTAATAGTAAATGGACTCATTAAAACAGGGGTGGATTACATTCAAGGGTAATTGGTGTAATTGTTAACAAAGTATTAAAACCTTGGTTTACACACAGTCGATAACCTGGTGTATTCATTAAACAAAGTATTAAGACCTTGTTACAGTTCGAATCCCCAATTAGTTGGAATATTTGACTTCGGGTATAAGGTTAAATTTGCGGAGCATTTTATAATTATGACCGATGAACTATTATGGACAAAAACCAGATAGGTTTCAAATACATCCAGGACAAAGGACAATTAACCCAGGATAATAAATTATAATCAAAACGTCAAACATCATGATTACGGAAGTTTAAATAAGCATAATACTTTTATCTTATTTCTTATCGCATTTTATTTTACGCACTTAGATTATCGTCATTTATATTGTGCATTAGGTTTTAATTGTGACTTAAAATATAAAATCGACAAATCGGTCATTAAACGGTAAACCCCCTTTTATATATTATTAATATATATAATATATTTTGTACAAATATAATTGTTTAAAAAAATATAGTGTAAAATAAGCCAGCTCCCTGTGGAACGAACCGGACTTACTAAAAACTATACTACTCTACGATTAGGTACACTGCCTATAGTGTTGTAGCAAGGTTTAGGTATATCCCATTTGTAAATAAATAATTAAAACTTGTGTAAATTGTAACGTATTTCGTAGTAAAAAAATAATAGTATTTTCGTATACACCTCGCACGACATCACCAATCCGGACATGCACATCTTCCGCCATACCCACCGGGCATTTCTTTGCTTGGTCATATAAACTTATGCTAATGGTAGTGGGTGCTAAATCAGGCAAACCTGATCGTTTATACAAAGCTAAGGGCATAACATTTAAATTTTCCCCTGAATCTGGGAACCCATTATACATAACAGAGTCTTTAAGTAAACAAGAAATTATAAATTCGCCAGGATCTCCCAACTTGGGTGGAAATATCGGATATTCAACTTTCATTGGAACTGCTCATGCATCCTTAATTTCTTGCTTTGCCTTGACATTCGCTTCATGCTCCTCCCTTCTCTTTTCTTTCCTAGCCTCTTTTCGCAATTATTTTTGCATCTTGGAAGTACCTGTAAAAGAGCTAGCCAAATAAACATTATTAAGGTTAGAAGGTCTCTCCACCACCTCGTATTCGACCCCTTTTCTCGGGGATGGATTCGATGGTCTATACGGTTTAACCATCGATTTCTCATTCTCAACAACTGATGGAACATCTTTAACCTCTTTTACCTTTAGCGTACTCTTTTCATCACCTGACTTCTCTTCCGACGAAGACACAGTCACATGCAAATTTTCTCCTCTCGAGTTGATCTTCGCATCTCTAGGTAACTCACCTTGTTTCTTGTCATCATATTACCCGCAAGACTACCTATTTGCCTTTCCAAATTCTGTGTAGCAGCATGTTGGTTTCGAAACATTTACTCATTTTTCTCATTATTCTGATTAACACTTGTAACAAGCTGTGTTTGAGATGCCACCAATGTTTCCATCATAGATTCTAAACTTGAATTCTTTTCTTCTACATCAGGCTTTTCATAATATCCAGGGGCGCGTTGTTGAAAACCACCACCAGAGCCCCCAAAATTAGCATTCTGACCTCTACCTTGCGAATTATATGGATTGTTGAAGTTTCTATTAAATTGAGCTCTTTCTTGAAACTGGTTGTTATTTTGTTGAATCACATAAGCCACTTACTCCTTTTGAGCCATAGTCGGGCCAGCATCACAATCCTTAGCCAAGTGCGGACCACCACAATACTCACATCCTACCTTAATAACATGTATCTCCTTATTAATCTTCTCAATATTTCTTGAGATACCATCTAACTTTTAACTAATCGACCCTATATCGTCATAAGCACCGGTGCTTGCGACTGTTGAAGAAGGATGAGTAAAATCATTCTCTTGATGCCACTTGTGGGAATATTCTGCTTGTGTCTCAATAACCTCATAAGCTTCTTGCTCTGTTTTATCCATAAGCGAACCCCCAGCAGCTTGATCAATCTTAACACGAGTAGGAACATTGCACCCTTGAAGAAGATTTGAACCTTTTGAAAAGTATCCAACCCGTGCTGTGGACAAGCACGCAACATTCTACTAAACCGGGACTACGAATCATACAACGTCTCATTTGGATTCTGGCGAAACTGAGTAATTTCCTGTTGAAGCCTAGCAGCTTTTGAAGCTGGAAAGTATTTACCTAAAAATTTCTCCTGCAACATATTCCAAGTGTCGATCGTTCCCTCGGGTAACCCATCTAACCATGCACTTGCCTCTCCGTTAGCGTCCACGGAAAAAGCCTCAAATAAACCACCTCATCAAAAACGTCCCGGATCTTAAACAAACCACATATTCCCTTGAAGATTCGAATATGCTCATTCGCATCCTCACTAGGCTTACCATTAAATGAACATTTACTGTTGATCATTTCCAAAATCGGCCCCTTAATCTCAAATGTAGTAGTCACTATCAGTTGAGTGATCGAATTACCTTGGCTAACTCGGGTGGCCTTCATCTTAGCAGCCATACTTTGAGTTTGATCCCCCATTATACGTACTTCAGGTGTCGGAGGAATAACTGTTTCAACTTCACTATCTAATGGTATAACAATTCGACTAGATGAAGATGGATTCTCCACTGTATCCGACCGTTCTATGTTCACTCTCCAAAGAATTCTTTCTGGTTCTGGATATGGTCTAAACAACGGATTACCAGAAGAATGAGTATCGGGCATATACCACCTGTAATCTGTGAAACACAACTAACAAGCAGATTAAACGTACCTACTCAAAACAGCAACAAACAAGGAATAAATAAACTACCTAAAAATAAAAAGACTCAAGTAATCACAAAAAGCAAATAATCTCAAATTGACACACAACTGTCTGCGGCAGCGGCGCCAAAAACTTGATGTGTAAAATCACATCTATTATTAATATTAGGAAAATTCCGTTTATTAAGATTCACACTAACGAGCAGTGTACCCGATTGTGTAGCAGTATATATATTGGTAAATGTAACGATCCGACTTTTTCGACTTGCATTCGTATATGTGTAATATATATTATGTGCGTATATACTTCTGTCATCTTGAATATTTTCTGAGCTTACGACATATTTAGAAATAATTCGCGATATTTCAGAAACGCGTACTTACTTGAATAGCCTACTTTAATTTAATTCTAAATGGATTCGACCGTTAGTGTCACTAGCCGGAAGGACTTAGATATTTGGGTAACTTACAATTTAATTTAATAATAATTGAATTATTATTATTATTATTATTATTATTATTATTATTATTATTATTATTATTATTATTATTATTATTATTATTATTATTATTATTATTATTATTTATTAGTGATAATTAATTAAATAAATTACTTGTGTACACTAGCTCCCTACTTGGACTTAGCATTTTATTTGAACTACAAATATTATTTATTTCATGGCCCAACCTAAATTAATTAGTGGACTAGATGGAACAAGGGTAACCCATTAAAATTAAGTCTTTTAAGCATAAAGCAACTCACCAACCATAAAGTAAAAGTTGACACTAAATGTGTACTAAATTTCCAACATTCTTGTCCATTCACCAACACACCAAATACACCCTTATCCCCTTTAAATTTTCGACCAACATCATCACACTCATCATCTTCATCATTTTTCAAGTTTTGAATTTTTCTTTAAGGAAATTTAAGCTCTAGTATCATTCCTTTTCAATTTCTTGAAAAGCTTGTAAGTTTTCTTGATTTTTCATGCTTATCTTCACTTTATTTATTACTTTTTAATTTCATATTCATCATCATCCAAGATCTATGTTTTCTAGCTTATGGTCTCATGAATCTTGTTAGATCTAAGCTTTGTAGCTTATGGTTTCATGTTTTTTGTATAGATCTAAGCTTTATAGCTTATGGTCTCATAAATCTTTGTTAGATCTAAGTTTGTTTTGCTTATGGTCACTTAAAACATGAAGATCTAAGCTTCTATCTTAAAGATCCATGACAAACTTGTTATCATTTTGAAAATGGAAGAAAGATGCAATCTTTAGCACCTTAGTTGCAAAAGGTTGTAGATTTCATCTACTTGAACATAAAGCTTGAGTCTTTATCGTATAAATGTGATAAAGAAGCAAACTTGAACATCATTGCATTCCGTTGCACGGTTTGTGAATTACGCCTCCGATGAATCACTATGTTTTTTTACGACGTGCTGAAAATTCTAACCCACTCACGGTTTGACCAATGCCACGATCAAACGACATTGAGTTGAGGTCTGATTTTTGGACAGCGGCAAGAGGACTCACAAACGGAGCCTTGGCCACTGGCCGCGTGTCGTTTCAGTTTGTGTAGAGGTCGTAGCGGCTATTCGAATTCAGCCCTTCGTTTCGACCTCTATTCTTGTTAAAAAACTTACCTTATCTTTTACATATGATGATAATGATGATACTTAAGACTTAACTTACTTAATTTAAAACTTTTTGGGACAACTTACTGATTTAGCAAGCATTGACTTAAGTTGAGGACCTTTTGGATCGATCAACTTACTTGTTTGGACCGACTTACTACTTGCTTACATTTTCGTATCGACTTTACCGTACATCTACTGTGAGTTATAGCTCCCTTTTTACTTTAACTATTTTTGGGACTGAGAATACATGCACTTTTTATGTTTTACATACTATACATGAGTACTTTAACTTTATATATGTGTGGGTGACATAACGGCACAAATTTTCCCCTTAGCTCGGTAACGTTTAACTATTGTTTTATGAACCGGTAGACGCGAATCTTAGATATGGATCCATAGGGTTTGACATCCCCACTCGGGCTAGTCGCGCTAGCATTCAACGGGTGTTTAATACTTCGTCTACTTTAACGCACTCGCCAAGTGTACTTTTAGAGGGTGATATTTATATTACTTTGTTAAGTTAGTTACCGAGTACCCACGGTTAAGCATATACTTTTCATACTGTTTTGAATACAAAATCTCGTGGTCTACATTATTTTATTGTTTACAATAAAACTATAGCTCACCAACATTCGTGTTGACCTTTTTAGCATGTTTTATTCTCAGGTAACTAAGACGATTATGCATCCGCTGTACTCTGCATTGTTAGAGATGTCTCTTAATAATGGACTTTTTATTTTGCATTCACTACTTATGTTGTATTCGAACTATGGTTTTGTAATGACCTAAGTGTCACGTACTTGTATGCTTTCTATCCGTAGAAGCACGTTACTTTTAAAACTTTTGTCGTTGGAAAAACGTTATCTTTTTATGAATGCAAAACCTTGTTTTAAAATAGCATATAGTGATATACCGTGTAATGGACCTGTTGTTGATGATCCATACCATAGAGGTTTTGGACGGGGCATCACAGTAAATCCGAGTATCATTCCAAGGACATATTTAGCGCAATTCAAGATTATATTACTAAATGTAATTAACTAAACAGAAAATGAAATAGAGGAAAGTACGAATAATTGTTGGTGGCTAATTAACGATTAGCCGAAAATACTCTTGTGCTCCGCACACTAAAAGTGGCGCCCCCCGCGTCTTCAAAAACTTCATATGCGCGCCGAATTTAAATTGGGTTGCGCCGCGCATATAGTGTGTAATCCCGCTGTTTTCGTTTTCTTCATAGATGCGCGCCTATACACTTAAAGGGCACGCCATACACCTTTTAAAACTCGTTTTCTTGACCTTTCTAGCACTTTTAAACCACGAAACACCCCGATAACCAACTTTTTACTCACGACAACATACGAACTCTAAAAATATACCAAAATAACATGATTTTCACGAGAAATAACCATTGAGTTCCAAATCTTCAACTTACTATGAATCACAACAAATAGCCTCCAAATCATATCCAGAGGACCAAAATATGACGGATATTGTTAAGATAAACGTAGTAGAATTATGCAATATAATCGGGTTCTTACCACAACACGAATCAAAGAGTAATGGTGAAGATAATCAGCTACAAATGTCCTATTGTTGTTGGTTAACACTCTCACACCACATGCATACACTAAAATCCATTAATCTCTTCAAGCCTGAGCTCACTCTCTCTAGAATTTGTGTTGTTCTTTCTTTCCCGCTCTAAGTATTTGATAGTGTGGGTGAAAAAAATAAGAAGTCTGCTCCAAAGTTACAAAAAGAGTCCCCCATGACCTGACAGTGTGCGCGGAGCGCACTGTGCTGAAAAATTCAAGATGTCACATTATTATTATTATTATTATTATTATTATTATTATTATTATTAATTATTATTATTTTCGTATTATAATAATACTACTAGTTTAAGATCCGTAAAATTTATGGATTTACTTCACAGGTAAATTCAAATATGGTATTCTCAATTAATTACTTGTAGTTGTTATAGAATATTATAGTTGAAATACAATTAAAAGAATAGACGGTCATCTGAATGAATCCTTAAATGCATACACAATAAAAAAATAAACTTAAATAATTTTCAACAATAAATATTATAAATAGTTAAACAACGTAGTTAGTTTGATGATCAAGCTTCCTAATGATGATCAAGCTTCCTAATGATTACTAACTTAATATATGTATGAAATTGTCTATAATGCAAAAGAATTTTGCTTAAAAGGGTAGTCGATGTAATTAACAAATCTAATGGTTTATATTAACTCTTATTTAGATTAATTGTTCTATTAAAACTTTATTTTAATTTAAAGAAGGATTATTAATATTTATTGAATTTGTTTATTATTATTAAAATTTTAAATTTTAGTTACTATTGTTATTTATTACTAGTATCACTTATTAATTATTAATTATCTACTAATACTAACTGTGATGAGTTTGTACTATTCACAAGTGTATAAACATCTTTTTGCTAATTATTTTTTTACTAACTTAATATAGAATGCCTCTACACTCTCACTCTCTTGTGTACATCTTCAGTTCTTCACAGTGTATCTTCAACGCCAAAAAAACTCACGCTTCTTGATCGAGCATCGACCTAGACTCGGATGAAGTTTTTGTTTTCGTCTAGAGCAAGCAAGTCAATTCGTTTTACTAAAGTGGATAAGTTTGGTATTTATATATATTCGCTAAAAAAATAAAAATCTTAATTTGTCGGGTTTATTTTTAATTAAAAAAGACCATATTACTTATTAAACAAAAATGCTAGGCCTAAACTAATAAGGAAAGACAATTTATATTAAACAAATCAGGGCTCACTGTATATGTATTATCTACTCGCGCCCCTTAGACAATTTGTTATGCAAAAGTAGATTTTTGTGGTGTTGTGGGAGTGATTTTTGCTGATGTGATATTGTTGTAGGATGAAGGGAACAGTATGGTAAATGTTATGTTGTGGTGTTAAACTGACATGACCTCCTTTTCATTTATTATACATAGTTAATTAATTTAGTTTTTATATTATTTAATTAGTTAAATTGTTATTTTTTAAATATTCAAGTTAAATAATTATTAAAACACAATCACCTAATAAATCGATCACAATTTATTAAAAGGCCTACAAATAAAAAATTTAAAAATAAAAAAGGAACATACATTTTTTTTCAGTCTTCGTCGAAATACACAATATCCGAATATACGATCGGTATTTCTTCTTCGAGGAAGTTGTACAACTTTGATAAATCAAGTCAGTAACGTCGAAATCATCAAATGATTTTTCCCCGCTAGCGTTGCCATTTTACTCCCATAATGTACGTCAATCGAAACCTTAATCTAATCCATGGTTGATATGTACAAAATAATGAGAAACCGTGTGCGAGAAATGTATAAAATTAGAGAGAAATGAAAGAAAATGATAGTCGTATCTTTTGAAATTGATATAGAGTGTGTTATTTATATAGACAAATGAAATTTTTTTAATTATTAACGGATAGTCCGTGTGAATGAGTTTGAATTTAGTCAAAAAGTCAAAACTCAATAGCCAATCAAATCGTGATAAGTGGATGATAAGACCGTTGTGTATCGCAATTCGCCCCTAGAATGTGACCACGAAAGCCATCATAATGACCCCACAAGGCCCGTTGTAACTGTTGTCGAGCAACATAAGGCTACGTTGTGGCCACAGAACGTGTGGTATTATGTATATATTTGCAATTTTTCAAATGTTAATAAAAACTTATCTTAAAAAAACATGATAGGCCTAATAAGGGTGCTCCTAATGGTTGGTTCTTGAGTCCCGCTCAGACTAGCCCTCCCGAGGACACCATTGACAGCAACTAGTCTAGGGGTTAGTCCAGGCCCCTTAGTCCTCTTTCTCGTACTTCTTTGAAATATTTGTGGACGGATGGACGAATATAAATGTATATATATTACTTGTACCATTAGCAGTAAAACTTGTAACATCTTTAATTAATCCTTGGTTAGTTCTGGAAAAGAAGTACTGATGTGACACTGATGTAACGACTAGTCCTTAAAAGAAAGTTGTGTCTTTATTGGGAGCAGTGTTGTAAAAAACCCGATTACTCGCCGATTAATCCCCGATTAATCATTTTTAGGAGCAATCCGTTCCGATTTCCAAAAATTCATTTAATTAAGCGGTCAACGTCAATTGATGGATCAAAATCGAATTTGATAGTCAAAGTCAGTCAAAGTCAACATTTTAACATGAATTTAAACTAGAATTTTATAGTTTTGAAGCAAAATCAACAATTTTAAACAATTATGTTAAAAATTATCTTTATATTTATAGTTTTTTTCTATAGTTACACATATAATTTTTAAAATTTAATATTTAAATGTGTACAGTACGGTCCGATTAATCTCTGATTAATCTTCGATTAGTCTCCGAATTGCTGATTAATCCTTCTAAAGTCCCGACCGATTAATCCCCGAATAGCGAATTTTGCAACCTTGATTGGGAGCACTCTAATATTAACTAATAACACTAACAAAGATAAAGATTAGATACGTTCTCTAATCATCAATGAATGCACGAATATCTTAGATTTCTTAGAGCACTGGGTGTGGTGACGCATCAGTTCAGTGTTAGTTCAGTGTCTTGCTGATGACTGGACGCTGACTGGACTGACACTGAAAACTGACATTGGTGTAAAAACAGGGGAATTGGGAAGAATGTCAGTTCAGTGTCTTGGAGAGAGAAGATAAGGTCCACCAATTATTTATTTATACATTTTCTTATATATTTTTAACACATTATTAAATAGAATTAATAAAAATACGAACAAATATTAAATTAGAAAATACATTAAAAGTCCTAAAATACACTTTTATTAAAAAAAAAAAGGTCCTAAAACGATTACAGTTAAAAACCTAAAATTAAAAGTTACAAAAAATAAAAAAGTCCTAAAACTACTTATTAATCCTAAAATTACTTATTAAATCCTAAAAATTACTTATTAAAAATAACAACGATTTAACGGCCATAGCGAGTCGGAGATCCGGATTCATGCGAAGACGTATCATCATATCGACCGTTCGAAGCCGGAAGGCTCCACACGTTCCTACAGTACAACGTGATACGTTTGTTCGTCAGTTTGGCCTTTCGACCATTCGTTCCCACACGGCTTCGGATTGAAATTCCTTGAACAAATCCGTGACCTCGTCACAGTACCAAACGTCGGCGGCTTCGTAATCTACCCTATCGCGTATAAAGCTAACAACGCGTTCTACATCGAAGCCGGTAAC
Source organism: Rutidosis leptorrhynchoides (assembly GCF_046630445.1). Taxonomy (NCBI): domain Eukaryota; kingdom Viridiplantae; phylum Streptophyta; class Magnoliopsida; order Asterales; family Asteraceae; genus Rutidosis; species Rutidosis leptorrhynchoides. Next base: position 101,062,486 of record NC_092333.1, on the reverse strand, counting down.
ATCTAGAGCTTCGAACGATTGAGTGTACCCGTCGTACCAATATTGGTGGTTATCAGAAAGCTCGCCGTTGTGATGGACGTCGAGGTTGATCAAGCAACGATTGTCCATTTTTGTGAAGAAAAAAGAAAATATTTTGTGTAAAATTACGAAGAAAGTAGAATATTTGTTGTGTGTGTAAATAATGAACTTGTTGGGTTATATATAGAGATGAAGAAATGATTTAAAAAAAAAAAAACCAACGGCACTTTTAACTGATATAATTTTGAAAACGGGCCCACTACACATCCAAGAACCGAAGTCTTGGCATCGACGCCGACATCATCGACGCTGCCCCGACACCGGAAGGGTGTGGGGCGACGGTCGCCGGGTAAACCGACGCCGGGGTGACGCGTTCCACACCGCATGCTCTTAGGACTAAAATGAACCATAAATTGCATATCTTTGGTCCACCCAATTAGAATTGATCACTCTTCTCCCTCATCTACATCTACATGCATGTTCATATGATGATATGCCAGCAAAGACCACATCAATATCCAACTCATTTTCCTTAACTTTCTTGCAATTTGTCCCTACCACCCCCACCCTCATATATCATATACGAGTATATCATATATTCATATTCATATTCATATTCATATATACAGAAAAAAAGAAGCCTGCCACCCCTAGAAAACACACACATACTCACTTTCTCATCTACAGTATTAAATTTCTCTCTTTCACACACACTCTTCTATCTGTTTCTCTCTGTCTCTCTATTGATAATGTAAAACCCCAAAAAAAGTTGCATAATTTTCTTTTTATTCACATATTTTTATCATTTGAAAGTAAATATATTAAAAGACTTCTTCCAATTCATGGCTTCTTCTTCTTCTAGTTTTTCCTATTTTCTCCTTTTCATCTACATTTCATTGTTTGTAACCTTCACTTTAGCTGAAGATCCCACTGTTTCCTACAAATTTGAACTTACTTACATTACTGCTTCACCTCTTGGTGTCCCCCAACAGGTAATATACACCTTCATTCATTCTTAATTTAATAGCAATTTCTTGGATTTCAAATATGGGTTTTGCTAAAGAACACATTTTGATTAATGGGTTCGCGTTATAATATCAATTACTAACTTTAATCCCTTGTGGGTTTTGGTTGATAATGGCTATATCCATGATATATGGGTTTTATTTAATTTTCATAAAGATCAATTAATTGACAATTTGCTCATTATATTAATCCGTGTGATTAATTAATGGGGTTGTTTCAAATATTGAACTTGGTGGCTTTTAGGTTCAGATCTAGGAAATGTATGTACAGAACAATTGTAAAAATTCTTGATTTTTAGCTTGTATGAGTAACTTTATAATTATCTTTAACCTGCATTGTTTTGAATGTGGGTTTTTAGGTTATTGCAATCAATGGAAAATTCCCTGGCCCTACAATAAATTCAACTACTAATAACAATGTTGTTGTTAATGTGAGGAACAAATTAGATGAAAATGTCCTCATGACTTGGTAAGAGATCTTGTTTCTTGATCTTCAGTCTGCAATTTTTGAAACTTTTTACTGTATTATATCATCTGATTCTGAAGGTTTTATGATAATTGAATTAGGGCTGGTGTACAACAAAAAAGAAGTTCTTGGCAAGATGGTGTTCTTGGTACTAACTGTCCAATTCCTCCAAAGTGGAATTGGACTTATAACTTTCAAGTTAAGGACCAAATCGGCAGCTATTTTTACTTCCCTTCGCTCAATTTACAACGAGCTTCAGGTGGTTTTGGTAGCTTTATTATTAATCCGAGGTCCGTTATTCCAACCCCATTCGATAATCCTGCTGGGGATATTACAATCGTCATTGGCGATTGGTATATTAGAAACCACACTGTAAGTGTTCGACAAAATGCCTGACTGAACACTTTATTATTTTAAATTGCTTGTGTGTGTGTGTGCTAATTCTTCTTTTGGGGCTTTCAGGATTTAAGAAAGACGCTTGATGCTGGTCGGGCTCTTGGAATGCCTGATGGTGTTCTTATTAACGGAAAAGGACCGTATAGATATAACGATACTCTTGTCCCAGACAAGATTGATTACGAAACTATTAATGTCGAACCAGGTGAGTAATATACTAATGTGTTTGATGCTTCATATTTTTTACATTGTTATTTGATGTATGTATGGTTACGATTATGGTAAACTGGTTGACTTTGGCAGGCAAAACTTACCGTATTCGTGTAAGCAACGTTGGTGTATCGACTAGTTTGAATTTCAGAATTCAAAATCATAACTTACTTTTAGCTGAAACTGAGGGTTCATATACAGTGCAACAAAATTACTCTAGTTTAGATATACATGTTGGACAAACATACTCATTTTTAATCACTATGGACCAAAATGCAAGTAGCGATTACTATATCGTTGCAAGTGCTAGATTTGTAAACGAATCCACCTGGCAACGAGTTACGGGTGTCGGGATTTTACATTATTCAAACTCTAAAGGCAAAGCCTCGGGCCCACTTCCGGACCCACCTCAAGATCAATACGATAACACTTACTCAATGAACCAAGCCAGATCCATCAGGTAAAAGTTGTCTATACACCTCTTATCAATGTATAAAACCATTTTTTCGGATTATGCTTTTCTCAAAAAAAAAAAAAAAAAGGATTTTGCTTATGACTGCCCTTAAGGTTGTCGTTAACGTGCTTTATATTATTGTAAATGGCGGTTCTCAATTAATTTTTAACTGGCGGTTATCAAATTATACAACAATATAAAGCATGTTAACGTTAACGAAAACCCTTAGGGCTATCGTTATCAAAATCCAAAAGAAGGTTAAAGAAAGTCATATCGTCATATCACAATCTTTATCGATGACATTGTTAAATGTGACTAAAATCACACAGGGGGAATGTATCGGCTAGTGGGGCGCGCCCGAATCCACAGGGTTCATTCAAATATGGGTCAATCAATGTGACCGAAGTTTACTTACTAAAAAACAAGCCCCCGGTGACAATCAACGGAAAACGAAGGGCTACAATTAGTGGGATTTCATTTGTGAATCCTACAACACCAATTAGACTTGCTGATGAGTATAAAGTGAAAGGAGCATATAAGCTCGATTTTCCTACCGAGCCCCTTACGGGACTATCTAAGATGGAGACCTCGGTTATCAATGGAACTTATAGAGGATTTATGGAAGTTATATTTCAAAATAATGAGACGAAAATGCATAGTTATCATGTTGACGGATATGCTTTTTTTGTAGTCGGGTAAGAGAAGTTGTTTCCAATCTTTTTCAATATTTTGTGTTAATTTTTTAATCTAATAAATGTTTAATAATACGATCACAGAATGGGTTACGGTGAATGGACGAACGATAGCAGAGGGACTTACAATAAATGGGACGGTATTGCTCGTGCCACAACACAGGTATATCATTTTTCAATAATCTATAATAAAAATCTTCCGACTTTATTCATAAAACTTTCAAGAACTAGTGATTCTAATTAGTATGTTTGTTTGTGTTTGTGTCTGCGTGCGTTTGGCGTTGCTTTTCAAAAGTAATTATCTGATTTTGTGTTTTCAAGTCGCATTTGATTAGTGTTTGGCTGTTATTATAAAGATGATTACGATGATATATGGTTATTTTGGGGTCAAATAATCTGATTTGGATATTCAGTTTAGTTTAGTAGTGCCTGCAACAAATCTGACTGTTAAAATAATTATCGGGTAATTAACTAATTATACACATACCAGCTTAAATAATTAGAATTTATAGCAGCAGCAACAACAACAACAACATTACCCAATTCCACTAATAATCGTTAACCGACATACGCTGTATATTTTTCTTATTCACATCAGTGTAGTTGCAATTTCTTACCAAAATATGCAATTTTCAACCACTTAATTCAACTAATAATGTGTATGGTATTAAGAAATGGAAACTATGTTTCATTGTTTTGGGATTTTGCTAACAACAACCCTTAAATGCTGTCGGTAACGTTCATAAACTCATTGTACATTTGCATAACCTGAATCCAAAAGTCAATCTCAACCGCTATGTACAATATAATTATGCACGTTAACGACATCCCTAAGGGGCCGTCATTAGCAAAATCCTTGTTTTTTAGTTTGAATTAATAATATGATGATTTTGTTGATGTTTAATGTAGGTTTTTCCTGGAGCATGGACAGCAGTGTTGATCTCTCTAGATAATGTAGGAGTGTGGAATTTAAGAACCGAAAATCTTGACTCGTGGTATCTTGGTCAAGAAACTTATATCAGAATCGTTAATCCTGAAAAAAATAACAAAACGGAGTTGCCAATGCCCGACAATGCTCTTTTTTGTGGTGCCCTTAGTAAAATGCAGAAGTATGTATACTACTACCTTATAATTAATTGTCACCAATTTTCTTAATTTATGCACATAATTCTTATGGGAAATGTTGGTTGACATTTTCAGGCCACAAGATACTTCTTCCGCTCCATCCATTAAGTTTTATGGTGGTGGGTACGGATGGATTGTCATGACGATGATGGTGCTATTGAGTAGTCTCTGATTTAAATCGAGTTTAATTTGTTATTGGAGTGTAATTGCAGGCTTTTGTTGATACATAATCGTAACTCATGTTATTTCTGAATATTTTTTAAATGTTTCTGTTGTAGTGATCTGTAATTGATTTCATCATTCTTTGATTATTCGAAAGTGTAATGTTAAAATTTTTAATCTTGTACGTACTATTCAAGAAAGCCTCTAATGCATTTCTATATTTTTATTGGCCTTAACCAAAGATTGAAATGATTTTGTTCCATTTAGTGGTGATCACAAAAAAACGTTTAGCATGTATCAGATTGGTCAACTATGTTTGCGATAGCAGACTTGACATCAATTTGGTGTCGTTCTGTCTTGATTACTCGAAGTTCGGGTTAAGATGCTGCTATTCGTTTAAGGCCAATCATTAATCTGTTATCATTTTTGATAAGTGGTAGGTTCAATGGTTACTCGCTTTCAAGTACAATTTGTTGGAATGCAAGAAACCTCGCTTTTAAGTACAATTCGTTAGAATACAAGAAACCATGGTCGAAGAAGTGTCACACATAAACATCTATGAATGAAATTTGGGAACACTTATTGTTTAAAGGTGTTCAGGTTATGTTCAAACGGTAGATCAGATATCTTTTATATGAAGAGACGATACTTTTAACTTTAGCACAGTTTTTGGATAGCAACTCTTGTAGAGCACTGATTACTTCAATGTCCTTGGACTTCAACATTTTTGGGCTAATATGGAATTATTATTATTTTTTTTTTGAAAGGCAAGTAAATTTTATTATAAAAATAACAATACACGAGAAAAACCTAGCAAGGAGCTAGGCAAAAAACGAAACAACACACAACCTAGCAAGGGCTAATCTGGAATTTAAGATGGGTTATTCCAAGCTCTTTGGAACAATTATTTTGGAGTGGTTACATGGAAGCATCAATGATATGAAATTTTGGAGATTAATCGGTCCGGCTAATATTTGGGTAATTTGACCTGCAAAAAATGATTTCATCTTGAAAGGAAAATTCTCGTGTTAGTCAAACATTGATAGAAGATTTGAGGTTGAATGTTTTCCTTTAGGAGACGACATTCAAGCTATGTTTCAAACATCAATTATACGTTTGAGATCAAAACCCTTGGGTGTTAATCTGAAATATCCAAGTGTTTGAAGGCGGTTTTGTTTAGTTCTTTTGGTCATTTGTTTCGTTTGTTTTGTTTGTTTAGGTAAGCTTGTTCATGTTTTCTTTGGTGATCATGCTCAAGATTCACGAATACGAAAGCGTTAGGACGCTTCAGTACTTGGCGGGTTTGTTTTTATTTGGTTTAGTTTGTCTAGGTAAGCTTGTTTATGTTTTTTTCGGCGATCATGTTCAAGATTCACGAATACGAAAGCATTACGATGTCTCAATGGTGCTAGGGCTATCTTCAATTGAAATTTTCAAATAGATCGTTAATCCATATTTTTAAGTAGACAGGTATGTAGCAGTACTAATCTATTTACACCTATTTTATTTTATTTTATTTTATTTTTATTTTTAGTTTTTTGACTAAAGAAAAATTACAAGGCCGGCACGTGCTGCTCGTGCTCCATAATCCATTTGTTATCCGACTTCACCTGCTACCTTCTGTCACACAAACATACACATACATCAAGATAAATGGCACTCACTTCACTTTCATCACTACCAATCAAAACCCTAAAATTCTCAAATTCATCATCATCATCATCTTCATCTTCATCATCTTCTCTCTATCCAAATCCTTCATCAAAATCCATAACCTGTCGATTCAATCCACAAAATGCGAATTCTACCAAAGGTATCATTAATCATTCCGTGTTTCAGTTTTAACACCCAAAAGTACGTTTAATCGATATTAGGCTTTATATTTGCAGATACTATTAACAAAATCGAGCATAATAAAAACTGGAAAACACTAGTTTCGACTGCATTAGCAGCTACAGCTGCGGTTATTACTCTTAGCTCGTCTGATATGTCTGCTTTAGCTGATTTAAATAAATTCGAAGCCGATGTTCGAGGTGAATTCGGTATCGGATCAGCTGCTCAATTCGGTTCCGCTGATCTCAGGTTAGGTTTTAGGTTTAGTTGATTAAAATTTTGTTATATCTGTTACTCAATTCGGTTCTGCAGGCAGTTCATTTGATAGGTTTAGTTGATTAAAATTTTGTTATATCTGTTGCAGGAAGGCAGTTCATGTGAATGAAAATTTCAGGTAAGATGTAATTAATTAATTATATAAAACAGAATAGTATTAATTCAATTTGAAAACTTATATGGTTTTTACTGGAAGTTCGAATGTTTATCAATGTTTTTATGGTCTATACATTGATTGTTTATGGTTACTGAAAGAAGAATTAATACTACAGGAGAGCAAACTTCACATCTGCTGATATGAGAGAATCAGATTTTAGCGGTTCAACGTTCAATGGTGCATATCTTGAAAAAGCAGTAGCGTACAAGGCGAATTTCACAGGTACAAACAACATTGATTATCAAAACGAATTACAGTAAGGAAAATGCACTTTATAACTAGGTTATATCATCAATATTTCTAACTTAAAAACCTTATCTTTACGAGTATAATCTTCATCTTCAATACTTGCTAATCCAATACTCTGCTTATTAGGAGTTATTACAACACTTGCATATAAACATATGACTTTCAGATTCAGTTAACGATTCCTTTAATTCTTCAACGTTTGGGTCCACATCCTGGAGGAAAACATCTAACAGCAGAAACACTTCTTTTAACAGGACGCTTCGTTGTTTTAGCCACCTGCTCATTCATCCCTTGCCCTGAAGCTTTAACGTCAATGGTGTAATTCTGTGAATTACTAACTGACACCTTAATCTCCATCTGGCCTCCATTTTGGTAAAATCGAATTACACTTCCTCCATTAATTTTCAATTCAGTATAAGGACCCAACACATCAGCTTCTGCAACCTCTTTGTTAACATTGCTCGTTTGTTCTACCCCATATATTTCATCATCATCATCATCATCACTCGCATCTTTACATCCTGAAGAAGTGCAGTCTGCTAGTACTTCGTTAACTTCGTTAACTTCGTTGACTTTTCTTGTTTGTTCTTCCTCATAGATTTCTTCTTCTTCTTCATCATCACTAGTAGCCTTCCAATTAGTAAAATCATTATCCAATCCAGCATTTGGCCCACATCCAGGTGGAAAGTCTCTTACTGCTGAAACTCTTCTTCTTTTAATATATTGGGTCATCTTTTCAGTATTGACCGAGTCAACATCATCATCATCATCACTCGCATCTCTACATCCTGAAGAAGTGCAGTCCGCTAGTACTTCGTTGACTTTTCTTGTTTGTTCTTCCTCGTAGATTTCTTCATCTTCATCTTCATCATCACTAGTAGCCTTCCAATTAGTGAAATCATTATCCAATCCAGCGTTTGGCCCACATCCAGGTGGAAAGTCTCGTACAGCTGAAACTCTTCTTCTTTTAATAAAATGTGTCACCTTTTCGGTATTGACCGAGTCAACATCATCATCACTATCTTCATGCTCTATGGCTACACGTGGTCCCACATCATAATCGGAACTGACCGTTTCTCTATAAATAGAACTTCCACCGGACACAAACTTCATATCCTTCGCATAATCATCACTAAAACTTACACTAGACACAGAGTCCATTTCAACCGAGTGTTTCTTCAAACAATCATCTTTGACCGAATCAGTATCAGCTTCCTCAAATTCAACCGGGCACAAATTATCTTTATAATCACCAACAACACTAGTTGAAAGTTCATTAACCTCTGACACTTTCCTTTTTTTAGCCGATTGGGAAATACCATAACCGTTGTCTGATAAGTTTTGAGGTTCTTCGATCGAAACTGATAATTTATCATTCATAATGATGTCATCAAACGCTTTTGGGAAGTCACGTTTTGCAGATACCTTTCTTGGTTTCCATTTGCACTTTGTTATACCATTGCAAGCAGCATTGGTTTTCTTGGTCCCGCTACAAGTGGCAGTATACGAAGCCATTGAGTCACTGCATTTACAAACCCAAAACATTAGCACCAATATTCAATCATATTTGTACTGTATATAACTATAGAGAGGAAAATTAAATGCATATATTTTTCTTGTAAAGAATGTAAATATATCATGTCAACCCAACTTGACTATCAATACCTAATATCTCATTATATAACAATGAACTCTTAAGTTTTAACTACTTATTTCTTATTTCTTACAGGGGCAGATTTCAGTGATACGTTAATGGATCGCATGGTAAGCCCTGCTAAAGTTTAGGCATCATAAAGCTACTGTCATTATTTATTATTTTTATATATAATAACTGTAAACCACTACTTAACACATAAGCAACTAGCCTAACTGTCACTATATTTCAATCATCGATCTATATAATGCTTTTATTTCGTGGTTTAGGTTTTAAATGAGGCCAACCTCACAAATGCCATCCTAGTAAGAACCGTCCTCACACGCAGTGATCTTGGACGTGCTGTTATTGAAGGTGCTGACTTTAGTGATGCAGTTTTGGATCTTACCCAAAAACAGGTGCGTTTCAAATTATCTTATATAATCTTCATATATTATTATATAGGCGTTTAGTATAAGATGGGCATTATATACCAAAACATCGGTCTTATACATACCAAATCTTTAATCCATCAACTTACAATGTCAGGGTAGAGTACTTCAATATGGCTTATCATTCCTAATAAAGCAATAAAAGGACGATTTGGGTTAAGTTTTATGCCATATGGGCAAAACAAAGATGTGGGTTTATGGGTTGAAAATACAGGCCTTAAAAGAGAACTTTAAAAACTGGTATATTTGGGGATCTCTTTCTACTACTCTTAGGGTTAGCAGTTCTAATTTCTAAAGAGACATGGTGCATTAGGGTTTTCACAAAAAGCAGTTTATATTTAATTACTCAATTATATTTAATTTAATCTAATTATAATGAATAGGCACTTTGCAAGTATGCAAGTGGAACAAACCCTACAACAGGGGTGAGCACAAGAACAAGTTTAGGGTGTGGAAACAGTAGACGTAATGCCTATGGCAGTCCATCTTCACCATTGTTAAGTGCTCCACCCCAGAAACTTCTAGACCGTGACGGATTTTGCGATGACGGCACTGGACTATGTGATGCAAAGTAATAATTATTACCCACAAAACACCATACCATGTATTGAAGGACATTCGTCATACAATACATATATGTATATGTATTCTTGAACCTAAAGACGGATTTGTAATTAGCCCCAACAAAACAATCATGCATTGAAGGGTCGACATTAATAATATGATACATCCATCTGGTATATTAGTAATATTCTTGATTCTTGAAGGTGAATATATTGTTCGTATGACATTACAATTACAATTTTATGATTATATAGATAGAATGAGTAGAAAGAATCGTTTAATTTACCTGAATTGCTTGTGATTTCTGAATGTTCCAACGAAATTCTTGAATGATTTATATAAACGGAAACCTTGAATCGTGATTAATATTCTTGCGTTAAATTGAAACTGATGATATGGGTGATGTTATGGTATCTCTGTCAAGAAGTAGGGGCACTAGGCTTTTATTTATTTATATGCGAAAACGGTGGTATTGAAGGTGAAAAAATTAGCTGGAATTTTTGAAATTTCCTTTGGGAGAAAGTAATTAGTGTAACCGCCTCATCAAACTTGTGATGATCCTTATTTTACCGTGGTAAAAAATCGATGTAATTATTGCTGAATCCTTGGTGCCCAAGTTAGACGCTCAATCCGTTTTACACGGTGTTTTTTGAATATTAAAAGGGTAACTAATAGGAATTGAAGCTAGACGAGTTTTGTTTTTTTTTTTTTTTTTTTTTTCTTTTTTCTTTTTTTTTTTTCTTTTTGTCATTTCAACCCTATCGCAAGTTAACGAGTTTTCTCAAGTAAACTTGGTCAAAGAAACAAAGCAAGTTAATGATTTGTGCTTGTACTAAAATAAAATTACTTAGATACTTCGTATTACAGTAGATAACACATAACAAACCAATAAACTATGCTTTAAACTTTAAGATGCATACTAAAAAAAATCTATTATTCCGTACTTACAGAAAGATGTTAAACTTAGTTGTTTAAGTTGGTTTGTTTATTGTTCTATATTATGCAATTTGACAAAAATTTTGACAAATTTTCATACATTTTTTTTTTAATCAACACATTTATAAAAAAAAAAAAAAAAAAAAAAATATAGCTTCCGTCAACAAAAATTCCCGGATTCACAAGTTTCTAAAAGCCTTCAAAAGTTTTTATATTTTGCCCGAACTCCTTCATATTTTGCCCTCAACTCAAAATTCATGATCCAAAAAGTTTATTTTCATGGAAGAATGGAAGAAAAAAAGTTCCAGTGAATGGTTTACATTTTAAAAAGAAAATTGCCCCCAGTGAAAAAGGTTTCTGGTTTCGCCACTGGGTGCTTTCGTATTCAACTGATTGTTACATATTCACGTTATCAAATGCAAGTCGACGTTCAACTTTCATGAGTCTATTGAATTGTGTTGCTAGTGGATGCATGATTATTAGTTAGTTTAAAGTTGTAAGGGTCTACTTTCAATAAGTTTTTTGGTATACCTGGGTATTTGATTCGTTTTACGAGTGACTAATCACAGGGCGACTAGCTACTTTGCGGGTAACTCGAAATCATTACGGGTGAACCTCCATAGCCACGAAAGGATTATTTTTTTCAACTTTGAGGATTCGAACACACCACTTTAAAAGAGTAGACTATAATCACTCCACCACCACGTTCTACTTTTAATAAGTTATTGTACTTTATTATGACATGCATGGGATATAAAATAAATATAATAATGTACAATATTTTCACTTAAGTTTTAACTATATATGCCCTAAACAATTATATGCTCAACGTCAAAAGAAATTCATACCTTGAGTCAAATATAGTAAGTTCACCATAACAACATCAAACTCTTTCAATGAAGTTGTACATGAGTATTGTATCCAAAATACTACATTTATGATGCTTTTGTTAACAATGTATGGAGTGTTGTGAATGTATGTCGCGTATGTAGTGTATGTCTACATGCAAAAGGGTATGGAGTAAACATTAGGAAAATATGAATATTTATTTTTTAACGGTGGTTAGAGTTACCTACGGGATCTGAACGTGATATTGGAATCTACTCACACGATCATTGCCTTTAGACAATGGTCGCAAAACATACATGTTTATTTGAATTGAGCTCCGTTAAAACCGCCTAACGTGAACATCACCTTTTAGATCATAGGTAAAATACATGTGTGTGCGGGTGTAGGGTTGGAAGCGATTGCCTCAATGATAATGCTTCTGCCATATCTTCTTTCCCATTTTGGAAAGTCGGACAACAAACGCACCCTTCTTGCTCAAACCCTACATTCTTGTGTTACCAAATCATCATCATGGCTAGCAATCAAGCTGGTTCTTGTGATCTCGTGATTCTCTACAACTGAAACTAGGTAAAACATGTTTGATTCTCATGATTTTAGATGAGTTGTGTGTTTTTGTTAAACACAAGAACTCAAGCTTAATTCTTGTCTTTTGATGTTTGAAATTTATAACTGTTATATGATGTATGTATGTTGTTTGTATGACTGGAATGGTCAAAACAACTTGAAATGATTGATTTAGCATGATTGAGCTCGAACAGCAGGGATGTTGTTCATCCTCATCTGCACGGATGAGAAGTCACCCGTACGGGTGATGAGCTCAGGCGTACGGTTAAGATCTCCTTTGTACGGTAGAGAATGAGTTTATGTTGGTTGTTTGATGTGGTTCAGTTGTACGGATCAACTATGATACATACGGATGGCTAGCCACTCGCACAGTTGAAATCTCACACGTACCTTTGAAATTGTTTGGATCCGAAAACCATGTTTTAGGTCACACATACGAGTGAAGGATCACACATGCGGTTGATGAACTCTGCCGCAGGATGAGACTCACACGTACATGTGAGGTGACTGTGAATGGGTCAAGTGCAATTTGAACCCATTTGGTATTTGTGACTGTGTTTGACTGGTTGAATGCTTTTATTACGCTGTTATTGATTGTAATAATATACTGACTCAAATATGATATTCGCATGTGATAAAGGAAAAAATAAGGTTCAGTAATATTAGACCAATGTGAAAATACCAATGGGCATTGTTATATAGTAACAAGTTTAGTTACTGTCTGGTGGTATATATATATATATATATATATATATATATATATATATATATATATACACACACATATATATATATACACACACACACACATATATATATATATATATATATATATATATATATATATATACACACATACATATATACATATATACATACATACAGTTATATATTAATACGTAGCATGATATGTTCGACGATCTGCTATGTGCACTGTTGGTAATACCGTCTTGCCGAGGGAGAACGGTTAGGGTCAACCTTTATCGGTAGTGTTGGGGGAGAATGTGGGTTAATGTGGGATTATGCTTAATGACTATAATAATCTTAACCCATAACAATAAGTGTTTTGATGATGACATATGCATATAACTAAAGGTGATGGTAGACATCTTAACATAAATATACAAGTTCACTAATCCACACTTACTCTAGCAAAAGACAACACCAAATAAAGCTTAAGCGAAAAACGTAAACTACACGGTTAGGTCCACGATCCACCGCATGTCAGACCGTGGAGCCTTGCACCCTGATTTGTGTAATCAGGGATGCACAGTCGACCTCACGGTCAACCGTGGGTCGACTGTAAAAGGTTCTGTCCTAAATTCCACCGATTTTAGTTTGACCACTTCGGGACATCTATAATTTATGAAACCTGTTCAAACATGCTTAGAATAGTTGCCTCCTTCATTCCCAAAGGAGTTTTGGTCACTAGAACACTAATATTTGGTTAATCACACCTAATGACATCTTAATGACGATTAAACCTTGATTAAGGATAACACATAAGTGTTGTAGGAAAACATGTACATCTAAAATGTATTTAGACATACTTAAGATGATCATCAAGTCCCAACCAAGAGTTGCTCCTTCCTTGTACATGTGTTGGACATTAATGTATACTTATACATTAATCTTGCAAATGCCACTTTCCAAGTAAAACTTACATAGCCTTGGTTCAATGCTATGTTATCACTATGTGTTTAATTCTAAATTAATTAGTGATCTCTTGCTAGTCATTACATGAATATTACTTGACTACTTGCTATTAATACATGTGTATTATTTGACTATTTGCTAAGTGCTAAATGCTAAAGTAGTTACTTAATATGTATATGTATGAACCCTGTTACAAGTTGGGATTCCACCAACTAGTATTTAGACTACTTTAATATATGGTTGTGCTACTTGGATAATGCTTAAAATGTACAATCTAGTAATCTTAAAAGACAATGAATCATGAACACACATAGGTTAGCTTTAGTCTAAAATTAAGTTTATGAATAAGTTTAAACTTGATTTAACTTGATGCCTTGCAACATGCTTAATTGATATTACTTGTTTAAATTGTCAAGACACCATTAACACACTTAATCAATTACAAACAAGTTCAAATTTAAATACTAGCATGCTTTGTGATTAAAGTGGGTTGTTGTCATCAATGACATATTGACCAACCAATAAGGATTTAGCAAATGTGTTAATTACAAACAAAAGATTATGAAAAAACTGAGATTGCCTCAAATGATTATCATGACTTGTATTCAAGAATGTTAGACTTTCCACTTTGAGCATGACAAGTCACTATCAAGGCAATACATTCAAGGTAAATGGACATTTAATGCATACAGTACTTGTATAGGATGTTGGGTATCTTTTGCAAGTGTTAAATGAAGTAAAGTGTCCAAAGATTAATGTTCAAAACCGATTCAAACAACTATACAACGGATAGGAGTTTTGGACTGGACCACGTGCGGTTGACCCACGGTCGACCGTGGTCCAAGCCGCAACAACGACTACTTTTTTATCTCTCCATATAAATAGTAAGGCTTGGAGAACTTTGAAGACTTGGACCTCTTGCATGCTACAACTCAAAATCATCAGAGAATCACAAGAACATAACACTTATACACATGTTTGTGATTAGCAAGAGAAGTTCTATAATATCATAGATTATAGAAGGGGTGTTGTAAACTTACTTTCAAATTACTATCTTTGTGAGTTTACATAGTGTGGTAATAATCCTTAGAATTGTCTTAGGATTGTCTTCACTGAAAAAAGGTGAGTCTTTATACTTTGTAATTAGAAGCATATGCTAGCTTAGCTATCATCTTCCTTAAAGGGAACTAGGGAGTTGATTAATCTCATTGGGGATTAATACTTGTCCAAGGTGAAGACAAGTTGATCTAAGTTGGAGGTAATCTTTCAAAGGGATAGAAGGATTAGGTTTGTTGTCTAAGGAGAAGTACAAGGCTTGTAAGTTGGATCTCCACCGGATTTGGAGAAAGGTGCTTAGTGAAGTAAACTACCGATTAGTGAATCGGGGAGTAGATTAAGGTGGATTAGTTAACATCCACCCGAACCACTATAAATCCTTGTGTTTATGTTCTTTACTTTACATTCTGCATGATAACAAACATAAACACATAACACATTGGTTTGAGTTGATTAAAGTGATCAAGGATTGTTTAAATCTTGTTGATCAGTTTTAAAACTCGTATTAATTAACTATTCACCCCCTCTAGTTACTTACAGGTAGGTTGAGGAGAGGTCAACCTTTATTTTTATTGGCAGGTTAGGTCCAACCACCATTGTGATGGACATTATAATGTAATTGACGCATGAGTTGTGTCAGGAGAATTATACTGTGTGTCAATAGCAAGGACTATCAGAAAGCCTAGTTTAATTACTAGTGCTACAAACCTGACAGGATAGCCATTCCTCTTGCGATTGACTGGTACACATATGTGTTTATTGCATGCTGGACTTGCTAAACATAAATGTATCTATTAGGCTTTCCCATTCACTAGCGTTATGTTAATCCCATGCATGTGAGTTGATTGCATGATGCTTTTGAGAGGGTTGTCTTACTGGTATATATGTTTGACACACACTCTGATATGCTTGGGACGAGCTTGTTACAATACTTAACGTAACACATTTTATGTAATAACTATGTTGGTTTAAAATACTGATGGTTTGTATTTTGATATAATACATAATGACTTCCGATGTGAGATCAAAAAAATGATTGTAAAAATGTACGGTATTACAAACCCTCACGACGAATCCATACGGGTAAAATGTGTGATAAAACCACCCGAGTTAGGCTCAAACGCATACATATCTGAAACCTGTAAGGCTCAAGAGATGGACGGGTAACCACAAGAAAAATATTTTTGTAGCACATGAGAGTCAAACTCTTGATATTTCTTATGAAAAATCAAGTCACCACCAATGCACCAACACCCCAGTTAAAAAATTATGAATATTAGGCTATACTTTTCATACTAACACGTTTTTTATGGACCGAATTTTACTTTTGAACAATTTTTTTATTAGTAAAGAAAACCCTAATCAAACCACACAATCTTCTTCTATGTCCTAGTGTATATGTATATTCATCAACATATTATCTTCTTATTTCATGTAATTCTATCGTCATATCACACAACCCAAAATCGGTTAACTGGACATTCATGGGTTGAGTACATACAATACTCAAATTCCCTAAACACATACAACTCTAAAAAATTGATACCCTTAACCACAACTACAGATAGATGACAATAAATCAGGTGACGCCATATTCATATCCTTATTTATTTAACTTTGTCAATTCATATGCATTAAAATTCAATCCATACTTCCATATATAGGCATATCCAATGAGTTAAACATGTTAGTGAATATCCATTAAATGTTGCAAAAAACGCTACAGTATTTTGTAATACGTAAAGAAAATTTTATTTTTTAAACTAAAAGATAAATATGATATGACATAATAATAATTCAAACATAAAACGTGTAATATTTTTCGTTAAAAACATAAATTGTTACATGTGGAAAAGGGCTTGTACATGTGCTCGTGGGAAGGTGGAGCTTAAATGTCAGATTGTCAGTGGGAAACCACTAAACGAACTTTGTTGTTTATGTTATCCTAAATTTGAATACTATCGATCTCTAAAAATTTTCATTATGTTCATATCCTTAAATATTGGCCCGAGGTGGTTGGTTTTTATTTGTTCCTGATTTTTGGTGTTACAACTACCTTCGGCGTGCTCTTGAAGGTTTGATGTTTTGTCGGAAATGGATTAGGTGCTTATGAGACTTTGGTTGTAAATTTTAGCCTTGTTCAAGTTGTATTAGCTTATGAGACTTTGGTTGTAAATTTTAGCCTTGTTCAAGTTGTATTAGCTAACTTTATTTACTGTTTACCATCCCGTTGGAGGTGGTTTTATTCATATAGCTCACTAGCTCAGCTTGTTTGTGTTTTGATTTTGCAGATTATTTTAGGCAGGTTATTTTAGGCCAGTTTTTTGATTACCGATATTTCGGTTTTGTTGTAATAAGTCAATATTGGATGACAATGTTTTCAACAATTGTACAGTTTATTATTATGTCAATAATTGTAAAAGAAATAAATTGTACTATAAATATGCAATGAAGGTGTACCATTTTGATGTACACATAGAATATATTTCATATATCACCATTCTTTTACTCTCTCTTATTTTAAGTTTATTAGTAGCCTATAGTCAAGAACAAACCTACTAAAGGTAGTTATAAGCCTACTGAATTATAACACGAATCAAATCACTAAAGGTAGTTATAAGCCTACTGAATTATAACACGTTATCAGCACGAAGTGCTTCGTATAATCAAGGTTTATCTAAGCAAGCACAAGTCACTAATCAAGTTCATGATGTACACTACTGGAGTGCAAAATCAGTCAAATGGTGGAGATCTTTGTATTGCAGACAGTGGTACCACACATACTATACTCAAATCTAAAAAATATTTCACTGATTTTAAAGCAACAGAAGGAACGGTGCATACTATATCAGGTCCTGCGGATTTAATAAAAGGAATGGGAAAGGCAAAATTCATGTTACCAAATGGTACAAATTTTCTGATAAAAAATGCCTTATTTTCTCCCATGTTAAAAAGAAATTTGTTAAGCTTCTCTGACATTTACCAAAATGGATATGATTATCAGTCAGTGACTACAGAAAATAATAAATATTTAAGTATCACTGAGAAGAATCATGTGATTGAAAAACTACTAAGACCTAGTTCTGGTTTACATTATACATATATAAATGTACCAGAAGCGCACATGGTAGTAAATGAAAATGCATGTGATCCCTCATGATGCACTTATTCCATGTACATCATGCTCACTTGAAAAATTGATAATAAGACCATCACCTCTTAAGGTTGAAAAAGAATCATCAATGTTTCTTGAAAGAATTCAAGGTGATATATGTGGACCAATTCATCCACCATGTGGACCATTTAGATATTTCATGGTCCTAATAGACGCATCTAGTAGATGGTCTCATGTTTGTCTATTATCAAGTCGAAATGTTGCATTTGCAAAATTTCTTGCTCAAATTATTAAATTGAGAGCACATTTCCATGTTTATACTATTAAAAGGGTGAGATTGGATAATGCTGGTGAGTTTACATCTCAAACATTTAATGATTTTTGCATGTCTATTGGGATTGTTGTTGAACATCCTGTTGCCCATATGCATACACAAAATGGTTTAGCCGAATCACTAATCAAACGATTGCAATTAATAGCTAGACCATTGACAATGAGAATAAAACTCCCAGTATCTGTATGGGGTCATGCAATTTTACATGCTGCATCATTAATTCGCATTAGACTAAGTGCAAGTCATACATATTCTCCTTTGCAACTTGTTTTTGGCCATCAGCCAAATATTTCCCACCTTAGAACATTTGGTTGTGCGGTTTATGTTCCTATCGCACCACCACAACGCACTAAAATGGGTCCTCAAAAAAGGATGGGAATATATGTTGGATATGAGACATCTTCAATCATAAGATATATTGAACCCATGACGGGTGATGTTTTTACAGCACGTTTTGCTGATTGTCACTTTAATGAAACATTGTTCCCTAGATTAGGGGGAGAAATAAAAAATAAAGAAAATGATGTTTCATGGTGTGAACCTCAATTAATGTATCTTGATCCTCGTACAAAAGAATGCGAGACCGAAGTTCAAAAAATAATGCATATGCAAGAACTTGCGAATAAATTGCCTGATGCATTTACAGATACAAAAAGAGTGACTAAATCATATATACCAGCAGCAAATGCTCCAGCTCGAATTGAAATTCCAAAAGCTGGCAATAATGTCGCTCTTGAGTCTTTGCCACGCCAGAAACCTGGGAGACCAATTGGTTCCAAAGATAAAAATCCTCGAAAAAGAAAATCAGCTGATAATGAGGTAAAAGAAAGTGTCCAAAAAGAACCACAAATCAATACTCCTTCTGCAGAGGAGATTGATGATGTCAATACGGAATTTTCAATCAATTATGCAAATTCAAAAATATTATGGAACCGAAATGAAATGAAAAATCTTGATGAGATATTTTCATATAATGTTGCATATGACATCATGAATGATGATGATGATGATCCAGAACCAAAACCTGTCATGGAATGTCAAAGTAGATATGATTGGGATCATTGGAAAGGAGCAATACGAGCTGAATTTGAATCGCTCAATAAAAGAAAAGTTTTCGGATTTATCATTCTCACACCTAAAGATGTGAAACCTGTGGGATATAGATGGGTTTTTGTGCGAAAAAGAAATGAGAAAAATGAAGTTACAAGGTATAAAGCTAGAATTGTAGCTCAAGGTTTTTCTCAAAGACCAGGAATTGATTATGAGAAAACTTATTCTCCTGTTATGGATGCAATTAATTTTAGATACTTAATCAGCCTGGCAGTTTCTAAAAAATTTAGAAATGCATCTCATGGATGTTGTGACTGCTTATCTATATGGATCACTTGATAGTGATATATAGATGAAGATACCTGAAGGATTTAAGGTATCAGAAGCAACTAATGCAAAACCCAAAGAAATGTACTCAATCAAGTTACAAAGGTCTTTATATGTGTGATGCCCCGTACAAAACCATCGTGTACGGATCATCAACAACAGGATCATCACAAGGTCAAACACTATATGCTGTTTGAAAACCGATTTGCATTCATTAAAAAGATAACGTTTTACAAAGATAACATGTCGTAAGACTTATTAAAAACCATTGTTCCAAAATAACATAAGTTTACGAATGCAAAACATAAGTTTCATAATTTGAGACATCTCTAGCAATGCAGCGGATAACTAGTACAGTAAGTCCATAACAGCAATTCAATAACAGCATGACAGCAAGTCTGACAGTGGAAGCAATAAACCTCTAGGCACCTGAGAAATACACGCTTAAAAAGTCAACACGAATATTGGTGAGCTATAGTTTAAGTTGTAATAGTAACGTAAGATAGGCCACGAGATTTCAGTGCTGCAACAGCGTATCAAAACAGTATGAAAAGTATATGCATAACCGTGGGCACCCAGTAACTAGACTTAACGTTTATAACCTCCTGAAAGGACACTTGGCGAGTGCGTATGTTCACGAAGTATTAAACACCCGTTAAATGCTAGCGCGACTAGCCCGAGTGGGGATGTCAAACCCTATGGATCCATATCTAAGATTCGCGTTCACCGGTTCAAAAACCAATGACTAAACATTACCGTGCTAAGGGGAATGTTTATGCCGTTGTATAACCCACACACATATAAAGTTTAAGTACTCGTGCCTAGTATGTAAAACGTAAAAAGCGCATGTATTCTCAGTCCCAAAATAATTAAAGTAAAAAGGGATGCTATAACTCACAGTGATAAAAGTGGTAAAGTCGATAATGAAAGTACGCAAGTAGTAAGTCGGTCCGAAAGGTCGTCAACCTAAATCAAATGTTACTAGGTTAGTAGGTTGTCTTTATAAATTCTAATAGTGCATAAAATAAGTTTAAGTGTCATCATCATCATCATTCATCATCATAAAAGCTAAGTAAGTTTGATGAGAATAGAGATCGAAACAATAGGCTGATTTCGGTCAGCTGCTACGACCTCTACGTAAATCGAAAAGATGCATGGTCAGTGGCTATGGCTCCGTATATGAGTCCCCTAACATCTGACCAATTTTCACAACCTAACTCATCTTCGTTTGACCGTGGCGACGGTTTAAGTGCGAGTAGGTCAGAAATTTCAGCACAACGTTAATAGGGTGTAGTGACTCTCGGAGGGCCATAAATCCTAAACCGTAACTTGGAAAAGACGAGACCTAAACGGAAAATCATCTACTCGAATCAAACTAACTGAAAATCAACTTTCCAGTAGCCAGGTGGTCTGATCAGATACGAAAATCAGTGGCTTATGTGCTCCGGTGGGGTTCTTTGTACTTGATGCTCATCACGGTTCTCATCCTTGATGCTTGTAGCTTCAAGTGTACAACTCGTTGATGGTTTAGCATCACTTTTGACCAAGATTCACCATCAATACACAATATGTTAAGACCAAGTAAGAACACAACTCATTCATGAATCTTAGATGGATGATGAACCAAGGTTACATCATATCCTTAGTCTTAACACAATTTCAATTCACAATAACAACTAAAGTTACAAAATTTACATTAATTCAACAAGTAATAGCACAATCTAAGTCAAATGAGGTGATGGAACCCTAAGCTAGAGAGCTTGGATCCATTTCACACAAGTTACAAGGTTGCAAAGCTAGAAAGCTTGAACCTTTAAGTGTTCTTGAAGATCTTGAAGCATAAAGCTTGGATCTTTAAGATATATGAAGATAACAAACACAAGTTTGAATCTTTTTCACAAAACAACATGATTAAAGCAAAAAGAACTTAGATCTAACAAAAAGATAGGAAGATTCAAGCTAGAAAGCTTGCATCTTGTTTGTTCTTGAAGATCTTGAAGCATAAAGCTTGGATCTTGAAGATGCATGAAGATTACAAATAAAAGTTTGAATCTTTATCATAAAATAGAAAGATTAAAGTATAAAAGAAGTAGATCTACAAAAGATATGAAGATTCAAGCTAAAAAGCTTGAATCTTCCATGTTCTTTAAAGATTCATGCTTGAATCAACAAGATATAAGTAAGATCAAAGCTAGAAGGAACTTGATCTTCCACATAATGATGATGATGTACACAAATTTAAGAAGAAAAGAGGAAGGAAAAGAAAAACTTACAAGCTAGGAAAGAAAGAAAGAATAAGTGTGTGAAAAGCCAAAATGATCAAGTGTTGGAATGAGGGACTAAAGGCTAGTATTTATAGGCAAATGAAGATCACATGGATTGATGAGGTGGCCAAGACCATGGTGGTGGTGGTGGTGGTGGACGGCATTAGAGGGGGGAGGGGGAGACAAAAACTTGCTTTTTGGCTAATGGTGTCTAAAGTGTGTCCTTTTGCTAGAATCTTATGTAACATTTAGATAAACCTTATCCATTATGCTAATATGACTCATTAATTAATTAATTTATTATTTATTATTATTATGGGCCACTAGTAATAATACTTGGGCTAATTAATTGGGTCACTAGCTAGAGTAGGGTGGGCTTGAGCCCAACAAGGTAGAAAGTCCAACAAGACTAACTATTGGGCTTTAGCAATTAAATAAATAAAATTAAGCATCCAAAAGCCCAGGTAATTATTATTAGAAAATAATAATTAATATTTCGCAGTCCAAAAGTTCCGGTTCCAACAAAAGTCAAACGTGCGCGCAGTCCGCGGTTTATTCGTAACGGCAAGTAACACTAACGGTTATAAAGCATCCAATGGACAAGTTAAGCATTCTACATACCCCAGGGCACGTTTTTAAGTATATATGAATATAAAACACATGTGCCAAGGTTCTGGAGTAATAAAGTAACACAGTACTCACAAATACGCAATTTCGCTAAAATACAAGGCATAAAAGCAAGTCGAAAAAGTCGGGTCGTTACATTACCCACCTGTTATTGGAAATTTCGTTCCGAAATTTAAGCTGATGGTGATGGAGTCGGAAAAAGGTGAGGATACTTCTGCTTCATTTGATCCTCTCGCTCCCAGGTAAACTCAGGTCCACGCTTGGCATTCCATCGAACTCGGACAATTGGAATCTTATTGCGTTTCAAGGTTTTGACCTCACGGTCCATAATTTCGACAGGTTCTTCCACGAAGTAGAGTTTGTCATCAATGGTAAGTTCTTCCAATGGTATGATAAGTTCCGGTGGAGCAAGACATTTTTTTAAATTTGATACATGAAAGGTAGGATGAACGGCACTCAACTGAGTCGGAAGATCCAAACGGTAAGCAACGGGTCCAACACGTTCCAAAATTTCAAAAGGACCAATATATCGCGGGTTTAACTTTTCGCGCTTTCAAAAATGGATTACACCCTTCCAAGGTGCGACCTTCAACATTACTCGGTCACCCACGTTGAATTTGAAGTCTTTACGTTTAAGATCAGCATAACTCTTTTGGCGATCGCGGGCCGTCTTAAGTCTTGCCTGAATCTGAGAAATCTTCTCCGTCGTTTCATGGACTATCTCGGGTCCGGTGATTTGCACTTCGCCTAACTCAGCCCAACAAATGGGAGAATGGCACTTGCGGCTATACAATGCTTCAAAAGGCGCGGCTTTAATACTCGAATGATAACTGTTGTTGTAAGAGAATTCGGCTAGCGGCAGATGCCTTTCCCAAGACTTTCCGAAGTCAATAACACAGGCACGTAACATGTCCTCTAGAGTCTGAATCGTTCGTTCGCTCTGACCGGCGGTCTGGGGGTGATACGCGGTGCTCATGTCGAGACGAGTTCCCAAGGCTTCTTGCAATGAACGCCAGAATTTGGAAGCAAAACGGGGATCGCGATCAGAGTTAATTGATAGAGGCACACCATGACGAGATACAACTTCTTTGATGTACAGTTGAGCAAGTTTCTCCATTGTGTCTGAAAGGACCCGTCCTAATCCATCCGGACGAAGTCCATATCGATTATAAACGATTCACAACAGTTGATTACATCGCGAAGTACTTGACCTCTATATGATACATTTTACAAACATTGCATTCATTTTTGAAAAGTCAAACTTTCATTACATCGAAAGTTGACGGCATGCATACCATTTCATAATATATCTAACTATAATTGACTTAACAGTAATCTTGATGGATTCAACGATTCGAATGCAATGTCTTTTGAAATATGTCATGAATGACTCCAAATAATATCTTTAAAATGTGCAATTGCACAGCGAAAGATTTCTTTCGTACCTGAGAATAAACATGCTTTAAAGTGTCAACCAAAAGGTTGGTGAGTTCATTAGTTTAACATAAATAATCATTTCCATCATTTTAATAGACCACAAGATTTTCAGTTTTCAGTTCTCATAAATATACGTCCCATGCATAGAGACAAAAATCATTCATATGGATTGAACACCTGGTAACCGACATTCACAATATGCATATAAGAATATCCCCATCATTCCGGGATCCTCCTTCGAACATGATATAAATTTCGAAGTACTAAAGCATCCGGTACTTTGGATGGGGCTTGTTGGGCCCGATAGATCTATCTTTAGAGTTCGCGTCAATTAGGGTGTCTGTTCCCTAATTCTTAGATTACCAGACTTAATAAAAAGGGGCATATTTGATTTCGATAATTCAACCATATAATGTAGTTTTCGATTACTTGTGTCTATTTCGTAAAACATTTATAAAAATTGTGCATGTATTCTCAGCCCAAAAATATAAAGGGTAAAAAGGCAAATGAAACTCACCTAATGTATTTTGTAGTAAAAATACATATGACGACATTGAACAAGTATAGGGTTGGCCTCGGATTCACGAACCTATATCATTTGTGTATATATTAAAATATATAATCGTAATCAAACAAGTGTATATCTAATATTTTATGTATTAAGATTAATGTTCTTATATATATAACTTTATTAATACTTACTTTACATTATAATACTTATTTGATATTTAATTAATGTTACTAGTTAAAATGAAATTTTATGTAGTACTAGTATACTTTCTTTAGTAAATATATCTGTATTTATATGTGTGTATATATCGTTCGTTTTGTAAAATTATCAATTGTAGTAATACTAGTTTAAGGATAATAATAATACTGATAATAGTAATTTTAGTAACAATGGTAATTTTATTAATAATGATAAAGTAAAAATAATAGTTTTAGCAAAAGATAGCATTTTCAATAGTAATGGTAAGTTTAATAATAATTATCGTTTTTAAATAGAATTTTTAGTGTTCATAATTAATAATACTATAATGAATGTTAAAGGGTACTCCTAATATAGTAATATTAATGATAAAAACACTTAGATTAATATTAATAATACTCATAATAACTAATAAATAATACTAACAATGATCCTAAACATGTTAAATATAATAATACATACCTTAACAATAATATTATAATTACAATCATAATAATAATAAAATTAATAATAATGATAAAATAAATTGATAATGGAACTACCTTTGAAAGAAAAAAAAACTTCAAAACAAATATAAATTGTCTCCGCCCAGGTTCGAACTCGCGACCTTCCGCTACCCAATACTTCCCTTAAACCATCAGTTCCATCCCATTTATCTGTAACAATACTCGTAACAATTATATTTAACCCGTATTCTGTTTGTAATATTGAGCCCAAATTATTATTTAGCCCAACTACAAGCCAGGCCTAGGTGAAGCCTAACAGCTTCAGTTGCTATTTAAATAAAAATAACGTCACGAGTTGGTTTTGAACTCGTGACCTGTCGATCACCACACACTCTCCTAAACCACTCCTCCACTCTTATTTTCTTTGAAATTATATTTCCTTGAAATATACATAGCTCGACTTTAATAGCTTCTCTTTACTACTAAACCCATTTACTTTCTTCATCATCATCATCTTCATTCCCACATCATTATCGATCACAGTTTCATCATCATTGTTCAGGTTGTCACCATGTTTTATTATTATCTTTATATTCATAACATCATCATCTTCTTCGATCATCATCATCATAACATCCGTTCATCATCATCAATTTTCCCCTTCCTCAACGACAACATCATCGCTCGTTATCATCATGTGATCATCACAGTCGCTTATATCATTGCTAACATCCTTCTTTTCTGTTTCATCGAAATTTACCCTAATTACTATTCATCATCTTCGTCACCATAAACGAATCATTATCATTAATACCGTGTAGTATCTTCACAGCCCATATTCATTTCATCATACTGTCATCGTCATTAATGTATTCGCTGAACAAGAACACGAATGGAAACGCTGAGAAGAAGAAAAAAAAAAAATGATGTTCGGTTTATGTACAGGAGCAGCCACATGTTACTGTCTTTTGACAGATATAGAAAACAATCAAATTAAAACAAGAGCAGTGGATTGACGAGGGTCCACAAATGTGAACGAAAAGGATGGTGATCGGTATTCGATTGAAAACAAAAAAATATATATATATAAAGTAGAAGATGGTGGGTGACGGTTGTAAGTAATAGTGAAAGAGTGGTGGTCGACGGTTATAAGTAATAGTGAAGGAGTGGTGGTCGATGGTTATGGTGGCGGTGACGATGGTGAGGTGGTGGTGTTAGTGATTGAACTCGATAAACAAGGAAAGGAAAACGTATGTGGTCGAACGAGATGATGGTGAGGGAGAGATAGAGGTAATTGTAACATCCCGCATTTTTCCGTTAAATTATTTTAACGACCGTCTTTTTTTTAGATAATATCTTCCGTTATCTAAATTCGTAGTTTCCGTTGACTAACGTTCATAATATTTCCGTTACTTAATTATAACATCACTCGTTTACTCGAGCGTTTTCAAAATATTCGTTCGGGAAAATCCCGCACCCGCTTCTAAACTCGAGGGACTAAAATTGACACGGGGCAAACTAGTTGACTAGGTCAAGTAGTCCACCCCAATCACCACCATTCAATCATCTCCATCTCTCTCTTTCTCTCTAGCAAGAACACACACACATTTACCCAATTCAATCATTCATCATCTAAATTCGATCTAGGATGCCAGCATCAAAACAAATTACGTATTTGGAATCCTCTCTTCATCCTCTACAATTTGATACCAACTTCATCTCGTTTGGGTAACATTTCTAAAACTCTAGATTTCTCTAAATTCGTGTTTTTGATTTGAAATGGTGTTAGTTAGTGTCTATGGCTCGTGTCTAGCATGAATATATGATTTACTTGCTCGATTTGTTGTTTTGAGTAACTAGTATGAACAATTGAAATGGGTGTGCTTAATCTTTGATTTTGGATGAGTTAATGTTGTTAAATTGTTAAAGTTCATGTTTTAATTGTGTTACTAGTATCACTAGCTTCAATTTGGTATGTAGGTTGATTTGGAAAAACATCACTAACATGATTATTGATTTTGTGATTCTTGGCTAGGGTTTGATAGCTCTTAAAATGGACTTTTGATGATTTGAATGCCATGAAACATTGTTAGTAAGTGTTTAGTTGTATTGTATGTTTCGTTACCTTCAAAACGGCATATCATATGTATAAATTGGATTCCCGAATCATGAAATGCATTTTGCGAACTTGAGACTTTGATTATGAACATTTAACGATCTCTTGACGAGGTTTTTGTTGTTGTAAATGATAAACTCGATTGATGATATGTGGTTAGTTGTATCCTTTGTCAAAATACCTTCCCGATGATATAGGATACATGTTTTGATTATTTGCGGGTCATAAATTGGGATTGTTTGAGTTTTGGTTCGTGCATTTCTTTGTTGCAGCAAAACAGGGCCTGGATACAGATCTGGACGCCGTCCAGATTCTTGGACGCCGTCCAGATTCTTGGACGCCGTCCAGCCCTTCAGACTTGGATGCCATCCAGCCTTTTGGACGCCGTCCAGGCCTTCAATACTGGACACCGTCCAGCCATTTTGGACGCCGTCCAGATGAACTATCAGGGGCTGTCCAAAATTGTCGTTTTTCGTTTAATTCTAACTATGCTACGCACCTCCGATTAACATGAAACTTGACCAACATGCTCATATATGATTAAAAACCTCAGAAAAATAGTTCGGGACCCGACCCGAACGTGTTGACTTTTCGTTGACTTTGACAGACCGAAGTTCGACTTTTTGTCAAACTTAACCAAATGATTGTGCAATCTTCCTAACTTATTTCTATACTTGTATCTTGCATGAAACTTGACAAATTGATTCACATGTTATATTTAATCGAGTCGTAACGAGCCATAGGACTAATTGAACACATTTCACCCGACCTTGTGTCGTAACCGGTTAATTGATACAACTTACTTGTTTAGGTCAAGGCTAAGCAACTTTCATGCACACGTTTACTTTGTGAAGTACTTTTATACTCGTGCACTCGAGGTGAGATCATAGTCCCACCTTTTCAACAACTTTTATACTTATAAATCGTGGGCTGAGAAACATATACTTTGTTACATCTTATACTACTTACTTTTATGTTTTGAACACAAGTCCGATGAAACAAACATTCTACAGCGAGTTTAGAACAAAAATCCTCAATTCGATTATCATTAGTTACACTTGCTGAAAGGACCCGTCCTAATCCATCCGGACGAAGTCCATATCGATTACAAACGATTCACAACAGTTGATTACATCGCGAGGTAATTGACCTCTATATGACAAATTTTACAAACATTGCATTCATTTTTAAAAGACAAACTTTCGTTACATCGACAGTTGACAGGCATGTAAAGCATTTCATAATATATCCAAATATAATTGACTTAATAATAATCTTGATGAACTCAACGACTCGAATGCAACATCTTTTGAAATATGTCATGAATGACTCCAAGTAATATCTCTAATATGAGCAAATGCACAGCGGAAGATTTCTTTCGTACCTGAGAATAAACATGCTTCAAAGTGTCAACCAAAAGGTTGGTGAGTTCATTAGTTTATCATAAAGAATCATTTCATAATTTTAATAGACCACAAGATTTCATACTTCCATTTCTCATAATCATACGTCCCATGCATAGAGACAAAAATATCATTCATATGGATTGAACACCTGGTAATCGACATTCACAATATGCATATAAGAATATCCCCATCATTCCGGGATCCTCCTTCGGACATGATATAAATTTTGAAGTACTAAAGCATCCGGTACTTTGGATGGGGCTTGTTGGGCCCGATAGATCTTTCTTTAGAGTTCGCGTCAATTAGGGTGTCTGTTCCCTAATTCTTAGATTACCAGACTTAATAAAAAGGGGCATATTCGATTTTGATCATTCAACCATATAATGTAGTTTCAATTACTTGTGTCTATTTCGTAAAACAGTTATAAAAGTTGCGCATGTATTCTCAGCCCAAAAATATAAAGAGTAAAAGGGAGCAAATGAAACTCACGCATATAAATATTGTAAAACAGTTAATAAAACATTTGCATGTATTCTCAGCCCAAAAATGTAAAGAGTAAAAAGGGCAAATGAAACTCACTTAATGTATTTTGTAGTAAAAATACATATGACGACATTGAACAATGCAGGGTTGGCCTCGGATTCACGAACCTATATCATTTATATATACATATATTAATATATAATCGTATTTGAACAATTTCATATCTTATAGCTTGTAATATATAATTAATTTGTGTTTATATTTAAAATGATTAATCTTTATATAATTTTGTTAATATATATTTAGTTTATATTGTATTAAAAATACTTAATTTATTATATATGATTATTTGTATGAAAATTGATATTATGATTAATACATACTTGTATGTAAAATTACTTATAAATGTATTTTCATATACTTAATATTTATCTAATAAAAAAGTTTAATACTGGTAAATACAAGTTGTATTTAATTATATTGATAATAATTCCACTACTACTGATATTCATATTAATAATAAATTTTGTCAATAATATTAATACTAATATTACTAAAAATGGTACTAACGCTAATATTAATGAAAATAATAATAAATTAGGTTATTTTCACAATAACACTAATAATAATAGTCATAATAGTAATACTTGTATCAATTTTAATCATATTAGTAATACTAATACTACCAAATAATAATACTAGTAATGATAATAACTTTTAGTAATAATCAATAATAATATCATCATTATAATTATAATTACTATAATAAACATAAATGGTAACTATTATTTTTATTAGTAGAAATAATAATACTAGTAACTATAACATTAGTAACACTAGTAACAATAATAATAATAATAATGATAATAATAATAATAATAATAATAATAATAATAATAATAATAATAATAATAATAATAATAATAACAAAATATAAAAGTGTATACCCTTGTTTTAAGGCTTTTCCAAAAATAAATGCCCACGACGAGGCTCGAACCTCCGACCACCCGCTGACCCAATACACCCTCTAACCAGCACGCTCTTTAAGTTTTTCTGTTGTATTTCTATCCTAAAATAAATGTATATCACTTCTGTTTTTCGTTCCTCTTCCTCATTCACATCAGACCCAACGACCCAGGGATCAATCCCATGCATTAACAAATTACTAACTAGTTTTTAGGATTAAAAAAAAATGTTACAGCAAACAAGTAGTGATGATAAATAATTATAAAAAAAAAATAAAAAAAAAATACAGCACTCGCTGTTTCGTCGCTGCACAAAAAAAAATAAAAAATAATGATTTCGCTTATGAGATTGTTTTGTACAAATCTTTCAACACGAGTTATGTTTGAAATCATCCCAAAAATCTATCTCATTCGTCAATTTAACTTAATTCAAAACAGAGAATTCGAATTTCTCAAAGATCATAAAATTTGACTTTTTGAAATTTAACCTTTGACTCGAAAATTCGCGATTGATATAATGAATTGGAGTTTGATGTTTTGCAGAAAGGTTGAGTAATAGAATCCTAACAACATGACATTTCTAGATTTTTAAATGGGATCAAGTTTCGGATTATGAGAAAAATGAGTTACACGAACCGAAAAAAAAAAATATATACACACCAAAAAGAAGTAGCGATATAGATTGTGATGATGGAAAAATTAATGGTCTTTATCAGTAAAGGATTTAACTAAATAATGCAGATGTCGACTAAAAGTCACAAGTTAAATAGAACGCAGGGAAAAAAAAAATTATTGATAGAGAGGACAGTTTATACGCGTATATAATTTTTATATATATTAAACTAATAATAATATTAATAATAATAATGATACTAATTAATAATAATTATAAAAAAAATATCATAATATTATTTATGAGATAATACTAATAATACATTTAAAGATAGTGATAATGACTATAATAATAATATGATGATATTAGTAGTAACAATGATAATTTCAATAATAATAAAAATGATAATAATAATATTATTAATAATACCTATAATAATACTAATGATTGATAATAATAATAATAATAATAATATTAGTAACAAAAGTGATATAACAATTTTTACATATCGAATTTTCATATTATAAACTTTATTAGTATTCATAGTACTAGTACTAATATTAAATATGAATTTAATAATAATGTATATCAACTTAAAAGTATCAAATTTTATATCTATCTGTAATAATATTCAAAATACTGATATTAGTATTAATATTAATATTTATTTTAATATTGAATGTGATACTAACACTATTAATATAATAATTATATTTTAACTTGTAATTACATATATATTATTAATTTTGTAATATAATATATTA
The DNA here is from genome assembly GCF_046630445.1 of Rutidosis leptorrhynchoides. Taxonomy (NCBI): domain Eukaryota; kingdom Viridiplantae; phylum Streptophyta; class Magnoliopsida; order Asterales; family Asteraceae; genus Rutidosis; species Rutidosis leptorrhynchoides. Next base: position 101,031,057 of record NC_092333.1, on the reverse strand, counting down.
TATATTTAATATTTATATATTTTATCAATATACATATATTAATAGTTATGTATCAAAATCATGTATATATTCAAACTACTATATTTATATAATTATGTTTTAAATATCAAGTTTTATTGTATATCATAAATTATCTTAAGTCTCTAATTCCAGAAACTAAATCGTATAATATTTTATTAATGTATTTCAAATTATCATGTTATCATATATATATATCTATATCTATACATATTTTCATATACATATATCTATTTATAAATGGTTGTTCGTGAATCGTTGGAAACAGTCAAGGGTTCATGTAAACAGTTCAAAGATTTTGAGACTTAACATTACAGACTTTGCTTATCGTTTCAAGATCATATAAGATTCAAGTTTAAATTTGGTCGGAAATTCCCGGGTCATCACAGTACCTACCCGTTAAAGAAATTTCGTCCCGAAATTTAAGTGAGGTGGTCATGGCTAACAATAAAGTTGTTTTCATGACGAATATGAGTTGATAACTTGAGTTTTATCATCATTGAGTAATATAGATAAAAATAATGCGATTATTCGAAGAGTACGAATGAAACTATCACGACAGAGTGAAATAAGAAAGACATGTTTCATCATATCTTTTGGCTAGTCATGGCTGAATCTAGAAAATAAGGTGCGTCTTATCTTTTGACGTAGTCTGGTTTGAATTCCGGAATTCGAGGGATTTAAAGAAAATTTCGAAATCTAAAAGATTTGATTCTTCGGCGAATAAGGTAATTAAGATCTCTATAATTAAATACGGTGATCTGCCTCGATTACTCTGTCAGATATTTGCATTATAAATTTACCTTTTCCATTCCATTAGTTTCCACCACTTCTATACCTTCTTTCTCAGTTCATATATCTAAAAGATCATAATAATGCTCAATCCGGTTCTAATCCTTGTTCTTATTCTGACTATCGCAATGATCGTTCTTCTTTTCCAACTCCCACTGGAAGAATCTGTTTATTTCTACTATGCTCTAGGGATTATTGTAGTTATAATCCTCCCGTGTCTTTATATTGCTATACGCACTGATATCCACAGTTTGTAATTTCGGTGTTGTTGTTGGGCTTTATATTCTCCCTTATTTTGGATCTCTTTGCCTTTTTATTATTTTCCCGACCTCTTGTAAAGCGAGCAACGGTCCAGAATTCATAGATATGAACTTCGAAATGAACATAGTTAATGTTCTAAGAAAGAAATGGTAATAGTACGATCTTGATTTGCCAAATTACCAGAATATCCGGAAAAGATAGAACTATCAAGAAAATATGTCCTTGATATGTTTATATATCAGATAAAATGTAAGAGTCGTGTAACATGGCGCATGATGACGTTATAATCTGTGAATCATCATGTCCCATTTAGAAACTCAGCATGACTTACTGTAATATAATCACGTTGATCAAGTGTCATTATATTATACTAATTCATGCATCAGTTCCTAACATTACTTCAATAACATTCATATTTTAAGCTCAAAAGTTTACAGAATATAGAAACTAACAGTTTCTATATGATGTAATACTGATAGCACAAAGAGAATAATGATATCAGCTAAGATTAGTCATGAAAATATATTCAGAAATATCGAGGATATTTATAATGAAAGATACGATAATATCTCGGAATATCTAAGATCAGAGGATGATAGAAACTATTGTCCGCAAGGTTTTAGAGTAAGGAGTAAGATATTCACTAAAGACTTTAGCAGACATTGAATCATTTAGATTCTTTGAAGTCAAACTTATTCTTTGTGATTTGTCCACGACTTTCTTTATAGTTTCGCATAATCTGCTTTTCGGTACAAAATTTTCTCTTGAATGTTTCCAATACAATGATACACGGGAAGCACGAAGAGGTATATAATTTCAGACGAGAATCTTTATGAAAATATCCTCAGAAATATCAAAGATATTGATGATGATATTTTGGAATTTCTAAGTTCGATGGTTGATGAAGAAAGATTTTTCGCAAGATTTTAACATGAGTACGGAGCAAGATATTCGTTGAAGGTTTCATCGAATCCAGAATTACCTGTGTTCTTTGAATATATGGTATGGTCCTTGTATTTGACCTAGATCTCCTTCATGGTTTGCTCAATCTGTTTTTCAGTACCAAATTTTCTATCGAGCGTTCCTAACACTCCCTTCTTTATCATCAAACTTTTGGCCGTTTAGATCATCTACAATTTTTCTGTTTCCTCTGCATTTAATGCTACGATATCTGAATCATCGGTTATCAATTCGAGGTGGTTTCAGGAGGATTGTGTTTTTAAATGATTAAACGCTGATGGTAATATGGTGGAATATAAAAGAATTCTCCGGTATCAAAAGGGTAATTGTGTATATCAGGATTATAGTAAGGCTACTTCGAATGAAAATTCGAAGTTGATTTGTTGGAGCTGTGACAAAATTTGCTACTTTGAAAGGAATTCCCAAGTTATTTTGGGTAATAATAACACTAAAGGAATTATCACAACTATGTGTTAAACGTTTACTCAGTTTTCGAGAGTTTTTCAGATGCATAACTAAATACATCAATCTTTTCTTTCGTAGATGAAGTGCGGTTGATTCATCCTATCGATTGAGGTGTTTTCAAGAATCATGAAAGGTTTGAACGCAGATTGTGATTGTGATGATACGAATGGGGTTTAAAATGAAATCAAGTGGCAAACTTGAAGAATTATTTAGTTTCATATGTTATAATCAATATTTTAATTCATTTTAATTGTCCAGTGTTGGTAGTCCACAGTTGATAGTCCACAGTAACATTCCAGTAATTCATATGTAGTTTAATATATAATATTCGAATTAATTAATAAATATCGTGGCCCGTGTACATGTCTCAGACTCGATCACAACTCAAAGTATATATATTATTTGAGAATCAACCTCAACCCTGTATAGAGAACTCGATCATTACTACATATAGAGTGTCTATGGTGATTCCAAGTAATATATATAGATGCGTCGATATGATATGTCAAAACCTTGTATACGTGTCCCGATATTTAAAGTGCGTAAAAAATAAATAACAGAAATTTAAATGACGATAAATAAAGTGCGTAAAGCAAATAACAGAAATTAAATGACGATAAATAAAATTGCGAGAATGTAAATTGCGATAATTAAATTGCGATAAATAAAATGTAATCAATTAGCTAGGAACAATTAGCTAGGAACAGTTAGCGTGGATTCTTAACAAAATTTCTCATAGTTAATTTGTTTGTTTCTAACAAATTTTATTTTGTCAAATGTTTTCTTCATTATGCCACTTGTTGGATTCTGATAAATCAAAATCCAAATATTAAATTGGATGAATATGGTTATTCTGTGGTGAATCGAATTTGTATATCGGTGGATGTAAGTAGGATAGTATATGACTGTTGAAACAGATTCGAAGAACGTACAATGTAACTTATTAATGAAAATTTTAAATATTCCTCGGGTATTACCTATCCGTTAAAATATTTTCACCATTAACAGTTTGTACAAGAGAATTTTTAATTACAATCTTTATGAAAACATATATACATATATATTTTCTTCAGATGTATTCATGGATTTAATGAGTTAATATGCTATTAAACTCATTTGCTTTTCGGTTGGAACTAAAATAAATAATCTCTAAAACTTTAGAGATTACATATTCGCCATGTCGAACGAAGATAAATGAGGTAGAACGATACGTAGAACGAAGATCATACTCAAAGTACAGATGATGATATTGAAGCATGGATTGCTGATGGTACTAGTGCTGTTATTGATGGTACTGTTGGTGCCATTGATGTTGCTGAAGCTGGTACATTTTGCACCATATTCTCCGAATTGATTTTTCGATCGCGAAGTTCATTGACTTCTTACTCCAGGATAATTGTCGATCAGAACGAGCAGATGAATAAGGTTCAGAATTGTGGATAGAATATAATCTTGTCGAGTTACCCTGGAAATGAGATTGAAAAATGGTGTCTCGAACAGGTTCGCCGGTAAACGCTTCAGGTTCATTGTCAAGAGGTGAATTCGGTTGGTGGAAGGGATCGCCTTCTTCGCGTCTCCATTGTTTAAGTCGACTACGAACTCATCAAATGAATTGGGGATGGTTGTTTGGTTGAATTCATTCTAGTGACGCTGCTTTCGGAGCTTAGGTGAAAATCCATATCGGAATAGCTGTCGGAATCCGAGGAATTCGAACTGGTTGAGGGATTCATCTCGTACGATCAGATGAAGGATTTTTGATAAGAAATAGATTATAGGATGTAGATTAGTACCCTGCAATATCTAATTTACATATGCATATATAATACTAATATCCCATAAGTTACGGAGGAATCTACGGAAGTTGTCAGGCAAAGTCTACTGTAACAGATATGCCAAGATATGAATTAGCAGATACGCTAAGATACAAATTTTGTCTATACACTATTCATGCAGTCAATGCAGCAAGACGTGTCTAGACTAAGAATGATAAGCAGATAATTTTCGACACAAAATGATAAGCAAAACTTTTGACATGCAGACACGGTCGAAGTCCAGACTCACTAAGGCTCTCTAACGACTATCCGTTAGATACACTAATGCAAGACCTGGTTCTCTAAGACCACCGCTCTGATACCAACTGAAAGGACCCGTCCTAATCCATCCGGACGAAGTCCATATCGATTACAAACGATTCACAACAGTTGATTACATCGCGAGGTAATTGACCTCTATATGACAAATTTTACAAACATTGCATTCATTTTTAAAAGACAAACATTCGTTACATCGACAGTTGACAGGCATGTAAAGCATTTCATAATATATCCAAATATAATTGACTTAATAATAATCTTGATGAACTCAACGACTCGAATGCAACATCTTTTGAAATATGTCATGAATGACTCCAAGTAATATCTCTAATATGAGCAAATGCACAGCGGAAGATTTCTTTCGTACCTGAGAATAAACATGCTTTAAAGTGTCAACCAAAAGGTTGGTGAGTTCATTAGTTTATCATAAAGAATCATTTCATAATTTTAATAGACCACAAGATTTCATACTTCCATTTCTCATAATCATACGTCCCATGCATAGAGACAAAAATATCATTCATATGGATTGAACACCTGGTAATCGACATTCACAATATGCATATAAGAATATCCCCATCATTCCGGGATCCTCCTTCGGACATGATATAAATTTCGAAGTACTAAAGCATCCGGTACTTTGGATGGGGCTTGTTGGGCCCGATAGATCTTTCTTTAGAGTTCGCGTCAATTAGGGTGTCTGTTCCCTAATTCTTAGATTACCAGACTTAATAAAAAGGGGCATATTCGATTTTGATCATTCAACCATATAATGTAGTTTCAATTACTTGTGTCTATTTCGTAAAACAGTTATAAAAGTTGCGCATGTATTCTCAGCCCAAAAATATAAAGAGTAAAAGGGAGCAAATGAAACTCACGCATATAAATATTGTAAAACAGTTAATAAAACATTTGCATGTATTCTCAGCCCAAAAATGTAAAGAGTAAAAAGGGCAAATGAAACTCACTTAATGTATTTTGTAGTAAAAATACATATGACGACATTGAACAATGCAGGGTTGGCCTCGGATTCACGAACCTATATCATTTATATATACATATATTAATATATAATCGTATTTGAACAATTTCATATCTTATAGCTTGTAATATATAATTAATTTGTGTTTATATTTAAAATGATTAATCTTTATATAATTTTGTTAATATATATTTAGTTTATATTGTATTAAAAATACTTAATTTATTATATATGATTATTTGTATGAAAATTGATATTATGATTAATACATACTTGTATGTAAAATTACTTATAAATGTATTTTCATATACTTAATATTTATCTAATAAAAAAGTTTAATACTGGTAAATACAAGTTGTATTTAATTATATTGATAATAATTCCACTACTACTGATATTCATATTAATAATAAATTTTGTCAATAATATTAATACTAATATTACTAAAAACGGTACTAACGCTAATATTAATGAAAATAATAATAAATTAGGTTATTTTCACAATAACACTAATAATAATAGTCATAATAGTAATACTTGTATCAATTTTAATCATATTAGTAATACTAATACTACCAAATAATAATACTAGTAATGATAATAACTTTTAGTAATAATCAATAATAATATCATCATTATAATTATAATTACTATAATAAACATAAATGGTAACTATTATTTTTATTAGTAGAAATAATAATACTAGTAACTATAACATTAGTAACACTAGTAACAATAATAATAATAATAATGATAATAATAATAATAATAATAATAATAATAATAATAATAATAATAATAATAATAATAACAAAATATAAAAGTGTATACCCTTGTTTTAAGGCTTTTCCAAAAATAAATGCCCACGACGAGGCTCGAACCTCCGACCACCCGCTGACCCAATACACCCTCTAACCAGCACGCTCTTTAAGTTTTTCTGTTGTATTTCTATCCTAAAATAAATGTATATCACTTCTGTTTTTCGTTCCTCTTCCTCATTCACATCAGACCCAACGACCCAGGGATCAATCCCATGCATTAACAAATTACTAACTAGTTTTTAGGATAAAAAAAAAATGTTACAGCAAACAAGTAGTGATGATAAATAATTATAAAAAAAAATAAAAAAAAAATACAGCACTCGCTGTTTCGTCGCTGCACAAAAAAAAATAAAAAATAATGATTTCGCTTATGAGATTGTTTTGTACAAATCTTTCAACACGAGTTATGTTTGAAATCATCCCAAAAATCTATCTCATTCGTCAATTTAACTTAATTCAAAACAGAGAATTCGAATTTCTCAAAGATCATAAAATTTGACTTTTTGAAATTTAACCTTTGACTCGAAAATTCGCGATTGATATAATGAATTGGAGTTTGATGTTTTGCAGAAAGGTTGAGTAATAGAATCCTAACAACATGACATTTCTAGATTTTTAAATGGGATCAAGTTTCGGATTATGAGAAAAATGAGTTACACGAACCGAAAAAAAAAAATATATACACACCAAAAAGAAGTAGCGATATAGATTGTGATGATGGAAAAATTAATGGTCTTTATCAGTAAAGGATTTAACTAAATAATGCAGATGTCGACTAAAAGTCAAAAGTTAAATAGAACGCAGGGGAAAAAAAATTATTGATAGAGAGGACAGTTTATACGCGTATATAATTTTTATATATATTAAACTAATAATAATATTAATAATAATAATGATACTAATTAATAATAATTATAAAAAAAATATCATAATATTATTTATGAGATAATACTAATAATACATTTAAAGATAGTGATAATGACTATAATAATAATATGATGATATTAGTAGTAACAATGATAATTTCAATAATAATAAAAATGATAATAATAATATTATTAATAATACCTATAATAATACTAATGATTGATAATAATAATAATAATAATAATAATAATATTAGTAACAAAAGTGATATAACAATTTTTACATATCGAATTTTCATATTATAAACTTTATTAGTATTCATAGTACTAGTACTAATATTAAATATGAATTTAATAATAATATATATCAACTTAAAAGTATCAAATTTTATATCTATCTGTAATAATATTCAAAATACTGATATTAGTATTAATATTAATATTTATTTTAATATTGAATGTGATAATAACACTATTAATATAATAATTATATTTTAACTTGTAATTACATATATATTATTAATTTTGTAATATAATATATTATATATTTAATATTTATATATTTTATCAATATACATATATTAATAGTTATGTATCAAAATCATGTATATATTCAAACTACTATATTTATATAATTATGTTTTAAATATCAAGTTTTATTGTATATCATAAATTATCTTAAGTCTCTAATTCCAGAAACTAAATCGTATAATATTTTATTAATGTATTTCAAATTATCATGTTATCATATATATATATCTATATATATACATATTTTCATATACATATATCTATTTATAAATGGTTGTTCGTGAATCGTTGGAAACAGTCAAGGGTTCATGTAAACAGTTCAAAGATTTTGAGACTTAACATTACAGACTTTGCTTATCGTTTCAAGATCATATAAGATTCAAGTTTAAATTTGGTCGGAAATTCCCGGGTCATCACACTTGCCGGGTGTAAGCGAGAACTTATGTTGTATGGATCCATATGGGTTTGACAAACCCTCATTCAAACGGTTCGCTACCGTTTACGAATGAAATATATTTTCGAGAAACAGTGTATGTTCTAACACTATTGTGATGGGGTTCTATGGAAGGAATGTTAAGCATTGATAATTGGGTGCTCGCGAACCAACTTTTGGAATGCAACTTTTGAATGATCAATTTTATGGAAATACTAAATCTTGTGGTTCAAAATATAACTTTTATTAATACACCTATGATTTCACCAACGTTTTTCGTTGACAGTTTTCTATATGTTTTTCAGGTTCATACTTGGCTATTTGATACATGCTTCCGCGTACTTTCATACTTGATTGGGGTCGAGCATACATACATACACTCTGATTTCTTGCTTGGAGTCAAGCATACATACATACTTACGCTATTTATAGCAACTGTGATTTTCAATTAATTATGTCGCAAGTTATTTCATTTATACATTACTATTTTTGTAAATCTTAAACTTGTTGTCGATCCTTTTGGTAAACTGAACTTTGCAAGTCTTGTACTTTTCAAATGAATGCGACGTAATTTTGGTCAAACGAGTCTCATATAGGGACTACGACCACGTAACGGGACCTAAGTTAGCGGCGCCGTCAATGACGATTTTGTCGGGTCGCTACAGATGGTATCAGAGCGTTGGTTGTAGGGAACTAGGATATGTATTAGTGTGTCTGACAGAGTCATTAGGACGCATTAGTGAATCTAGACTACAACCGGATTGTTAGCCATTGCATTCTGACATACATTTGCTATAGATAGCACTTACTTGACTACTTGTGCATTATACTTAAATCATTCTTAGGCAAACTTCTTAATGATACCAAACTTTCATCATACGAATCGGTGTTCTGCCACTTTCTGGTAAACCACGTTAATTTCAAGATTCATACACGAAAGGATGACAACGACTTCATTAGTCACACTTGTTCGGGAACTCTGTCTCCCAGATTGTTATTCGCCACCGTCTCAACTTACTATCGGTGCCACACCAGTGTTCTTCACTATCTACCACTTCTTGTTACTACCATCACTACTCTAGGTGAGTATCGTCGTCACTACTTATCACTACGGTTGAGTACTACTCGTTATCATAATTCGTTACTCTTTTCGTGCCTAAGGACATTATTGTTTGACTTGAACTGCATTGACGTGAACAATCATTTATACACTTCCATCGGGAAACGCTCCTTCCGAGTTGCACTAATTCTTTCGATTCAATACGAGTCACGATAGAGACATCGTTACACTTTGTTCATTTTAAAACTTTATGATTATACGAACTTGAATCTATGGAGTGATGTGGGAATGGAGGTATGAGTTAGCGTAATATAACGACACTCGATCAACGTGGTTATATTACGGTAAGTCATACCAAAGTTCTAATGACACGTGATGGTGGTTGGACTCGATCAACCTAATCACCACCATGTGCCATGTACATGACTTCATCTTTCTTGATTGGATATCCGAAAACCCCGAGAATACTGATAACAACCATACCCGGGACACATCTTCGATTATTGTCGAACCATAGTTATGCTTCCGAATGAATGGCAAATTCTTCAATATCAGACGTATGTTATACGTGTATACTATCTCATTTTCGCATAGTTTTATTGACGAACTACAAATTGTTTGGTATGCTTACATCGGGGCGGAAACTTCTCTTGCATCACCCTCATAATTCCGGTTCAGGAAATCTTTTATTCTAAACTCTCAATGGAGAGAGAGACTCTCCACGTTATACTAGTATTCGCCTCGAGGGTGAATAGTCCCGACGAACATTTTTGGAAAACGATAAATCTTCCGCGGCGCGAATTTCTTGAGAAACTTGTTCTATCTAACGTTTTCAAGTCCTAACAAACTTTTTCAAACATACCTTACAGAAATGTACCTCATTTCAGATCGAGATTCTTGTTTCACTTCTAGATTTCGGAGTGCCTTACAAAAAGCCTCGGGACCACGCTTAAACATGAGTACAACACATCAACCACAACTCGACGGACCGAGCAAACATATGATTCAAACTTTGGAAACCATAACACGAGTTCGTGTTATCGACTTCAAAATTTCTTGAGAAAAGTCTTTGCCTTTAACCAATTTCTTTTACAACGATGGTTATCATTCAAGTCTTAACATCACACCTTTTGAAATCTTATATGACCGGAAACGTCATTCTCCTTTTGTAGAACCAAGTAAATGATAATCAAGTCACCGAACCTGGACTCATTCATGGAGTAACCGTTAAAATCCTTCCAATCCGAGAAAGGCTCGAGACGGCCCGTAGTCGCCAAAGGAGTTATGCCGATGTTAGGCGTAAACCTCCCAAATTCCATTTGGGTAACCGCGTATCGTTAAAAGTTGCACCTTGAAAAGGTGCAATCCGTTTCGGAAAACGTAGAAAGCTAAATCCGCGATATTTTGATCCTTTAAAAATCTTGGGGCGTTTTGGACCCGTTGCTAGCCGTTTAGACTTTTCCGACTCATTTGAGCTCCGTTCATCCTAATTTCCATGTGTCGAACTTGAAAAAGTGTCTTACCAGACAAGAACTTGTTATCCTCTTCGATGAACTTACTATCAATGATAAACTTCACTTTCTAGGAGGACCGGTTGAAACTATAAATCGTGAAACCAAACTCTGAAATAACGTAAAACCCCGACTGTCAAAGTTCGTTGAAATGCCCGATGAAGTACTTTCACTTATCCGTAGAATGGGCAACGCACGATCTCGATGAAGGAACAACGACTACTACTTTCAACTAAATCTCGGGACGAAATTTCTTTTAAGGTGTAGGTAATGTAACATCCCGCATTTTTCCGTTAAATTATTTTAACGACCGTCTTTTTTTTTTAGATAATATCTTCCGTTATCTAAATTCGTAGTTTCCGTTGACTAACGTTCATAATATTTCCGTTACTTAATTATAACATCACTCGTTTACTCGAGCGTTTTCAAAATATTCGTTCGGTAAAATCCCGCACCCGCTTCTAAACTCGAGGGACTAAAATTGACACGGGGCAAACTAGTTGACTAGGTCAACTAGTCCACCCCAATCACCACCATTCAATCATCTCCATCTCTCTCTTTCTCTCTAGCAAGAACACACACACATTTACCCAATTCAATCATTCATCATCTAAATTCGATCTAGGAGGTCAACATCAAAACAAATTACGTATTGGGAATCCTCTCTTCATCCTCTACAATTTGATACCAACTTTATCTCGTTTAGGTAACATTTCTAAAACTCTAGATTTCTCTAAATTCGTGTTTTTGATTTGAAATGGTGTTAGTTAGTGTCTATGGCTCGTGTCTAGCATGAATATATGATTTACTTGCTCGATTTGTTGTTTTGAGTAACTAGTATGAACAATTGAAATGGGTGTGCTTAATCTTTGATTTTGGATGAGTTAATGTTGTTAAATTGTTAAAGTTCATGTTTTAATTGTGTTACTAGTATCACTAGCTTCAATTTGGTGTGTAGGTTGATTTGGAAAAACATCACTAACATGATTATTGATTTTGTGATTCTTGGCTAGGGTTTGATAGCTCTTAAAATGGACTTTTGATGATTTGAATGCCATGAAACATTGTTAGTAAGTGTTTAGTTGTATTGTATGTTTCGTTACCTTCAAAACGGCATATCATATGTATAAATTGGATTCCCGAATCATGAAATGCATTTTGCGAACTTGAGACTTTGATTATGAACATTTAACGATCTCTTGACGAGGTTTTTGTTGTTGTAAATGATAAACTCGATTGATGATATGTGGTTAGTTGTATCCTTTGTCAAAATACCTTCCCGATGATATAGGATACATGTTTTGATTATTTGCGGGTCATAAATTGGGATTGTTTGAGTTTTGGTTCGTGCATTTCTTTGTTGCAGCAAAACAGGGCCTGGATACAGATCTGGACGCCGTCCAGATTCTTGGATGCCGTCCAGCCCTTCAGACTTGGACGCCGTCCATCCTTTTGGACGCCGTCCAGGCCTTCAATACTGGACGCCGTCCAGCCATTTTGGACGCCGTCCAGATGAACTATCAGGGGCTGTCCAAAATTGTCGTTTTTCGTTTAATTCTAACTATGCTACGCACCTCCGATTAACATGAAACTTGACCAACATGCTCATATATGATTAAAAACCTCAGAAAAATAGTTCGGGACCTGACCCGAACGTGTTGACTTTTCGTTGACTTTGACCGACCGAAGTTCGACTTTTTGTCAAACTTAACCAAATGATTGTGCAATCTTCCTAACTTGTTTCTATACTTGTATCTTGCATGAAACTTGACAAATTGATTCACATTCTATATTTAATCGAGTCGTAACGAGACATAGGACTAATTGAACACATTTCACCCGACCTTGTGTCGTAACCGGTTAATTGATACAACTTACTTGTTTAGGTCAAGGCTAAGCAACTTTCATGCACACGTTTACTTTGTGAAGTACTTTTATACTCGTGCACTCGAGGTGAGATCATAGTCCCACCTTTTCAACAACTTTTATACTTATAAATCGTGGGCTGAGAAACATATACTTTGTTACATCTTATACTACTTACTTTTATGTTTTGAACACAAGTCCGATGAAACAAACATTCTACAGCGAGTTTAGAACAAAAATCCTCAATTCGATTATCATTAGTTACACTTGCCGGGTGTAAGCGAGAACTTATGTTGTATGGATCCATATGGGTTTGACAAACCCTCATTCAAACGGTTCGCTACCGTTTACGAATGAAATATATTTTCGAGAAACAGTGTATGTTCTAACACTATTGTGATGGGGTTCTATGGAAGGAATGTTAAGCATTGATAATTGGGTGCTCGCGAACCAACTTTTGGAATGCAACTTTTGAATGATCAATTTTATGGAAATACTAAATCTTGTGGTTCAAAATATAACTTTTATTAATACACCTATGATTTCACCAACGTTTTTCGTTGACAGTTTTCTATATGTTTCTCAGGTTCATACTTGGCTATTTGATACATGCTTCCGCGTACTTTCATACTTGCTTGGGGTCGAGCATACATACATACACTCTGATTTCTTGCTTGGAGTCAAGCATACATACATACTTACGCTATTTATAGCAACTGTGATTTTCAATTAATTATGTCGCAAGTTATTTCATTTATACATTACTATTTTTGTAAATCTTAAACTTGTTGTCGATCCTTTTGGTAAACTGAACTTTGCAAGTCTTGTACTTTTCAAATTAATGCGACGTAATTTTGGTCAAACGAGTCTCATATATGGACTACGACCACGTAAGGGGACCTAAGTTAGCGGCGCCGTCAATGACGATTTTGTCGGGTCGCTACAGTAATGAGGACGGTGGTTGTCATAGGTGGTAGTTCATGCTTGCCGAGTGGTGTTGGTGGCGGTGGCTAGATGATGGTGAAGTGGTTGATGACTAGAGATGATCACACAAAAACAAGGAACATAACTAGAAGTTATGATGGGTGTGGTATGGTTTTCAAACTATCTGTGTAAGTAGGTATATATGTAATATATATAATCTATAAAAATATAATATTAATAATGATTAATAATAATAATATAATAATAAATAATTACATCAATCATTCGGTGCATAAAATGAAATGAATGTAGAAACAGTGAAGCAGCCTTTAACATTGGCTCTTTCTACCGACACTCTTAACGGAGTGTGTCCATTGCTAAACAGTTAACGCATAAAAGTGTTCTTAAAAATCCCAAACTTTTAGATTAAAAATATTTAATTATTTCACTCATTACCTGTTTGAAATCTGATAAAAAAGGTTCGAAAATTATTTATTTTCTGTTCCGATTTATATGTACGGAGTACTAATATTTAAACTTAAAAAGGTAACAATACATTTAACAAATCTAAAATCTCCTTTATCGATTTACAGTTCAACTTTTATTTTAATCCATCATAAACATGTACCATATCTATATTAAAACTAACAAAACAACAACCGAGTATTACAGATGTTTATTAATTAAGCTCAAAATCAATTATATTTAATATATTCTCTTTCTATATATAAAGAGTTTTAAATAGCAAGTTTTATTACACAAAAGAATATATTAATTATATATGTTAAGTAATTAAATTTAATATAACAATATATATGTACAAGTAACATTCATATATATATATATATATATATATATATATATATATATATATATATATATATATATATATATATATATATATATATATATATATATATATATATATATATATATAATGGTTTATTAATTTAATTCAATTTATTACATATATATATATATACATGTACATATATTTACAAGCAATGTTTCGTGAATCGTCGGGAATAGTCATGGTCAAATGAATATATGAACATTGTTTTCAAAATTTTCTAAACTCAACATTACATTCATTGCTTATCGTATCAAAATCATATAAAGATTATGTTTAAATTTGGTCGGAAATTCCCGGGTCATCACAGTGTCTGTTTCTTTCATCGCTAGAAAATGAGCAGATTTGGTAAGACGGTTAACGATAACCCAGATTGTATCGTATCCGCCCACCGTCTTTGGTAGCTTCGTGATGAAATCCATTGTAATTGCTTCCCATTTCCATTGTGGGATTTCTGGTTGCTGAAGTAATCCAGATGGCCTCTGATGTTCAGCCTTAACCTTCGAACAAGTTAAACACCTTCCAACATAAGTTGCAACATCCTTCTTAAGATTTGGCCACCAATACTGTTCCTTAAGATCGTGGTACATTTTTACAACTCCTGGATGAATCGAATATCTCGACTTGTGGGCTTCATCAAGTATAAGGTTCCGTAGATCTCCATAACGAGGTACCCAAATTCTTCCGGCATAACATCGGAGTCAAGACTCCTTAACCTCGAATTTAGAGACGAGAATGTTTAGGTATTCGCGAGATATGTTCTCCTCCTTGAGAGCCTCTTCTTGGGCTACTCGAATCTGACTGTGGAGGTTCGAATGGATGGTGATGTTCAGAGCCCGAACGCGAAGAGGTATCGTCCTCTCCTTTCGACTTAAGGCGTCAGCTACAACATTGGCCTTGCCCGGATGGTAGCGAAGTTCACAATCGTAGTCGTTTAGCATTTCAATCCATTGACACTGTCTCATGTTCAGTTGCTTCTGATCGAAGATGTGTTGGAGGCTTTTGTGATCGGTGAATATGGTACTCTTTGTCCCATAAAGATAGTGTCTCCACAACTTCAAAGTGAAGACAACGGCTCCAAGTTCGAGATCGTGAGTAGTGTAGTTTCGCTTGTGGACCTTCAGTTGACGAGATGCATAGGCAATGACCTTCGTTCTTTGCATCAATACACAACCAAAACCATTCTTCGAAGCATCGCAGTACACAACAAAGTCGTCACTGCCTTCAGGAAGAGATAAGATGGGTGCGGTGTTTAACTTCTGCTTCAGGGTTTGAAATGCTGCTTCTTGTTCAGTTTCTCAAACGAACTTCTTTCCTTTGTGAGTCAGTGCGGTCAAAGGACGCGCAATCAGCGAAAAACCTTCAATAAACCTTATGTAGTAACCGGAAAGACCTAGGAATTGGCGGATGTGAGTCGGAGTAGTGGGGGTTTCCCACATGCTGATAGCCTTGATCTTGGCGGGATCAACTTTGATACCTTGATCATTCACAATATGACCCAGAAATTGGACTTCCTTCAGCCAAAATTCACACTTGGAGAATTTGGCATAAAGCTGCTCTTGTCTCAAGAGTTTGAGCACTAACCGAAGATGTTGCTCATGTTCTTCTTCGCTCTTGGAGTAGATGAGGATATCATCTATGAAGACGATAATGAATTTATCCAGGTATGGCTTGTAACATGATTCATGAGGTCCATGAATACAGGGGGTGCGTTGGTTAAACCGAATGGCATCACGAGAAACTCATAATGACCATAGCGGGTTCTAAACGCAGTCTTCATCACATCACTCTCTTTCACCCTTAATTGGTGATAACCTGATCGCAAATCGATCTTAGAATAAACGCTTGATCCTTGCAGCTAATCAAAAAGATCGTCAATTCGGGGAAGAGGATATCGATTCTTGATCGTCATCTTGTTCACGATAATCGATAAACATGCGGTAGGATCCATCCTTCTTCTTCACGAATAAAACAGGTGAGCCCCAAGGCAACGAGCTCGGTTGGATAAACCCTCGGTCGAGCAATTCCTGCAGTTGACTCTGCAACTCTTGCAGTTCTGAAGGTGCCAGACGATACGGCGCACGAGCTATGGGTGCAGCTCCCGGCACTAGATCGATTTGGAACTCCACTGCTCTGGGTGGCGGTAATCCAGGCAACTCTTCCGAAAATACGTCGGGGAATTCATTCACGATTCGCACGTCATTCACACTCTTCTCCTCAGATTCTAAAGCCTTCACGTGTGCTAAAACGGCAAGTCGTCCTTTCTTCATGATCTTCTGCACTTTCATATAACTAATGAGGTTCAGTTTCGAACTACACCTCTCTCCATATATAACCAGTGGCTCACCATCTCCTTGTGGTATACGAAGAGCTTTATCTCCACAGATAACATCGGCCCTTACTTTAGTCAACCAGTCCATGCCGACAATCACGTCAAAGCTTCCCAATTTAATGGGTATCAAGTCAATTTCGAAATCTACGCCAGCTATGTTAATAATAGCTCCTCGGCCAATTTGGTCAACCTTTTCAAGTTTACCGTTGGCTACCTCGACAAGCATACTTTCTTTTAAAGGAACTAATGACCAATTTATCTTATCGCAAAAGTGTCTACATACATAGCTTCTATCGGCACCAGTATCAAATAGGACAGAAGCTAAAAGATTGTTGATAGTGAATATACCTGTAACCAAGTCGGGGTTCTCACGTGCATCCCTTGCATTAACATTAAAAGCTCTACCACGCGGTGGTCCGCTGTCCTTCTTCTTATTGGGGTAATCATTCCTAAAGTGGCCCTGCTGTCCACACTCATAGCATTTCCTTAGCCCATTTGGGTTTGTCCTTGCAGCTGGGATGGAAATCTTGCAGTTCTTACCAACATGTCCGATCCTGATGCACTTTTCACATACCGCATTACAATACCCAGTGTGGTGTTTGTAACACCTCTTGCATTGCGGTAGGGTACCTTTGTAGTTCGGGTTGGAGCTTGTGCCGGGGTTGGGGTTTCCACCGTTGTTGTGTCTCTTAACGGGGGTTTAATCATAGGTCCTCCCCTTACTGTTATCCCACTTTCGCTTGTCACTACTACCCGCTTCAGACTTGGACTTCTCTGGTTCATCGATGAGAATCTGATTCATGAGTGTATGCACCATGCGCATTGCTTCGGGAACATTCGGTGGCTTGGACGAGGTGAAATTACCCTTAATGGACTTAGGGAGTCCCCAAAAGTATCTCTCCATACGCTTGAATTCCGGGGTGACCATGGTAGGACACATAAGAGCTAACTCAAGAAACCTCCGATTGTAACCATCGAGATCGTTGCCAGCAGCTTTCAATTGCATAAACTCTATTTCCATCTTTTGTATCTCGGTTCTCGGACAATACTCATCAATCATAGCCGCTTTGAACTCCTCCCATGGCGTAGCATACGCCTCATCAATACCTTGTGCCTGAGCCATGGTGTTCCACCACGTGAGGGCGCCATCAGATAGCGTGCAGGAAGCAAATTTAGTTTTGTTAGACTCGGAACAGTTGCTGACTCGGAATACTGATTCAAACTTTTCAAACCATCTTGTGAGACCAACAGGCCCCTCAGTTCTGCTGAAGTTATGTGGCTTACAGCTCTTGAATTCCTTGTAGGTGCACTCTTTTCGAACGGGTTGGATAACCGGCGGTGGTTCAGCTTGAGGGTTCATTTCTGCCAAGGCTGCGGCGACTTGTTCATTAATCATCTCTTCGATTTGAGCTGCTGTGGGTGTTGTTCGTGTGTTTGCCATTGCCCTTCGAAACAGAAATTTTGACTTAAGTCAAAATCCAGCATTTAATATATAATAATATAGTATATAGTAAACAGGGAAACAACATAACGCATGCCAATTAAGTAACGCAACCAGGCACAAATACCGCAAAACCAACATACAGTAATATAAATAGAACACTGTGCAAGAATTTAACAATACAAAGTTCCATTAATAAAGGGTTGCATACATAAGTTCGTACATTACATAAGGAAAACATGGAACTACAACAAGATTACAAAATGAAACCTACTACAAAGCTCTATGGTGACGGTGGGTAAAGGATGTCCAGCACATGGGACATCTGCTCCTCGAGCTCAGTCACCCGAGCACAGAGGATCTCCACCTCCCTCGTCAGTTCCTCGACAGAGGGAGGGGCTGGCAGAGCAGGCGGTGCTGCTGGTGCAGATGGTGCTGGTGGTGCAGATGGTCCGGCTCCAGAGGTAGATGCTGCACGGCGGTAGGGCTTACGCACGAACGGATCAGCAGGGTAAGGCACAACCTACTTACGGGCGGTAACCCTACAACGCTGGCCATGTGCGTCAGTGAATGGTCATCCTCCGTTGATCCCCGGAATAACAGTGCCATCGAAACGGTACCGCTTCTTCGGCGGGGTGGAGGGTGGCTGTACAGGTGCATCATCAAGGTCCTCCTCGTCAGAGTCATCGTCACTAATGTCGTCTGTGGATAAGCCGTTGGATGATGAATCAGCTGGGGGTGGCTGCACGGGTGGCTGAACAGGCTGTCCTCGGGCGGCCATCATCTGTCGGTATCTGCCGGGCGGAATTGGCACAAGACGTCCATCAGGAGCGCGTCGGCACCACATGCGTAAATGGTTACGGAATGGACCTTCCCCGAATTCCACGGGAATCACAACACCACCGGGGCGGGGCTGTGGCTCCTGAGGTACCGGGGCAACTGGAGCTGGAATCTCCGGAGGGTCCTGGGCTCCGACTGTGGTAACCACTGGTACAGGTGTATGGCTGCTGGTTCCGGAGGATGAAGCGCCGGGGTCACTGGTTAACGGGATCTGTGTGTCGGTAGCAGCAGTAGGTGAGGTGGCTGACGAGTCTGAATCGCTGTCCAAAATGATGACAGGTGGAATATCCGACATCTGAACAAGGAAAATAATGGTGTCGGAACGAGTAATGGCGGAGCAAGTAATGTTGGAGCAAGTTATGCCAATGTAGTTTGTTATAAATGTGGAAAACTGGGCCACATTATTAGAAATTGCCCGAACCAGGAGAACACGAATGGACAAGGCCGCGGAAGAGTTTTCAATATTAATGCGGCAGAGGCACAAGAAGACCCAGAGCTTGTTACGGGTACGTTTCGTATTGACAATAAATCTGCTTACGTTTTATTTGATTCGGGTGCGGATAGAAGCTATATGAGTAGAAATTTTTGTGCTAAATTAAGTTGTCCATTGACACCTTTGGATAGTAAATTTTTACTCGAATTAGCAAATGGTAAATTAATTTCAGCAGATAATATATGTCGGAATCGAGAAATTAAACTGGTTAGCGAAACATTTAAGATTGATTTGATACCAATAGAGTTAGGGAGTTTTGATGTGATAATCGGTATGGACTGGTTGAAAGAAGTGAAAGCAGAGATCGTTTGTTACAAAAATGCAATTCGCATTATACGAGAAAAAGGAAAACCCTTAATGGTGTATGGAGAAAAGGGCAACACGAAGCTACATCTTATTAGTAATTTGAAGGCACAAAAACTAATAAGAAAAGGTTGCTATGCTGTTCTAGCACACGTCGAGAAAGTACAAACTGAAGAAAAGAGCATCAATGATGTTCCCTTTGCAAAAGAATTACCCGATGTATTTCCGAAAGAATTACCGGGATTACCCCCACATCGATCCGTTGAATTTCAAATAGATGTTGTACCAGGAGCTGCACCAATAGCTCGTGCTCCTTACAGACTCGCACCCAGCGAGATGAAAGAACTGCAAAGCCAATTACAAGAACTTTTAGAGCGTGGTTTCATTCGACCAAGCACATCACCATGGGGAGCTCCTGTTTTGTTTGTCAAGAAGAAGGATGGTACATTTAGGTTGTGTATTGACTACAGAGAGTTGAACAAACTTACCATCAAAAACCGTTATCCACTGCCGAGAATTGACGACTTATTTGATCAACTACAAGGCTCGTCGGTTTATTCGAAGATCGATTTACGTTCTGGATATCATCAAATGCGAGTAAAGGAGGATGATATTCCAAAAACTGCTTTTAGGACGCGTTATGGTCATTACGAGTTTATGGTTATGCCGTTTGGATTGACTAACGCACCAGCTGTGTTCATGGACCTTATGAACCGAGTGTGTGGGCCATATCTTGACAAGTTTGTCATTGTTTTCATCGATGACATACTTATTTACTCAAAGAATGATCAAGAGCACGAAGAACATTTGAGAAAAGTGCTAGAAGTATTGAGGAAAGAAAAACTGTACGCTAAGTTTTCAAAGTGTGCATTTTGGTTGGAAGAAGTTCAATTCCTCGGTCACATAGTGAACAAAGAAGGTATCCAGGTGGACCCGGCAAAGATCGAAACCGTTGAAAAGTGGGAAACCCCAAAAACTCCGAAGCATATACGTCAATTTTTAGGATTGGCTGGTTACTACAGAAGATTCATCCAAGATTTCTCCAAAATAGCAAAACCCTTGACTGCATTAACGCATAAAGGGAAGAAATTTGAATAGAAGGATGAACAAGAGAAGGCGTTTCAATTATTGAAGAAAAAGCTAACTACGGCACCTATATTGTCATTGCCTGAAGGGAATGATGATTTTGTGATTTATTGTGACGCATCAAAGCAAGGTCTCGGTTGTGTATTAATGCAACGAACGAAGGTGATTGCTTATGCCTCTAGACAATTGAAGATTCACGAGCAAAATTATACGACGCATGATTTGGAATTAGGCGCGGTTGTTTTTGCATTAAAGACTTGGAGGCACTACTTATATGGGATCAAAAGTATTATATATACCGACCACAAAAGTCTTCAACACATATTTAATCAGAAACAACTGAATATGAGGCAGCGTAGGTGGATTGAATTGTTGAATGATTACGACTTTGAGATTCGTTACCACCCGGGGAAGGCAAATGTGGTAGCCGATTCCTTGAGCAGAAAGGACAGAGAACCTATTCGAGTAAAATCTATGAATATAATGATTCACACTAACCTTACTACTCAAATAAAGGAGGCGCAACAAGGAGTTTTAAAAGAGGGAAATTTAAAGGATGAAATACCCAAAGGATCGGAGAAGCATCTTAATATTCGGGAAGACGGAACCCGGTATAGGGCTGAAAGAATTTGGGTACCAAAATTTGGAGATATGAGAGAAATGGTACTTAGAGAAGCTCATAAAACCAGATACTCAATACATCCTGGAACGGGGAAGATATACAAGGATCTTAAGAAACATTTTTGGTGGCCAGGTATGAAAGCCGATATTACTAAATACATAGGAGAATGTTTGACGTGTTCTAAGGTCAAAGCTGAGCATCAGAAACCATCAGGTCTACTTCAACAACCCCAAATCCCGGAATGGAAATGGGAAAACATTACCATGGATTTCATCACTAAATTTCCAAGGACTGCAAGTGGTTTTGATACTATTTGGGTAATAGTTGATCGTCTCACCAAATCAGCACACTTCCTGTCAATAAAATAAGATGACAAGATGGATAAATTAGCACGACTGTATTTGAAGGAAGTCGTCTCCAGACATGGAATACCAATCTCTATTATCTCTGATAGGGATGGCAGATTTATTTCAAGATTCTGGCAGACATTACAGCAAGCATTAGGAACTCGTCTAGACATGAGTACTGCCTATCATCCACAAACTGATGGGAAGAGCGAAAGGACGATACAAACGCTTGAAGATCGACATCTACCATTAGCAGAATTTTTCTACAATAACAGCTACCATTCAAGCATTGAGATGGCGCCGTTTGAAGCACTTTATGGTAGAAAGTGCAGGTCTCCGATTTGTTGGAGTGAAGTGGGGGATAGACAGATTACGGGTCCGGAGATTATACAAGAAACTACCGAGAAGATCATCCAAATTCAACAACGGTTGAAAACCGCCCAAAGTCGACAAAAGAGCTACGCTGACATTAAAAGAAAAGATATAGAATTTGAAATTGGAGAGATGGTCATGCTTAAAGTTGCACCTTGGAAAGGTGTTGTTCGATTTGGTAAACGAGGGAAATTAAATCCAAGGTATATTGGACCATTCAAGATTATTGATCGTGTCGGACCAGTAGCTTACCGACTTGAGTTACCTCAACAACTCGTGGCTGTACATAACACTTTCCACGTCTCGAATTTGAAGAAATATTTTGCTAAAGAAGATCTCACTATTCCGTTAGATGAAATCCAAATCAACGAAAAACTTCAATTCATTGAAGAACCCGTCGAAATAATGGATCGTGAGGTTAAAAGACTTAAGCAAAACAAGATACCAATTGTTAAGGTTCGATGGAATGCTCGTAGAGGAACCGAGTTCACCTGGGAGCGTGAAGATCAGATGAAGAAGAAATACCCGCATCTATTTCCAGAAGATTCGTCAACACCTTCAACAGCTTAAAATTTCGGGACGAAATTTATTTAACGGGTAGGTACTGTAGTGACCCGAACTTTTCCATGTTTATATATATTAATTGAGATTGATATTTACATGATTAAATGTTTCCAACATGTTAAGCAATCAATCTTGTTAAGACTTGATTAATTGAAATATGTTTCATATAGACAATTGACCACCCAAGTTGACCGGTGATTCACGAACGTTAAAACTTGTAAAAACTATATGATGACATATATATGGATATATATATAGTTAACATGATACTATGATAAGTAAACATATCATTAAGTATATTAACAATGAACTACATATGTAAAAACAAGACTACTAACTTAATGATTTTTAAACGAGACATATATGTAACGATTATCGTTGTAAAGACATTTAATGTATATATATCATATTAAGAGATATTCATACATGATAATATCATGATAATATAATAATTTAAAATCTCATTTGATATTATAAACATTGGGTTAACAACATTTAACAAGATCGTTAACCTAAAGATTTCAAAACAACACTTACATGTAACGACTAACGATGACTTAACGACTCAGTTAAAATGTATATACATGTAGTGTTTTAATATGTATTTATACACTTTTGAAAGACTTAAATACACTTATCAAAATACTTCTACTTAACAAAAATGCTTACAATTACATCCTCGTTCAGTTTCATCAACAATTCTACTCGTATACACCCGTATTCGTACTCGTACAATACACAACTTTTAGATGTATGTACTATTGGTATATATACTCCAATGATCAGCTCTTAGCAGCCCATGTGAGTCACCTAACACATGTGGGAACCATCATTTGGCAACTAGCATGAAATATCTCATAAAATTACAAAAATATGAGTAATCATTCATGACTTATTTACATGAAAACAAAATTACATATCCTTTATATCTAATCCATACACCAACGACCAAAAACACCTACAAACACTTTAATTCTTCAATTTTCTTCATCTAATTGATCTCTCTCAAGTTCTATCTTCAAGTTCTAAGTGTTCTTCATATATTCTACAAGTTCTAGTTACATAAAATCAAGAATACTTTCAAGTTTGCTAGCTCACTTCCAATCTTGTAAGGTGATCATCCAACCTCAAGAAATCTTTGTTTCTTACAGTAGGTTATCATTCTAATACAAGGTAATAATCATATTCAAACTTTGGTTCAATTTCTATAACTATAACAATCTTATTTCAAGTGATGATCTTACTTGAACTTGTTTTCGTGTCATGATTCTGCTTCAAGAACTTCGAGCCATCCAAGGATCCGTTGAAGCTAGATCCATTTTTCCCTTTTTCAGTAGGTTTATCCAAGGAACTTAAGGTAGTAATGATGTTCATAACATCATTCGATTCATACATATAAAGCTATCTTATTCGAAGGTTTAAACTTGTAATCACTAGAACATAGTTTAGTTAATTCTAAACTTGTTCGCAAACAAAAGTTAATCCTTCTAACTTGACTTTTAAAATCAAATAAACACATGTTCTATATCTATATGATATGCTAACTTAATGATTTAAAACCTGGAAACACGAAAAACACCGTAAAACCGGATTTACGCCGTCGTAGTAACACCGCGGGCTGTTTTGGATTAGTTAATTAAAAACTATGATAAACTTTGATTTAAAAGTTGTTATTCTGAGAAAATGATTTTTATTATGAACATGAAACTATATCCAAAAATTATGGTTAAACTCAAAGTGGAAGTATGTTTTCTAAAATGGTCATCTAGACGTCGTTCTTTCGACTGAAATGACTACCTTTACAAAAACGACTTGTAACTTATTTTTTCGACTATAAACCTATACTTTTTCTGTTTAGATTCATAAAATAGAGTTCAATATGAAACCATAGCAATTTGATTCACTCAAAACGGATTTAAAATGAAGAAGTTATGGGTAAAACAAGATTGGATAATTTTTCTCATTTTAGCTACGTGAAAATTGGTAACAAATCTATTCCAACCATAACTTAATCAACTTGTATTGTATATTATGTAATCTTGAGATACCATAGACACGTATACAATGTTTTGACCTATCATGTCGACACATCTATATATATTTCGGAACAACCATAGACACTCTATATGTGAATGTTGGAGTTAGCTATACAGGGTTGAGGTTGATTCCAAAATATATATAGTTTGAGTTGTGATTAATACTGAGATACGTATACACTGGGTCATGGATTGATTCAAGATAATATTTATTGATTTATTTATGTACATCTAACTGTGAAAAACTAGTTGTAGGTTACTAACGAGGACAGCTGACTTAATAAACTTAAAACATCAAAATATATTAAAAGTGTTGTAAATATATTTTGAACATACTTTGATATATATGTATATATTGTTATAGGTTCGTGAATTAACCAGTGGCCAAGTCTTACTTCTCGACGAAGTAAAAATCTGTGAAAGTGAGTTATAGTCCCACTTTTAAAATCTAATATTTTTGGGATGAGAATACATGCAGGTTTTATAAATGATTTACAAAATAGACACAAGTACGTGAAACTACATTCTATGGTTGAATTATCGAAATCGAATATGCCCCTTTTTATTAAGTCTTGTAATCTAAGAATTAGGGAACAGACACCCTAATTGACGCGAATCCTAAAGATAGATCTATTGGGCCTAACAAACCCCATCCAAAGTACCGGATGCTTTAGTACTTCAAAATTTATATTATATCCGAAGGGTGTCCCGGAATGATGGGGATATTCTTATATATGCATCTTGTTAATGTCGATTACCAGGTGTTCACCATATGAATGATTTTTATCTCTATGTATGGGATGTGTATTGAAATATGAAATCTTGTGGTCTATTAATATGATTTGATATATATAGGTTAAACCTATAACTCACCAACATTTTTGTTGACGTTTTAAGCATGATTATTCTCAGGTGATTATTAAGAGCTTCCGCTGTCGCGTACTTAAATAAGGACGAGATTTGGAGTCCATGCTTGTGTGATATTGTGTAAAAACTGCATTCAAGAAACTTATTTTGTTGTAACATATTTGTATTGTAAACCATTATGTAATGGTCGTGTGTAAACATGATATTTTAGATTATCATTATTTGATAATCTACGTAAAGCTTTTTAAACCTTTATTGATGAAATAAAGGTTATGGTTTGTTTTAAAATGAATGCAGTCTTTGAAAAACGTCTCATATAGAGGTCAAAACCTCGCAACGAAATCAATTAATATGGAACGTTTTTAATCAATAAGAACGGGACATTTCACAGGTGGTCTGATCAGATACGAAAATCAATGGGTTATATGCTCCGGTGGGGTTCTTAGTACTTGATGCTCATCACGGTTCTCATCCTTGATGCTTGTAGCTTCAAGTGTACAACTCGTTGATGGTTTAGCATCACTTTTGACCAAGATTCACCATCAATACACAATATGTTAAGACCAAGTAAGAACACAACTCATTCATGAGTCTTAGATGGATGATGAACCAAGGTTACATCATATCCTTAGTCTTAACACAATTTCAATTCACAATAACAACTAAAGTTACAAACTTTACATTAATTCAACAAGTAATAGCACAATCTAAGTTAAATGAGGTGATGGAACCCTAAGCTAGAGAGCTTGGATCCATTTCACACAAGTTACAAGGTTGCAAAGCTAGAAAGCTTGAACCTTTAAGTGTTCTTGAAGATCTTGAAGCATAAAGCTTGGATCTTTAAGATATATGAAGATAACAAACACAAGTTTGAATCTTTTTCACAAAACAACATGATTAAAGCAAAAAGAACTTAGATCTAACAAAAAGATATGAAGATTCAAGCTAGAAAGCTTGCATCTTGTTTGTTCTTGAAGATCTTGAAGCATAAAGCTTGGATCTTGAAGATGCATGAAGATTACAAAAAAAAGTTTGAATCTTTATCATAAAATAGAAAGATTAAAGTATAAAAGAAGTAGATCTACAAAAGATATGAAGATTCAAGCTAAAAAGCTTGAATCTTCCATGTTCTTGAAAGATTCATGCTTGAATCAACAAGATATAAGTAAGATCAAAGCTAGAAGGAACTTGATCTTCCACATAATGATGATGATGTACACAAATTTAAGAAGAAAAGAGGAAGGAAAAGAAAAACTTACAAGCTAGGAAAGAAAGAAAGAATAAGTGTGTGAAAATCCAAAATGATCAAGTGTTGGAATGAGGGACTAAAGGCTAGTATTTATAGGCAAATGAAGATCACATGGATTGATGAGGTGGCCAAGACCATGGTGGTGGTGGTGGTGGACGGCATTAGAGGGGGGAGGGGGAGACAAAAACTTGCTTTTTGGCTAATGGTGTCTAAAGTGTGTCCTTTTGCTAGAATCTTATGTAACATTTAGATAAACCTTATCCATTATGCTAGTATGACTCATTAATTAATTAATTTATTATTTATTTATTATTATGGGCCACTATTAATAATACTTGGGCTAATTAATTGGGTCACTAGCTAGAGTAGGGTGGGCTTGAGCCCAACAAGGTAGAAAGTCCAACAAGACTAACTATTGGGCTTTAGCAATTAAATAAATAAAATTAAGCATCCAAAAGCCCAGGTAATTATTATTAGAAAATAATAATTAATATTTCGCAGTCCAAAAGTTCCGGTTCCGACAAAAGTCAAACGTGCGCGCAGTCCGCGGTTTATTCGTAACGGCAAGTAACACTAACGGTTATAAAGCACCCAATGGATAAGTTAAGCATTCTACATACCCCAGGGCACGTTTTTAAGTATATATGAATATAAAACACGTGTGCCAAGGTTCCGGAGTAATAAAGTAACACAGTACGCACAAATACGCAGTTTCGCTAAAATACAAGGCATAAAAGCAAGTCGAAAAAGTCGGGTCATTACAATATGGATTGAAACAATCGGGTCGCATGTGGTATAAACGATTAAGTGATTACTTGATAAGCAAAGGGTATACCAATAATCTTATTTGCCCATGTGTATTCGTTAAGAAAACAACATCCGGATATGTGATCATAGCCGTTTATGTAGATGATCTTAACATCATAGGTACAAATAAAGAGATCCATGAAGCCATTCAACTTCTAAAGAAAGAATTTGAAATGAAAGATCTCGAAAAAACCAAGTATTGCCTTGGTTTGCAGATTAAGCATATGCCTAATGGTTTACTTGTATATCAAACAACTTATACGGAAAAGATTTTAAAACGTTTCAATATGGACAATGCAAAATCATTAAGTACTCCTATGGTTGTTAGATCACTTAATGTTGACACTGATTCATTTCGTCCCTGTGAAGATCATGAAGATATTCTTGGACCAGAAGTACCATATCTTAGTGCAATTGGAGCTCTTATGTATCTTACAAATTATACAAGACCTGACATTTCTTTTGCAGTTAATTTGTTAGTAAGGTTCAGCTCTGCTCCTACCAAAAGACACTGGAATGGGATCAAACACATATTTCGATACCTTCGAGGAACTACAGACTTAGGATTATTTTATTCTAACGAATCAAAACAAGATTTGGTCGGTTATGCAGATGCAGGTTATTTATCTGATCCACATAAAGCTAAATCTCAAACTGGATATGTATTCCTAAATGGAGGTACTGCAATATCATGGCATTATCAGAAACAAACACTTGTTGCAACATCATCAAATCATGCCGAAGTGATTTCATTACATGAAGTTACTCGGGAATGTTTTTGGTTGAGATCAATGACACAACTCATTACTGATTCTTGTGGACTAGAACGCGATAAAAGTCCAACAACTATCTATGAAGATAATGCAGCTTGCATAACACAGATGAAAGAAGGGTATATCAAAAGTGACCGAATAAAACACATACCTCCTAGATTCTTCTCATATACTCAAAATCTCATTAAAGACAACCAGATTGAAATGAGATATGTTCAATCCAGCAAAAACTCTGCTGATCTTTTCACGAAAGCACTTCCAACTGCTATTTTCAGAACACACGTTCATAACATTGGCATGAGACATGTTCAAAAGATGTAACAGCTGAAGCGATGTCTACTTGAGTGGGAGTCAACTCCATGCTGCACTCTTTTTCCCTTAGCTAAAGTTTTTTCCCACTGAGTTTTCTTTAACAAGGTTTTTAACGAGCCAGTACAAGTTACTCTATAATAAAATTGTCATCCAATGGGGAGTGTTGTAATAAGTCAATATTGGATGACAATGTTTTCAACAATTGTACAGTTTATTACTATGTCAATAATTGTACAGGAAATAAATTGTACTATAAATATGCAATGAAGGTGTACCATTTTGATGTACATACAGTGGCGGAACCAGAGATATTTTTCATATACCTGGCAAACGGGTCGAGATGGGTCGGGTTGGGTCAAAGATCAAATGGGTTCGGGTAGAAATGGGTCATGGGTCGAAACGGGTCAGAATTAAAATGGGTCGAACGGGTTGGGTCGAGACCCGGGTCGGGTTGGGTCAAGAGCCGGGTCGATTGGGTCGGGCTAGTAAAAATTTTCTTGTTTATATTTTTTGATGTATCTCTTCCGAAAACGCGCGTCGAAAACGCGCCCCGAAATCGCGCGCAGAAAACGACCGCCCAAAACGGGCGCCGAAAACAGGCCCCGAAATCACGCGCAGAAAAATGCGCGCCGAAAACGCGCGACGAAAACCGCGCGCCGAAGCCGGGCGCCAAAAACGGGCGACGAAAACGCGCGCCGAAAAACGCGCGGAGAAAACGAGCGCCGAAAACCGCGCGCGCGCCAAAACCGCGCCCCGAAAACGCGCGCCGAAAACGTCCGCCAAAAACCGCGCGCCCAAAATGCGCGCCCAAAACGGGCGACGAATACGCGCCTCGAAAACGCGCGCAGAAAACGCGCCCCGAAGACGCGCGACGAAAACGCGCGCCCGAAATCGCGAGCCGAAGTCGCGCGCCGGAAAAAGCTCGCAGAAAACCGCGCGCCGAAAACGCTCCCCGAAATCGCGCGCCGAAAACGGCCGCCGTAAACTGCAGCCGAAAAACGCGCGCCGAAACACGCGCGCCGAAATCACGCTCCAAAAAACGCGCGCCGAAAAACAAATCTTTTGAAGTGAACCCATTTGGGTCTTCAAGTAATTTTTGTATTGTGATTGGACCCATTTGAGTCTTTAAGATATTTGTTATATGATGTGCTTGGACCAAGGTTGAAAAGGACGCGAGACGGGGCCGAAACGGTAGCGACCTCAAAACGTCGCAACGGAAAAAACGGAGCCGAGACGGGGTCGAAACGTATGTTGACTAATGTTGACTTTCATATATATAAATATATATTTACACATATTTTAGAGTTAAAAAACATTGGTTGACAAGTTTGAACCTATAATTGCTATTAGCTTTAATATAATATAAAATGGAATACTAAACTAAGTATATTTTGATTGATTTGACCGACTTATGACCGATTTTAACAGAATTTATGACTTTTGACCGGCGTTGACCCAATTTTTCTTGCATTTGACCTGACTTTTGACCGTTGAGCGGCTTATAAGAAAACGGGACGGGGTCGAAACGGTTTAGTCACCAAAACGCCGCAACGGGCGTCGCAACGGATGCAACGGACGCCGTTTACAACAGTGGCTTGGACCCATTTGAGTCTTCAAGTAAACTCAATGGACCCATTTTTAAGACTTTGGGTTCATTTTGCCAGGTCTAATTTTTCACCGGGATCAAAAAATTTACAACAATTATTATGATAAACTAATTTCATCGTTAAATTTTGAACACAAAATAGTTCATACAACATAAAAAGTGCATCACATAAACAGTTGCATAAACATCCCAAAAAAAGAGTAAAAGTGTGCAAAATTTACCCAAAAAACTACACAATATCTCCTCAAAACGTATCTCCCAAAAAACTACACAAAATATGTTTACAAACTCCACAAAGCTACACATTTCCTTTACGGTGACGCATCTTTTTAAAACGTTGAATTACATCTTCGTCCTTAACTTTTGCGAGAGCTTCTCTTTCAACCGCACATATTACACAAGCATTAAGAAACTCCTCCCCTAAACGATTGCGTAAATTTGACTTTACAATTTTCATCGCCGAAAAGCATCTTTCAACCTTGCGGTGGCAACGGGCAAAACTAATGTTAGCTTTAATAACCGATAAACTAAAGGAAAAGATAGATGTTTTCTTGTTTCCACCATCAATCTAGCAAGGTCGGAAATATCGATCAAGGTAGAAAATCTTTGATCTTTTCGGACATTATTATAGTACATGTCAAGTTCTACTTCAAGCTCATTCATCTCCAAACTAGTGAAATCTTTTGGATATAACGCACACAACCTTTTTAATTTCGATTTATCAAACATTGAAAATGAATCACGTGGATTCAATGCCGCCATACAAACAAGTAATTCGGTACTAGCTTCGCTAAAACGATCACCGAACTCTTGAATTTGCATATCCACGACGGTGTTAAAACACTCAACCTCATAATAATGTTGATTAGTGATCTTTTCACTTTGTCTTCTAGAATTAATACAATCTTCATCCATTTTCAACATTCGGATATCATGTTTCTCACAAAAAGAAGAGATTTTGATTAAAAGTTGTTCAAACCCATTTGTTCTTAACTCTTGTAATATCTCTTTGGTTGATTCCACCAATGAAACCGCTTCCAAAATATTTTGATCTTTTCTTTGAAGAGCTTGCGACAATATATTAGTGAACCCTAAAATGTGAAACATTAAATGCAAATAAAAAACAAAGTCAAATGATTTTAAATACTTTAAAAGACCATGTGCTTGATTTTGGCTAGAACCATTAGTCCCTTCTTCTTTAACATATTCAAGGACCTTTAAAATAGATGGAAACATCTCAATCAAACGCGAAAGGGTTTTGTAGTGAGAATTCCATCGTGTGTCTCCGGGCCGCATAAGAGAAAGCTCTTGATTCAATCCTCTCCGGGTTTCAATTATACAACTACCAATTTCTTTTTCTACCCTCTCCTTCTCCATTTCTAGCAAAAAAAATTTCGCTTACAAGAAGCACAAACAACATTCATCAAAACGGCTAACTTGTCAAAGAAGTTAACTATGGCCAAATGTTTTCTTGCAACCGCCACAACAACTAATTGAAGTTGATGAGCAAAACAATGTACATAATGTGCCGAGTTATTTTCATCCAAGATTTTTGCTTTTAAGCCATTGAACTCACCTCGCATGTTGCTTGCTCCATCATAACCTCGACCAAATTTAAACTTAATCTTTATATAATTCTGACTTGATAAGCAATGAATTTTAATAAATCTTGAACCCCCGGAAAGAGTTTTACATAAGCTTTTGGTCACCCTTTTATTCCGACGATTCACGAACGTCATAACTTGATTTAATTGTTTAATTGCTTAATTATTGTGTATATATATGGATTTATATATATATATATTAACTTGAAAATATGGTAATTAAATATCTCATTGAGTATATTAACAAAGTATTATATATATATTTTCATACTACTAATTTAAAGAGTTTTCAAACAATATATATATTACTATTTAAACGACGTAATTAACTTATGTTAAAATGTATTTACATATAATGTATTACGAGTGTAAATACATCCTTACAAGTATTGAATACACTTTATAATATACCAATACATATAAAGGATAGCTATACTCGTATTTCCGTTCAATTTCCTCAAAGAATTCTACTCGCATTCATACGGTATTTTTACCCGTATTATACACAGCTTCTAGAAGTATTTACTATTGGTATATACCAATAGAAATCTACAATTATTTATGTAATATGTCATCCATGACCTAATCAATTTAATATGTCATGCATGACTTAATACAATTTAACTTATCATAGATATTTTCACTAAAAGCCAAAATTATAAGCTTATAAATAAGGACCATTTTAACTCATTTTTACTCCACATTTTCTTAAATAAAAACACACACTTGAATGCTCTCATATCATACTTTAATCTCAGCAACTTTCCTCTTCATAATAAAGGTAAAATACTTCTCAAAATCCTTGTTCAATTCCTTATATAGTTGCTATCTTATTATACTTATAAAACTTGTAAAAACTAGAACTTGTTTTGGTGAACACCAAGCTTGTTTGAAAAACTAATCTTTCTAACTTAACTCTAATAACACTTATTTATATGTATTATGATGTTATATTAAGTTAATATAAGAACTTATAACTTGTACATATGAAGAACACCTTGAAACTTAACATATATCCTTTAATCTCCATTCGGTAAAAAGCGGGCTGTTTTGGGTTGGGAATTAAAAACCTATCTTAGACTTTGAGTTCGAGACTAAGACTTTGGAAATATGTTAATATATGTAAATAAAACTTTCAGTATTTTTTTCATGATTTTAGACAAAGTGAAAGTATTTTATCAAAAATCATATATTGGGTGGGTGCCGGGATTCTTCCAAATCTGTCCACCGGCACAAAAAGAGGGTAAAAATCTGAATATTATTATATGGACTGAACTTTTATAATTTTTTTTGAAAAATTAACTTCTTAAGAAATCCATAGCAATTTGATTCACTTTAAACGGAGTTGTAATGAATATTTGGCGAGCAAAACAAAATCTGCTAAAATTAACGTTGTATGGATGAAATTTATATTGTAAAAACTATATTAACCATATCCTTGCTAACTTTTCCTATATCCTATATATATTTGGACATGTTATCATTAGTATAACAAAATATTATAATCTTAGTTAATTTCGAGATTGTATATATATAATAATCTTGGTACATTCCATGACAACAAATATACAATACATTTTGATAAATTCTAAGACAATACGTATACAATACGTCTCTGGGTTGATGCAAAGACAATACGTATACAATACGTCATGGGGGTAATTCTAAGATTATATATATACCGATTATTGGACTGTTGGACATTTCGGACTATTTTGGACTACTAACAAAGGACTACTAACATAAAAATATTAAAAATTAATATATAAGTATTCCATAAACTTGTTTTATTTTATTCACATGTCGTATTATTATCTGAATCATTATTATTGTTATAGGTTCGTGAATCCAAGGACGACGGCCATATTTTTAATAAGCTGAAAACTTATTATTAATATACTTTTACTACCGTGAGTATATAGTCCCATTTTTAAACTCTAAAATATTTTGGGATGAGAATACATGCTATTTATATTTTACGCCATGGACACAAGTACTTAAAATATATTCTACGTTGAGTTGTACCACCTTGCATATCTTCCCTAATAGCTTGGTAACTAATATTTACATGTTGTAAGAACATGTAAGCGCGAATCCTATTGATAGATCTATCGGGTTTGACAACCCCAACCGGGCTAGTCGCTCTAGTATCGTAAACGGTTGCATAGTAATTCGTTTTTACTACACTTGGTACAGTGTAGGGAGATTTCATAATAAAGGGAATATGCCACATTAATAGTTAAGTAAGGTTACCGAAGCGCTCAACAACTTATAGAATACTTTTATACACTTGGGAGTGTACATATATTTATAACTATGAAATCTTGTGGTCTATATTTATATCGATGCTAAACCTATATATCTCACCAACCTTTGTGTTGACTGTTTAAGCATGTTTATTCTCATGTCCTTAAAAAAGTCTTCCGCTGTTGCATTATCTGAGCAAGCTGTGCATGAAGTCTCATGTTTTTGTTTAAATGAAGTGTTGCATTCATTAAAACCTTCATCATGTATTATATTCAACTTTTATGTCACGTGTGTAGTATTTGGAACCGATGTATTATGGGGATTATTTCTTAAATAATCGCCCACTTGTTTAAAACATGCATTATGTATAATAATGGTGTGCTTTTTATGAAACGAATGCAATAATTTCTAAAACGTATCATATAGAGGTCAAATACCTCGCTATGGGACCAATGAATAACGTACTGCGTTTATAGTGATATGAACGGATCGTTTCAGTTGAAATCAGAGCGGTGGTCTTAGCGAACCATGTCTTGCATTAGTGTGTCTAACGGATAGTTATTAAGATGCATTAGTGAGTCTGGACTTCGACCTTAACTGCATGTCAAAAGTTTTGCTTATCATTTCTAGTCGAAAATCATCTGCTTATCACCCTTAGAAAATTTCATGCTTATCATTCTTAGTCTAGACACATCTTACTGCATTGATTACATAAATAGTGTATAGACAAAGTTCATATTTTAGCGTATATGCTAATTCATATCTTAGCGTATCTGTTACTGTAAACTTTGCCTAACATATTCTGTAAATTCCTCCGTAATCTATGAAATCTTTTGCTCTCTCTATATATAGATATTCTATGTAATTAGAATACCATTCGATAGCCGAAAATCATTTCATATCGAAAAATCCTTTATTCAATCGTACGAAATGGAACTCTCCACTAGTTCAAGTCCCTCGAATTCTGATATGGAATTTCACTCGAGCTCCGAAAGCAGTGTGACCGGAATGGATCAATCAATTAGCCATCATCTATTTTGGATGAATTGGGGATGGGTTCGTAGTCTACTTAATCATTGGAGACAATAAGAAGGTGATCCCTTCCATCCACCACATTGCCCTCTTAGTGAAGAACGTGAGGCACTTACCGGCGAACCCGTTCGTAACACCATTTTCTCTCTCCATTCCAGGATATGCCGCAACGAGTATAATATTACTAATATTATTGAGGCTATCCGACCTTTACTCCGTATCTTGCATGGTGAATTATTTAGTAAAAAAAATAAATAAATAAATATAAAATTACTGTCATGAAAAGCAAAACTTCATTAGCAAGTGCATCCTACATCATTTCATTCCCTTTATAAAGCTCTTGACCTCTCTTTTTATTCAAGAAACTTTAAACATCTTCTTTCACAATACAAAACAAAACAAATTCTCATCATCTATACTCACATCAAACCACTACCAGCACCAGCACCAGCACCAGCATTACCAACAACATCACAAGCCTCAACATCGCAAGCCGCATTACGAGCATCAACATCATACGCACCGCATGCACTGAGGGATACCAACAATAATAAGTGATTAAGTATTAATTCATTATTTCATTTACGTTAAAGAAATATTCCGCGACGATTATGTAATCTCTAAAGTTTTAGGGATTATTCATTTCTAGTTCCAACCGTAAACCAAATGAGATTAATATAATATTAACTCATTAAATCCATATTACATCTGAAAAAATATACATACATATATTTTCATAAAGACTGTAATAAAAATTCTTTTGTACAAAATATTACTTGTGAAATTTTATTTTAACGGGTAAGTAATACCCGAGAAATACTTAAGTTCACATTAATATGTTACACTGTACATTTTCAATGATGTTTCGACAATCGTTAAGTATACTCTCTCCTTTCATAGCAATATACATCATTTCACAAAATTCAAGACAACCATTTTCCATGCCAATTCAATTACATATTCTGATTTTGACAGATCAAAATCCAAGTCAAGATTTAAGAAGTGCCATCAATCTTAAATTTCTACATCCTTCAAAATCATACTTTAAATTCAAACTATACTAGAACATCACTTCCATTCACAGAACTCATAAAGATATTCGTATCATTCAAGATTCATGACGAATTCATTATACGGATATTGATGATGACAACCTGCGTCTAAACCCTTCAAAATTCTTGAAAACAACTCAACTAAGGAACAATCGAGAGAATGAACCAATCACACGATACATACGAAGAATATATGCATATAGATATGCATTCGGAGGACACTTGAACCTAAGCAGAGGTTCAACACGTATCCGTGTCAGATCCTTTAGCATTATTATTACCCAAAATAACTTTACAATCCCTTTTCAAAATAGCGAATTTTATCACAGCTCCAAAAAGACAACTTCAACTTTTCATCCGGAGTAGCCTTATTATAACCTTGATATATACGTTGTCTTTTCTCCATTGTTACTGGGGAACCTTTTATATTCCACCACATTAGTAGTAAGCTTACCAGCAACTTTATTGCTCTTTGACTTAAATCTCTCTGAAAGATCACTATAAAACCTTGTCATGTACCCATCTACATCTTGTAACAATAATTGTCATACCAAACCCCAGGAAGCATCAATAATTATTCTTGAATCTCACATCATTTCTGCATATACATATAACGTTATTTCCTGGAATTATAATTCTGAAATTCGGAATAGCACTTCAGCCTACGAATCAGTACTATGAAGTTTTGAAAAAGCTGAATGAAGCAGCAGAAACTGTAGACAACCGTAACAGTCAAAAGTTGATGATAAAGAATATTGTGTTAGCAAAGCACAGAAAAAGAGAAGGTTTGGAACTGGAAAACGGATTTAGCAAACCCTGAAGGAGGCTGTGGACAAATCACAAGGACGAAATCTACCTTCAAAGAATCCAAATGATTTGGTGTCTGCTAAAATTCTTAGCAAATACCTTGCTCCTTACTCTAAAATCCTTACGGACAATATTCTTCATCATCCTCTTATCTTAAATATTCTAAGATATCATCGTATCTTCCATTATAAATATCCTTCATATTTCTGAAGATATTTTCATAACCATTCTTATCTGAAATCATTTATTCCTTCACGTTATCTGTATCGCATCATAAAGAAAACTGTTTTAGTTTCTAAATATCTGAAACCTCTGAGTGTAAAGTATGAATGTTTTTGAAGTAATGTTGGGAACTGAAGCATGAGTTAGTATAATATAATGACACTTGATCAACGTGATTATATTACAGTAAGTCATGCTGAGTTTCTAAATGGAACGTAATGATTCACAGACCATAACGTCATCATGTACCATGTTATATGACTCTTACATTCAATCTAATCTCTAAACATATCAAGAACATATTCTATTGATAGTTCTATCTTTTCCTTTGGATTCTGGTAATTTCACAAGTCAAATTATGCTATTACAATTTCTCTCTTAGAGCATTAGCTATGTTCATTCCGAATTTCATATCTATGAATTCTAGACCATTATTCGCTTGACTTGAAGTCGGGAAAAGAAGACGGAAGCATGAAACTCCAAAATATAAGGAAAAATATAAGCACGAACACAACGCAGAAATTACAAACCGTGTATATCAATGCGTATAGCAATATAAAGACACGAGAAAACTAAGAACACTATAAACCCAAGAGCATAGTAAAAATTAACGGATTCCTCCGGTGGGAGATGAAAAAGAAGAATGACAGATGTGATAGTCAAGAATATATCAATAATTAAAACTGGATGGAGCATATTGACGAATGTTTTGGAAGTACGAATAAAGGAAGAAAGTATAAAAGATGGGAGATGTGGAAATAATGAAACGTAGGAGGTTGATTTATAGTAAAATATCTGACAGAGAAATCGAGACAGATTATTGCATTAAATCGAAGAGGATCATAATTTCCTTAATCGTCGAAGAATCAAATCTTATATAGATTACAAAGATTTTCTTTAATCCGGAGATCAACCGTGATGACGTCA
Organism: Rutidosis leptorrhynchoides; assembly: GCF_046630445.1. Lineage (NCBI taxonomy): Eukaryota > Viridiplantae > Streptophyta > Magnoliopsida > Asterales > Asteraceae > Rutidosis > Rutidosis leptorrhynchoides. Next base: position 100,992,683 of record NC_092333.1, on the reverse strand, counting down.
AAAGATAAGACGAATCTCTATTTTCTCATTTCACTCTTTTATGATAGCTTCACTCATACGTTTCGAGTAATCGAATTATTTTATCCATATTTCTCAATCATGATAAAACCCTATGAATCAACTTATATTCGTCATAATAACATTCTTATTGTTAGCCATGACGACCTCGATCAAATTTCGGGACGAAATTTCTTTAACGGGTAGGTACTGTGACGACCCGGAAATTTCCGACCAAATTTAAACTTAATCTTTTTATAATTCCGACTTGATAAGCAATGAATTTTAATAAATCTTGAACCTCCGGAAAGAGTTTTACACAAGCTTTTGGTCACCCTTTTATTCCGACAATTCAAGAACGTCATAACTTGATTTAATTGTTTAATTGTTTAATTATTGTGTATATATATGGATTTATATATATTTAACTTAAAAATATGATAATTAAATATCTCATTGAGTATATTAACAAAGTATTATATATATATTTTCATACTACTAATTTAAAGAGTTTTCAAACAATATATATTACTATTTAAACGGCGTAATTAACTTATGTTAAAATGTATTTACATATAATGTATTACGAGTGTAAATACATCCTTACAAGTATTGAATACACTTTATAATATACTAATACATATAAAGGATAGCTATACTCGTATTTCCGTTCAATTTCCTCAAAGAATTCTACTCGCATTCATACGGTATTTTTACCCGTATTATACACAGCTTCTAGAAGTATTTACTATTGGTATATACCAATAGAAATCTGCAATTATTTATGTAATATGTCATCCATGACCTAATCAATTTAATATGTCATGCATGACTTAATACAATTTAACTTATCATAGATATTTTCACTAAAAGCCAAAATTATAAGCTTATAAATAAGGACCATTTTAACTCATTTTTACTCCACATTTTCTTAAATAAAAACACACACTTGAATGCTCTCATATCATACTTTAATCTCAGCAACTTTCCTCTTCATAATAAAGGTAAAATACTTCTCAAAATCCTTGTTCAATTCCTTATATAGTTGCTATCTTATTATACTTATAAAACTTGTAAAAACTAGAACTTGTTTTGGTGAACACCAAGCTTGTTTGAAAAACTAATCTTTCTAACTTAACTCTAATAACACTTATTTATATGTATTATGATGTTATATTAAGTTGATATAAGAACTTATAACTTGTACATATGAAGAACACCTTGAAACTTAACATATATCCTTTAATCTCCATTAGGTAAAAAGCGGGCTGTTTTGAGTTGGGAATTAAAAACCTATCTTAGACTTTGAGTTCGAGGCTAAGACTTTGGAAATATGTTAATATATGTAAATAAGACTTTCAGTATTTTTTTCATGAATTTAGACAAAGTGAAAGTATTTTATCAAAAATCATATATTGGGTGGGTGCCGGGATTCTTCCATATCTGTCCACCGGCACAAAAAGAGGGTAAAACTCTGAATATTAATATATGGACTTAACTTTTATAATTTTTTTTGAAAAATTAACTTCTTAAGGAATCCATAGCAATTTGATTCACTTTAAACGGAGTTGTAATGAATATTTGGCGAGCAAAACAAAATCTGCTAAAATTAACGTTGTATGGACGAAATTTATATTGTAAAAACTATATTAACCATATCATTGCTAACTTTTCCTATATCCTATATATATTTGGACATATTATCATTAGTATAACAAAATATTATAATCTTAGTTAATTTCGAGATTGTATATATATAATAATCTTGGTACATTCCATGACAACAAGTATACAATACGTTTTGATAAATCCTAAGACAATAAGTATACAATACGTTTTGATAAATTCTAAGACAATACGTATACAATACGTCTCTGGTTTGATGCAAAGACAATACGTATACAATACGTCGTGGGGTAATTCTAAGACTATATATATACCGATTATTGGACTGTTGGACATTTCGGACTATTTTGGACTACTAACAAAGGACTACTAACATAAAAATGTTAAAAATTAATATATAAGTATTCCATGAACTTGTTTTATTTTATTCACATGTCGTATTATTATCTGAATCATTATTATTGTTATAGGTTCGTGAATCCAAGGACGACGGCCATATTTTTAATAAGCTGAAAACTTATTATTAATATACTTTTACTACCGTGAGTATATAGTCCCATTTTTAAACTCTAAAATATTTTGGGATGAGAATACATGCTATTTATGTTTTACCCCATGGACACAAGTACTTAAAATATATCCTACGTTGAGTTGTACCACCTTGCATATCTTCCCTAATAGCTTGGTAACTAATATTTACATGTTGTAAGAACATGTAAGCGCGAATCATATTGATAGATCTATCGGGTTTGACAACCCCAACCGGGCTAGTCGCTCTAGTATCGTAAATGGTTGCATAGTACTTTGTTTTTACTACACTTGGTACAGTGTAGGGAGATTTCATAATAAAGGGAATATGCCACATTAATGGTTAAGTATGGTTACCGAAGCGCTCAACAACTTATAGAATACTTTTATACACTTGCGAGTGTACATATATTTATAACTATGAAATCTTGTGGTCTATATTTATATCGATGCTAAACATATATATCTCACCATCCTTTGTGTTGACTGTTTAAGCATGTTTATTCTCAGGTCCTTAAAAAAGTCTTCCGTTGTTGCATTATCTGAGCAAGCTGTGCATGGAGTCTCATATTTTTGTTTAAATGAAGTGTTGCATTCAATAAAACCTTTGTCATGTATTATATTCAACTTTTATGTCACGCGTGTAGTATTTGAAAACCGATGTATTATGGGGATTATTTCTTAAATAATCGCCCACTTGTTTAAAACATGCATTATGTATAATAATGGTGTGCTTTTTATGAAACGAATGCAATAATTTCTAAAACGTATCATATAGAGGTCAAATACCTCGCTATGGGACCAATGAATAACGTACTGCGTTTATAGCGATATGAACGGGTCGTTTCATTAAGAGAAAAAGAAGATGTCTCTTTTACATGAAAAAGACCTACAAAACTCTCTTTAATAAGTCCATGCGCATCAACATATCGTAACACAATTGCCATTTGTTCCTTTTTAGATACATCGCTAGATTCATCAACTAATAATGCAAATATATCATCACCAATTTTCTTAAAGATACATTAGAGTACTTCTTGTTTAAAGCACTTAACAACATCTTTTTGGATATAAGGAGACACCATTTTATTATTCCCTGGAGCTTTCGGTAGTTTACGTAGTTCCTCATTTTGACTTAAGATCAAGTCCATCAATTTCAAGAAATTTCCTTTAAAAAGTGACGCATCCGTCTCATCATGACCACGGAATGGTAACGCACATTTCAAACAATACCTACAAGCTGAAACTGTAGCACTCAATCGAATTCGATTATTAGTTTTCACTATTTCATCTTGTTTATATAAGGCGGTGGAAATAGATTGATTTTGTCTCACTAGAAATTCGCACTTTTGTAGTGCTATATTATGAAAGCTGTTAACAACACCAATATGCTTTTTAAATCTCTCTGTCTTGTAACTACTGACTTGCTAGGCCCAAAATTTATTTGGGTTCAATCTTTCTTATATTTATGGGTCTTTGAAAATTAGACAATTGGGCTGGGTTCAAAAAAGAAAAAAAAATCCAAAAATTAACTCTAAAATTTAAAATTTCAATGGGTTCATATGAACCCCCTTGCACCAAGCCATTTACGCCCGTGTGTACACATAGAATATATTTCATATATCACCATTCTTTTACTCTATCTTATTTTAAGTTTATTAGTAGCATATAGTCAAGAACAAACCTACTAAAGGTAGTTATAAGCCTACTGAATTATAACACAAACCAAATCACTAAAGGTAGTTATAAGCCTACTGAATTATAACATGTTTGTACTTGTTAAACTTTTGGATTCATTATCTAGTATTTATAATTTATAATTTAAATTTATAATATAAAATGTAATATATAGTATAAACTAGTAAAAAAATCCAGCCGCGTGTTGTCGCGGCGGCATTGGGATTTTCTTTTAATAGCATATATTTGCTAGAATTATTGAGTATACGGTACTATTGTCTACAAAAGTTCTATTTTTAAGTACTAACGGTTATACATGCTAAGATAGAATTGTCTACGAAAGTTCTATTACAATGAAGCTTTCATATTCCATTCCATTCAATTCAATTCTAAGTAGAAACGTCGGGTTCAGCTAATTCTGTCAGTGGTTGCCGCTTGTACGTATCAAGTGATTCATCCTAAAAATCATGAGGCAGCGTATATATATTCAATGTATAAATATTAAAGCATGTATACTTGTATACGTATACATGTATACATATATATGTATTGGCGACTTAACTGACTCTTAGAGCCTAAATTAAATTTCAGGCAGGATTTAAAACCCATGGATATTTGATTCTACCATTTTCACGGTGTCTATTATTATTATTATTATTTTAATATTTTTATTTTATTAAAAAAAAAACTTTTTCCCTACTTAAAGGTCGGAGGTCCTCTCGAAAGCAATCTCTTTATCCGTCGAATAAAGAGAGGGATGACTTCTCTACTCTTAAGAGTGTTATACTCTGGGTGAAGAAATGACTTATCTTTATTCTAGGATAGGGGAATGATTGTGTACATCTCACCTCCCCAATACACCACTCATGTGGTATTGGATTTTGTTGTTGTTGATATATATATATATATATATATATATATATATATATATATATATATATATATATATATATATAGTGGTAGGATCAAGAGGGAAGTAACCATTCGGGGGGAAGCGGGGGGAATCAAATTTTTTTTTTTTTTTTGAAAAAACTTTGTTCACGAACATTATAGATGAGATGAAAATATGAACATTTAGTAGAGACACTTTGTGATAAATGTTTTTATTTTGGCGGGAAAACGCTCGAAGAAGTAATATATAACAATTATCGTGTTTTTCGAGCGTATTTTGAGGTTTTAGCTATTGGGGTTTAGATATTAGGGTTTATAGGGTTTAGATATTAGGGTTTAGAAATTTAGGGTTTACGGTTTAGATTTAAGGTTTAGATTTAGGATTTAGATTGAGTTTTTAACATGAACGGTTTAGAGTTTAGGGTTTAGGGTTTACGGTTTGGTGTTTTGGGTTTATGGAATAAACCCAAAACACCAAACCCTAGACCCTAAACCCTAAACTCTAAATCGGGCTAAATTTTACTTCACAAAATATGAAGAAAAAAAACGTTCATATTCTTCACGAACAATATTATCTTGAATGTTATTTTTGTCGATCGTTTTCCCGCCTAAATAATAACATTTATCACGAAGTGTCTCTTCTAAATGTTCATATTTTAATGTGATCTTGATGCCGGAAATTTTTTTTTTTAAAAAAAACGAAAAAAAAAAAAATTTGCTTCCCCCCGCTTCCCCCCGATTGGTTACTTCCTATTGATCCTGCCCATATATATATATTGATCCTGCCCATATATATATATATATATATATATATATATATATATATATATATATATATATATATATATATATATATATATATATATATATATATATATATATATATATATATATATATATATATATATATATCATATACATATACATAAAAAAACAAAGCACGCATATATACAGAACATACCACAATTTGAGCAGTCCAATAATTCTTGTACTTGTCTCAGACGCATATTGATAATACTTAGAGGCATTTCAAAATCTATTAAGACGTGCATTGGTATGTCAGGTCTTTATTCAGACACGATGTGATAACATCTAAATCAAATTACTAAGTAATAGGCAATGAAAGATTACATGGTAATAAGACCACTCCCAACCATGACGCCGTCATGGTCACTTCCTTAGCGTCACATCAGCTTTCTCTCTCCTCATTTCTCACCACTTCCTCCCATAAGACCACTCCCAACAATGACACCGTCATCAACACTTCCTCAGCGCCACATCAGCTTTCTCTCTCCACCTTACTCACCACTTCCTCCCATAACACTCCCAGGACACACCATTGCCAACCATGACATACTGTCTCCTCATTACATACCCCACAAAATTAATTAAATAAATTAAGGTACAAGTTTATTTGCTTTTGTACAAGTAATTGTTGCACATATACATGAAGAAAGAGAAAGAAATCCGTCCTCGGAGATGCTATTTGAGGAATTGGATGAGGGCGAAGTGGTTGAGGGCGGATGAGGGCGGGGGAATGCCAATGGAGCCCTCGAGGAAATGGGTGGATGACATGGGTGAGGGCGGACCGTTGGGAGTGGCCTAACACTCTCAGGACACACCATTGTCAACCATGACATACTTCCTCAAAATTTAATAATTTTTTTTATTATTAGTATTTTAATTAATATAAATAATATTTTTAAACAACACTTTTATTAATAAACACAAACATAATAATAAAAAAGACAAATACAGCTAAATTAAAATACAAAAATTTATTCGGGACACAAACACAAATACGTTTTTAATAATCGGAATCCGAATCCAAAAAAACGACCATCGATGTCGTAAACAGGTCCCGAGGGTATGTAACGGCCCATTTCATCGTGCCCCTGTTTGAGCTCTTCCATGTAGCGCAAACCCAACGATTCCGCGTCTTCATAAATAGATATAGCGAAATCCGTTTGACACTGTCCGCGACCCAATCTTGTATCCCAGACCAACGTTCGTTGGTCGTAAGATACGTAGCCGCCTGATTCGGCTCGACAAAAAACATAATGTCCGTCCATTCGAACAAAACGTTTTCTGTCACAAATTTCCGGAAGGCTTGGACACTACAGTCGACGTCGAATTCTTCGAAAGAAACCTTCGTCGCCCGTGTGTCATCGTATGATTTGTACTCCAAATCAAACGAAACGCCGAAGTAAACGTCGAACGAAACGAGCAATGGTGTCGACATTTTTTGGTGTGTTAAAAATAAAAATGTGTTTGAGATGAGAGTGTTTAAGTTGTGAGTGTTGAAGATGAGAGTGTTTAAGTTGTGTGTTTTAAAAGAAGATGGAGTTATTTATATAGGGTAAAAGAAAAAAAATTTACAATTTTCAACCGTTTGAAATTACAAATGGTCAAAAACAGTGCAAATCCAACATATTTTACATCCTGCATCAGATCATCATGAAGCAATGGGTGAGGGTGAGTTTGTCGAGGGCGGCCGAGGAAGCACCGAGGGCAACCCAATGCCATCGGCGCCCTCGAGGAAATCGAAAGAGGGAGGATGGAGGGCGTACGGTTGGGATCGGTCTAATAGTGAACCTTCGTGTTCTCCCCATTTTCCTTCAGATAGAGCCTTGTACATCATACGACCTGAGCTTCCTCTTGCAGCATTCCTAACCTCTGTTGCAAACAAATGAGCAAAATTCATTACAATATTTAATCTGGACGGTTACTTCGCATTACCAAGGGCATTTTTGAGAATCATCTCACTTTATCCATATAATGGATAAAAGGAAATGTCACCTTTGGTTCTAGAGAATTGCAGCAAGTACACCACATGTCAACGGTTGCTACACAAAGCATCAACAGCATTCAGTGTTACTATTAAACACCAACATATCAACTCTTTGCTTCTTGCTAAAACATGAAAGACTTAATAAGTTGGAGACCCACATAACCATCTCAAATATAAATTTGAATCAAACGAATATACCACACAATTTGTTCTCAGGGCCTGTTTACATTTGGATTAATGGGATTAATAGTCTAGATGACTTATTCGGTCATCAATTTGACCTGTTTACTTGGGACTTTTTCACTTTACTTAATTGAGCCAAGAGCAGTATGATTCACCTGCCAAACCTATGTCCTCCCCATCTTGCCATCTTAATCTCCACAATACCCTCAACCTTTTTCTTGTGAAACCCCACCAACACAACCAAATAATCTGTAAAACTAAATTCACTGCTCTCCAAAATATCAATTTGTGAAACCTGAATTCGCTAAGGTTTCGCATCACACAACAGGGTTTCAAATCACACAACCTAGGGTTTCAAAACCCAGAATTCGCTAATTTTTTTTAACCGAATCTTCTTCGTATTTGCATGAATCGGATCTCCTACAGCCTTTTGTTTCCGGTTTGTGTTTCGAACTGAATCTTCTTTGTATTGTTTGTAGTTATTAGCTTGTTTAAAAAAATTGGAAGGATAAGAATTGGAAGAGTATGTAAAGATAACTGGATATATATTGTGAAAAGAAGAATCTGTATAAGAAAAGGAGGGTTGTCAATCCTTTATATGAAATTATTACTCCGTAACAATTAATAATGAATGATTTTGGTTTTTGTTTGTTTTTTATTTCTTGGTTTAGTAGTTTATTGTTAAACAGAGTGAACAATGAAAACAAATGGGTCCTTACTTCCTAAGAAAGAAGAATTGAGATAAAGATTATATTAGAAAATAAGTATGAAGATATGAAGAACATATTAAAATTCGATTTTACCTTTTAAGATATGAATTGGGATGAAGAATTGATTTTATCATGTCAGTACTGTGAGTGCAATATATCAAACTCATTGGTTTTGATTTGGTCGATGGTTCCTTTGATTTTTTACTACGGATGTTGTTTGTTTCCATTTAATGTTACTACGGACATAGTGATCTAATTAGATATATAGTGAACCTTTGAATTGACATATGGATCGACTAGTTGTAAAATTTGAATATTTTGATTATATAATTTGGGGGTAAAATAGTCATTTTCATTATTCAGACATTCTATTCAACACAAAAAGTAAACTAACACTACTTATTTAATGATTACTGGATATAGTCACTACATATCCATATTGTCATCTATATCCATATATGACTTAATCAGAAATAAAGTAAACAGCCCCTCAATCTTGTCCATCAAACGGCCTGCATAATGCAATGGTTCTTTGTACTTTCTGTATGTTTTTTTTTTCCCGCCAAAATAACAAATACTTTTATAAAAAAACGGAAACGTTTTCTAACAGAAAACGAATTCAACGAGAAATACAAGAAATCGATGAAGCTCGTACCTAGAAAGCGTCTAAAAAAAAGAACTATCTATATACCGAGCCTCATCTAACCTAAACCGATCTCGAACCTAACTCGCTAACAAATACTAACAATCTATATCAAAGATCAACGAATCCAAAATGATGGTACGACTCATGAACCCGATAAAGACGAACTCAAATATCTTTTATGAACACGCCAAATTTTTTCTTTTCGGCGCCTTGAACCAATTTTGACTTTCGCTTATGATGGTTTTTAGAAGTTACCGGTGCACGTGGAATCTCACTAGCTTTGATAGGATTAGCCAAAGATGGTTCGCTCTCAGCCATACACGTCATCATAGCATCGAAAGCCGCGAAAGCCTCAGGGCTCATTTTACCCGACCCCGTGACATCAATCTTCTTATCTAACTTCCTCCCCATAAAAAAATTTTGAATGGCTTCCCCGTAATCCAAGTCCTCCTCATGATCGATGAGCTAGAGTGGAGTATTTGCAGTGAGTTAATAGATCAAAATAGCTACGATTCTTATATTACCCGATATGGTTTTTGGTTAGTAGGACTGGAAATGATTGACAACAAAGGACCATACGTTCTTATTACTCCTCCATTTTCTTTGTATCCTTACTTTCTTCACCTGCAATGATGTATGTACGTGTTATGCTTTTACAGTTATGAAATTTTATATGTGACTTCGTATACTTACTGGGTGTTTGAAAAAGCATCCTTTTTGGTGTTGGGTTGCATGTGCTTCTTGCGGTTGTTTCTCCAGTTTTTGCGTTTGTGTTGTTGCGATCAAATTCTATCAGTGGAGGTCCAGTAGGTGTCGCCAACAACAAATTACAATTACATAACACATATAGTAAAATAATAGTGTGGCTGAAACAAACTAAAAGTATTGATTTGTAATGTTTTACTGTCATTTTTTGTACATACAAACCTTCTTGCAACCCGCATATAAACCAACAAATTAACCACACCAATTCCCATCAAAATATAATGTAATAATCTAGCTTACTTTTATCCACTTTATTTTTCGCCACCCATTTTTCTCCTTCTCCGTTGACTTTTCAATAATTTTGATCAATGCAGTACTCAACCAAATTCAATTCCAATTTCACTCAAAAACATTGCACTACTTATACTCCTTGTTCCATCAGTTGTCGGGAACGAAACAACTGGAGAATTACCAGCAGCTAAATACGGAAAATACAGAGACATTACGGAGTAATAAATAAAATGAAATCTCTTCAACATTGAAAAACCAAAAAAAAAAAAAAAAATAAGATCACATTAAAAATAAACCTCATTTACATACCTTCAGCGTTGGAAGTGATAGGCATAGCCAAACTATTCATCATAAGAAGAGTTGACGTTACAGGACCAAATGTCGTTCTACAATTAGAATGACACCCAATACCTCATCAACTAATATAAAGACACAAAAGATAAGTCTTCTATAGCTTCAAACTTAGATCAACTTGTTCTTGTGCTTCACCATTAATGTTTCCATGGATCGTTGCGGCCGGAAAGAAAGTATGAAATATCGTTTGTTGGTTTGAACATTCTATTTCAACTGGATCACTTGTTTCACCCTACACAAAAAGTCAAACAATTTAGTCAATCCAAAAGTAAAAATATAATATAATACGGAGTAAATCTAATAAACTGTTTAAAGAGTACTCACTTGATAAGGCGAAATGGCGAATAATCTTCTTCTGAACTCGTATGTGACTGAGGTGAAGCTTTAGGAGGAGTCAATTTCAGAAAATCTTTGGTGAGATCACGATCTTCGTCAATAAGTTTCTTTGTCACTTGACCCTTTTTGACACCTAAGCTTAAAGAGCTTTCTTTACATAAGGATCATCAACATTAGCACAAATGCTTTAGTAATAACAAATCCTCGAATACAACAAATACGACCAATAATCCTTTTGATTACCCGAAAGCATGATTTTCAGGCTCTACATCTAAATTTCTTGAATATATAGTAAAAAACTTATATCCCATGTCCTATCAATATCTTCCTTTGTTTCAATTTTTACTAAGGTGGCAATTTCTACTCATGTTTGTAAGTCATAATTTAATTTTAGGTTAGTATATACTCTTAAAGTAATCAAACTAATTCTTAACTTGGTCAGCATGATGATTTCTACTGCAAACTAACTTACAATCATTATAACATATTCTTATATTTATAGATTTATATCACAATTGATCCACTTGAATATATATATATATATATATATATATATATACACACACACACACATATTATGTATATATATACACACACACATATTTTTACTTACAGTTAGTTGAATATATATATATATATATATATATATATATATATATATATATATATATATATATATATATATATATATGCACACACATATTTTTACTTACAGTTAGTTGTACTTGGTATCATCCTAACCACATGGTCATTAACTCGTTCTTATCCACAAAAATGCACCTGCATATATTTAAGATGTGGTGTTATTGATGATATTGATAGAATTTTGAAAACTTTCTTATGGTGTCAAGATGGGTCTTTAAAGGGTAGAGCCAAAGTTGCCTGGAAGGATGTGTGTATGCCTAAAGATCAAGGTGGATTGGGGCTTAAGCCTTTGAAAGAGTGGAATGAAACCCTTGTTGTAAAAAACTTATGGAGAATTTTTGCTCAGTCTGATTCTTTATGGAGCAAATGGATCAATATTATAAAATTAAAAGATAAAAATATTTGGGAAGTGGAAGCAGATTGTAATGATAGCTGGGGTTGGAAGAAGTTGCTGCAGTTAAGAGACAAGATCAAGCCACATATTCATGTTAAACATAGCATTTATTCTGACGATGAATACTTGTGGATCACTAATGGTGGAAATGTGGTCAAGTTTTCAACTCATCAAGTGTGGAATGACCTCAGAAATAATAGAAATAAAGTTGATTGGCATCATATCATTTGGTTTAAGCAGTTTGATCCAAAGCAGGCATTTATCCTATGGCTTGCTACTCTAAAGAGATTGAACACTCATGATAGGATGGAAAAATGGATGCCTACTCAGATTTTAAAGTGTTCTTTATGTGGTCAGGTTAAAGATTCTATAAGACATTTGTTTTTTACATGTGATTTTAGCTTGAATATATGGATAAAGATGAAGCAAAAGTTGCAGTTCAAGGGTATTCCTGATGTATTGGAGGATATAATTAAAAGTATGGCTAGATATCCTTATTCTGGCAACATCTGGAGTATAATCAACCGATTAGTGGTTGCTGCCTGTGTGTATTACATTTGGCAAGAAAGAAACTTTAGAGTTTTTAAGAACAGGAAAAGGAATGAGGAGGAGATTAGTGCAATTATTCAAGATTATATTAGATGCAAATTGATGCTTTTGAAAGTTAAAAAGTCTCCTGCAGTTTTAATTGCTGGTAGAATTTGGTGTATGAAGTGCGCTGATGCCAAATTAGTAATGGATTAGTGGTTGTGTTTTGTTTGTTGTGTTTGTTTGCTTTGGGCTTAGGGAAATGTCCGGCCCTTGTATGTTCGTTTGAAAATTAATATATTCTCTTCTTTGCCCAAAAAAAAAAAAAAATGTTTGAAATCTACGTATTACTCTGTATTACATAAGCATACAGTGAGCGTAACCATTACAATTCCCAGGCATCCAAGCCAATAGTTCAACATGTCTAAAATGTTTGTACAGAAATGAGAAAACAATGAGCTTATATATTAATAAAAACACTACAAAAAAAAAAAAAAAAAAACAAACCAACCAATAACATAAGAAACACAAATGAAACAGAATGCAATGACCAAAATGGAGGATGGAGTAAATTTCTCACGTCCAAAAATTAAGAAAATCTACTAATGCAGGTAACCTTCTTCCCCCTTCAAAGAGCGCAGCCATAAATAAATCTATCTTTTATTTTAAATAACAAAATCAAATAAGAATGTAATTAATGATTAATAGTAGAATTTAAATCTATAATTGTATTACCTAATATACTTTGATTAGAATTCCCATTTTGTTCCCTAACACATACCAGATTTTAAACATGATTTGTGAAGAGGAATTATAAGATCCGCCAAAAATTCATCATGTTCATGACGGATTTTAATCAGCTCAGACACAATTAAACCATGCACAAAAGCTCATCATATTAACAGAAGTTCATCATCATAGCAGCAGGAAAATGACGACGAAAGACAACCAAATAAAAATTGAAATATACTTACAGTGGAATGGAGAAGCCCTAAGTTTTCATCAACATCGAACGTTATCGTTAAAAAGAAGGTTTAAAATCACAAATTGGTTGTATACTTTCTCAAATGATCCGATGTCTCCCATATATCCATTTGCGTCCCACTGTCGTCTACAAACTTTCAAAAAATGTACCAATGTCAACATTTCGTTACCGGTTACCTGCCGGACCAGTAAAGTTAATTATTTAACTTTTCTTTTTTTCATTTTATATGTCTTGATGTCAACCATATACTTTCAGTTGTGTTCTGACGTCGCACATATACTTTCAGTTTCTATTCTGATGTATCAATTAGGTGTCATGACTACTTAAAAGTCACGTCGTCAATTGTTTTCGTTACAATTAAAAAAAGTATAGTGGGCGATATCGGTACATTTTTTGAAAGTTTGTAGATGACAGTGAGACGCAAATGGTATATGGGCGACATCAGGACATTTGAGAAAGTATATAGCCAATTTGTGGCTTTAACCCTAAAAAGAAAGAAGAAGATAAATCAAACAATTAACCGTAATCCGTCTTCCCAAGCGCTAAATCATCAATATCAAACCACCAATTTCAAATAGAAAACCCTAGGGTTATGTGGCCGTTTGTTATTTGTTGTAGTTGTTGAGCGAAAGAAAGAAATTAACGTTTTTGTTTGTTTCAATTGGAGTAAACGAAAAGGAAGGAAGGGGCATGAAGCCCTAGTATGACTTTGGTGGTTGAGTAGAAGAAGGAAATAATTGAGGGAGTATTTATTTTTGCGAAGGTTTAAATCCTAGAAAGGTTAGGGATGAGATGTCGATTAGGATGATGTGATTAAGAGGGGATCGACTGGACGTTGGTACACACAAATTTGAGAGAAAATAACTCTATTACTCACAAGAATAAAAACTCTCAAACTAACACACTAGGAATTCTCACCACTCTCTAGGGATGTATTCACTCTTGGTTAGGATTACACTTTAACTCACACACACTAACTAGGTGTGATTACACTTTTCTGAATGATTTACAAATGAGGCTTACACATCTATTTATAAGGAAAATTTGAGGAGGTGGAAGGTGTGAACGCAGATTGGTGTGAACGCAGAAAAGGGTGGCTAGCCGTAATCGTTTCCAATTTGAATACTTCTATATGAGTTGTCAAACAAGTGGCTAGCCATAATTGTTTCCAACTTTGCTTCTTCAACCGGTTTCTTTGAATATCTAGAAAAATCTAGATTACGGCTAGAATGGAAACATCTAGATGACGACATCTAGAAGATACGGCTGGAAATCGTCAATTCTCCCCCTCCAGACGTATCCATAGAAAACATTCCGGTTATGTCTCTGCATAACTCTAACTTCTCTCGAGTCACCACCTTTGTTAACATATCCGCAGGATTCTCCTTTGTATGGATCTTCACTAGTCTCAACAGTTGTCGATCAATTACCTCGCGTATCCAATGATAGCGAATATCAATATGTTTTGTACGGGAATGGTACATGGAGTTCTTGCTCAAATCTAGAGCACTCTGATTGTCACAATGTACCTTGTATTCCTTTTGCTTGATTCCAAATTCTTGTAGATAACGCTTTAACCACAACATTTCTTTTCCAGCTTCTGCGGCAGCAATTTACTCTGCTTCAGTTGTGGATAATGCAACACACTTCTGTAGTCTTGACTGCCATGAAACAGCTCCCCCTGTAAAAGTGTAAAATGAATCCTGAAGTAGATTTTCTACTATCAGGATCTCCAGCCATATCTGCATCTGTATAGCCTTCCAAGATTGGATCAGCTCCCCCGTAACAAAGACATATCTTCATTATACCTTTAAGATATCTGAGAATCCATTTTACCGCATTTCAATGCTCTTTTCCGGGGTTAGAGAGAAAACGACTCACTGTTCCCACCGCATGAGCAATATCGGGCCTTGTACATACCATTGCATACATCAAACTTCCAACTGCTGAAGAATATGGTACTGAAGACATCTCCCCGATCTCTTCCTTGGATGAGGGACAAGAACTCTTGCTTAACTTGAAATGGTTGGCTAATGGAATGCTAACAGGTTTGGCATTGTTCATATTGAAACGTGAAAGCACTCGTTCAATATACTTCTCCTGAGATAGCCATAACCTTTTATTCTTCCTGTCTCGAGTTATCTGCATTCCCAAAATCTGTTGAGCCTGTCCTAAGTCTTTCATGTCAAAAGACTTCGAGAGTTCCTTCTTCAGCTGGTTGATCTTCGTTGCGTCTTTCCCTACAATCAAAATATCGTCAACATATAGCAGAAGAGCAACGAAATTTCCTTCAAAAAACTTCTGAATGTAGACACACTCATCTGCTGCAGTTTTCTTGTACCCTTGACTCACCATATGATGCCCCGTACTAAATCATCATGTACGGACCATCAACAACAGGATCATTACAAGGTTAAGTACTATATGCGATTTCAAAAGAAGTTTGCATTCATATAAATAGTGATGTCATAACCAACATCGAATGTTTTACAACCTAAAAGCATGCTTCACTAAGTAGAAGCAAATAATAATTGTAATAAAGTTTGTATGCAAAAGTAAACGTTCATGCGGGACATCTCTAAAGCAGCGGGTTGTCTACAGCAAGACTAGTACAACAGCGGAAGCAACCTTAAGCACCTGAGAAAAACATGCTTAAAAACGTCAACACAAAGGTTGGTGAGCTATAGTTTAAGTATAACAGTAATGTAAGTAGGCCACGAGATTTCAGTGCTACAACGAGCATTTCAAAATAGTAATCCAAATCAGTATGTTTAAGAATATGCTCAACCGTGGGCACTCGGTAACTAACTTAACGTTTAAATAATATATCACCCCCTGAAAGTACACTTGGCAAATGCGTATGTTTACGAAGTATTAAACACTCGTTAAATGCTAGCGCGACTAGCCCGAGTGGGGATGTCAAACCCTATGGATCCATATCTAAGATTCGCGTTCACGGTTCAAAAACCAATGATTAAACGTTACCGAGCTAAAGGGAATGTTTATGCCGTTGTATAACCCACACATATATATAGTTTAAGTACTCGTGCCTAGTATGTAAAACATAAAATCCGCATGTATTCTCAGTTCCCAAAATAAGTTAAAGTAAAAAGGGAATGCTATAACTCACAATGATAAAGTAGCGGTAAAGTCGAGTCGGGAAAAGTGTGCAAGTGATGAAGGTCGTCCAAACGGGTCCTCAACCTAAGTCAAATAGTACTAAGTCAGTAAATCGTCTGAATAGGTTTAAAAGTATGTAAATAAGGTCTTAAGGGTCATCATCATTCATCATTTAACATAAGGTGTAAAGTAAGTTTCGTTTATGAAAGTAGTTTAAAATAAAGGCTGACTTCAGTCAGTCACCACAGCCTCTACCCTTACTGAAATAAGGTGAGACCAGTGGTCATGGCTCCGTATATGAGTCCTTTAAGTGTGGTAAAATTTACAGAAGCAAACTCGTCTTCGTTTGACCGTGGCGACGGTCTAAGTGCGAGTAGGTCAGAAATTTCTGCACAACGTTAAAAGGACATAGTGACGATCGGAGGGCCATAAATCCTAAACCGTAACTCGGATTTAGACGAGTCCTATATGAAAAGTTATCTACTCGAACAGAGATATCTGAAAATCAACATTAAAACAGCCCAGGTCTTACTGATCAGACCCAGAAACGGCAAAACAGTAGGGTCAGTAGGTTCCGGTGGTTCTTGGTGCTCGATGCTTATCATGGTTCTCATCCTTGATGCATATAGCTTCAAGTGTACAACTCGTTGATGTGTTTGCATCATTTTCACCAAGGTTTGACCATCATAACCCAAGTGTAAGTCTAAGACATGAAGCACAACTCACTTAAGTGTTGCAAGTGTTTTGATGAACCAAAGTTACATCAAAGTCTTAGATTCAACACATACATGAAATGTAAAAGTAATATTAACAAAGTTTTGACTATTATGACACAAGTGTAGGTCTAAGACATGTAGCACAACTCACTTAAGAGTTGTATGAAGTTTGATGAACCAAAGTTACATCAAAGTCTTAGATCTAACACATACATGAACTTTAAAACTAATAATAAGTTACAAACTTGAAAGTAAACTCATGAAATCAAGACTTTGAGTTGTAGAACATAGTTTTTTAGTTTGGTCTTGAAGATCCAAGACTCAAAAGTCTAGATCTAACATAAGTGTACCAAGTTATAATTAAAGAAACTTACTTACATGTTCTTGAACTTTTAAAGTTAATTTTAGTTCAAGATTAATGAGATCAAAGTTAACTAGTAACATTTGACCAATAACAACCAACAAACATGAAATAAAAGTGCATAAAATGAAGATATAAACTAAGTAAACAAGTAACTAGTTCATTGTTGTTCATACTTTAAAGATTCAAACCAAAGTTTGATCTTTAAGAAAGTAAACTTCAAAGTTTACTAACATGAATTACAAGTATGAGTTTAACAACTATGAACTTACATTCTTTTGATACATTAAGTGTAGAACATAAACTAGTAAGTTTATGTTCTTGAGTGTTCTTGTAAAAACAAGATAAAAGAAGAATGAAACTAGTAAGTTTGATTCTTGAAACCAAGTAAGTAAGTAAATGATAACAAGTAACAACTAACAACTACAAACAATTAACAACAAAGAACAAAGATGATGATGATTTAAGGGTTGTTGGTTCGGTTTTAAGATAAAGAAAAAGAGAGGATTTGTTCATAATACTTACAAGTATTTGAGAGAAAAAAGGGGAGAAAATATGCAAGCAAGTGAATGTGTGTTTTAAGTGAAATGAAAGCAAGAGTAAGTAATACAAAAAGTAAATCAAAAACTCCACCAAAAGGCCCCTTGGCCAACGGCTTGAAGGGAATCAAAAGGGAAGGAAATATCCACAAGTTAATCTCATGTAATTGTCAAAAAAGATGGTTAATAAGGGTGTGTTAATGGGGATAAGGTGCAACTACATAGTAACTAGTCTTCCATGCACTTAACCATCTAGTTTCATCTTAAGAGTAATACTAACATAAAAAAAAAATGGGCTAACAAGTCCATTAAAGAAGTAGAGTGGGCTCTTAAGTCCAATAACCATTAATAAAAGCCCATGTTCAAGTAATTAACAAGTAAGTCCAATAAAAGCCCAAGTGATTAACTAATAACCATAGTTAATCAAAATGATTAATAAACTTAATCATGAATGTAAATAATATTCTAAAAATATTATTCGTGAAAGTTTCGTGTGTCACAAAGACGTTTCGGGCATTCAAGAATCATGTATGGTAGCAAGTAAATGTATAACAATACATTCGTTAAATCACAAGTATTAATAATAATAATTATTAATTAAACGTTGGAAAATCCAGGGTCGTTACATTACCCACCTGTTAAAGAAAATTTCGTCCCGAAATTTTAAGGAGTGACCAACAATGGTACCGTAATCGATTAAGAGGGGTGTATCAAAGTTCCGTGAGACCCGTGGGCTCAGAAGTAAGTTATTTACCCTAAAAGGTATTTCGGTGTATGAAAGTAAGAATGGGTACATGCCATTAATTAAGTCTCTTGTCCTAAGAGATCAACAAATCGATTCCGTTTCCGATTAACCTGAGTATGTCATCTGAATGTATATCTACAAAAAGAAAGATGGTGTGTCTAGCCTTACAGGCATCTACGGTAAGTTGGATGCGTGAAATGCATCATGAATGATTCTAAGCTCATCTAAAACATTGAGCGTGAATGTCGTAATATAAGCTGACGGTAGAATGGAAAACATAGTGATTACAACCATGCGATTTGATGTCTGGATAGCGTTAGCCACGAATTTTACCAATCTCTTGGTTTCGAAAGGAGGCCATAGGCATAGGAACTCGATATTTAAGAACGTTTCATTTGAATAAGTGAATTGAGATTTTAGCTAAAAGTGATCAATTGGACTTGCAAGCCATAATTATTCATAGTGCCGTCAGAACGGTCTGAACGAACAATGAGGAATATCACCTAGTTTACCATACTGCAGGTGAACCTACCCTTGGATGAAATGAAAGCACAGTTCTGTAATGTAACTTCATCCTTTCAGTTACATGTTGAAGTAGGGTTAACGTTAACTAGAGCAACATACAGTTGCAACCAATGAAGGAAGGAACATATAGAGTATCCACATCAGTGTCGTAAATGTTTTAAGCAGTCCCCTCCCAAGGGATAACAAGATTCATAGGTGGGGTTGTGGCTCCTGGAACGTCTGGAAGATGGGGTTGTGGAATGTCTGGAAGATGGTCCTGGAAGATGGGGTTGTGGAACGTCTGAAGGAAGGAACATATAGAGTATCCACCATCATCTTCGCCTTGTGATGGTCCTGGAACGTCTGGAAGATGGGGTTGTGGCTCCCCCTGCTCAGCACCGTCATTTTCCTCATTATCTTCTACTTCTGGTATTTCATCTTGCACTGTATATTCATTTCTCATGAATGATTCCGTTGTTGCCTCTGGCACTTGAGCAGCAACATTTGATTTCTGATATATTGTGGGCTTTTCAATATCTTCTATTGTCTGGCTTTCATGGAACACCACGTCCCTACTTCTGATCACCTTTTTCTCCTTTGGATCCCATAATATGTATCTAAATTCTTCATCTCCACAGCCTATGAATATGCATGGAGTAGTCTTTACATCCAGCTTCTGTCTGAGCTCCTTGGATACTTGTGCGTACGCCAAACATCCAGATACTCTTAAGTGAGAGTATGATGGATCCTTTCCAGACCAAAGTTTCTCCGGAACTTCAAAATTCAGTGGTACTGATGAAGATCGGTTGATCAAGTAACATGCGGCTCTGACTGCTTCTCCCCAGAATGGCTTTGGCAGCTTAGCCATACTGAGCATGCTCCGAACACGTTCCATGATTGTTCGATTCATTCTTTCTGCTATACCATTGTGTTGAGGGGTACGTGGAACTGTCTTCTCATGTCGGATGCCATATGATCTGCAATAGGCATCGAACTGCCTGGAAGAGTATTCACTGCCGTTGTCAGATCGAAGACACTTTAACTTCTTTCCTGTCTCACGTTCTACCATGACATGGAACTGTTTGAAGTAATCGAAAACCTGGTCCTTCGTCCGCAAGAAATATACCCACACCTTTCGAGAAACATCATCGATAAACATTAGAAAGTATCGATTGCCGCCAATTGATTTAACCTCCAAGGGACCGAAAACATCAGAGTGCACCAGACTGAGTAACTCTGATCTTCTCGTTGAAGAGGAATTAAACGAGACTCTATGCTGCTTACCAAACAGACAATGATTGCAAGGATTTAGTGCAGAGTCCTTGTCTACATTGATAAGCTCCTTCTTTATTAGGGTAGACAACCCTTTTTCACTCATGTGACCGAGTCTCTGGTGCCATAAATTTTGTGACGCCTCTTTTTCTGCAACAT
The DNA here is from genome assembly GCF_046630445.1 of Rutidosis leptorrhynchoides. Lineage (NCBI taxonomy): Eukaryota > Viridiplantae > Streptophyta > Magnoliopsida > Asterales > Asteraceae > Rutidosis > Rutidosis leptorrhynchoides. Next base: position 100,971,980 of record NC_092333.1, on the reverse strand, counting down.
TAAGGCCGTCTGTACAGATCTTCACATGAGTTTTGTATAGTGTGCCACAAATATGTCCTCGAGCGACTATCATAGCGCCTCTTGACAATTTCCATGTGCCTCTACTGAAATGACTATCATAGCCCTGTTTGTCTAGAGCTACTCCAGAAAGTAGATTCAGTCGAAGATCTGGCACATGGAGGACATCCTTCAGAGTGATTGTGCTCCCGGAACTTGTCTTTATTGTGACATCTCCAATTCCGACAATCTCAGTGGAACTGAAATTTCCCATTTTCACAGCTCCAAAGTCACCAGCTTTGTATGTTATGTAGTATTCCTTGTATGGAGTCACGTGGTAGGATGCTGCAGTATCTACCACCCATTCCGTGTCTTCTCGTGAGACGTAAAGGCATGTCTCATCATGAGTTGAACAATAAGCTACATCACCAGTGATAGTAACTAATGTTTCTCCACCCTTATTCTTCGATTGTGAACTGCTCTGACCTTGTTCCTCTTTCAATCTGTAGCAGTTCTTCTTCATATGTCCCTCTAATCCACAATGATAGCATTTATATATTAATTTTCTGCTATCAGAGGACCTGCTCCTGCTCTTGATTCTGCCTCTCCATTTATTTTTGCTACTTATTTGTTGTCTCCCCCAATTCTCTGTGACAAAGGCATGGGTCTGATCTGTGCCCATGTCCTTTCTCCTTGCCTCTTCACTGAATAGGGAATCCTTGACCATTGAAATGGTTAGTTTGCCATTCGGGCTGAGTTGCTGAGTGTTACTACCAGTGTTTCTCAACTATCGGGAAGAGAACTAAGTAGCAGTAGCGCATGAACTTCATCGCCAAGCGGCATCTCTACAGACGATAACTGGTTGACCAAGCTCTGGAACTCACTGGTATGCTCGGCAACCGAAGTTCCACTTTTAAGCTTCATGTTGACTAAACGCCTCATCAACAGGGCTTTATTCCGAGCAGTCTTGGCCTGGTACATGTCCTCCAACTTTTTCCAGAGGACATATGCGTCTGTCTCTTGTGCAACATGGTGGAAGACACTATGATCAATCCATTGACGGATCTGACCAATAGTTTTTCGGTTTGATTTCTTCCACTCTTTTTCTTTGGCGGAATCAGGATTTGTACACTTTAATTCAATAGGGTCAAACAAATCCTTACAGCTGAGGAGATCTTCCATTCGAGATTTCCACAGCGTGTAGTTGGTGGCAATGAGCATAATGTAACATCCCAACCCGTTAACCAACCAAATACGAGTAAAAAAATTTTTTTGTATACACAGTGTAGTGCGCGGCGCGCACCACCCTCTGTGCGCGGCGCGCACAGAGGCCTGGACAGTTCTGATCAACTTGTTCGTTTCACGCGAAAAGATCTTAGACTTCCCGACACAATTAGACCAAACGGTTTTCACAACACATTATAATAAGTAAAACTAATACGTTTTGATAATAAACAAGTTTTACGACACCGGGCCCACAACGGCCCGTTTTACGAGTTAAGTACGAAATACAATTTTCGACCCCAGTTTCTAACACAAAATAAAAGCCGAGCATGGCGATTGGGGATACGCTACCCAATCCTAATCCAAATCCAAAGCAAGTCCACTAATCCCCGCGCTCACCCGAGCCACCGTCTCCAAAGCAAATCTATAAAAAAGGTAAACAACGAGAGGGTAAGCTAACGCTTAGTGAATGCAATAATTATACATATACATATATAATATACCTACTTGCATACACTTACACAAATACCTCATACACGCTAGCAAGTTACATAGCATACCTTCGCAAGTATAACTCTAAATTCTTCAAGACCACAAGCTAGCACCACAACAACATATATATAACTCGAATAATATAAAATGTTACACTACAACACGTCACCATGGTTAACCGATTACACAAGGGAATGGTACTTCGAATTTCCCACCGGTATTCATAACAACCGTTAGTGTACAACGAAATATATCACTAATCCCTAGGCCATTCGGAAAACGAAATATCCGTTCAAAGCAATCGTTAGTGTACAACGAAATATATCACTAACTCTTGGTCGGATTGGACAACGAAATATCTGTTCAAAGCAATCGTTAGTGTACAACGAAATATATCACTAACTCTTGGTCGGATTGGACAACGAAATATCCATTCAAAGCAATCGTTAGTGTACAACGAAGTATATCACTAACTCTTGGCGGTTTGGACAACGAAATGTCCATCGTTAGTGTACAACGAAATATATCACTAACTCTTGGGCAATTTGGACAACGAAATATCCATCGTTAGTGTACAACGAAATATATCACTAACTTTGGTGGTATAGACAACGCATACCCGGCCCCTCCCCCGCCCTACAAATAGATACATTATATACGCACATGTATAATCATTCCACTCACCTTGTCGCCTTGATGAAATGCTACCGAATAATCCGCAACTCGCCGATGAAATGTACCTATTCCATCATCACAATTACAACAACACACTTAGAGTGGATTTACAAACCAACTCAATTCGACCCTTAGTGCAAATTCGACCAATTGCACTTACAAACCCAAAACGCGCCCAAACTAACCAATAATCACTAACACAAGTGAAAATGGTCTTATTATGCCAATTGAACCCAATCTTAAGTGTTAAACACTTATCATTCTCAAAATCAACCAAAACCCCAATTTTGACTCATTTCCAAAATTAGTCTTTCAAATACACAAAATGGGTTCTAACACTTCCATAATCACTAATCCTAGTGATTAAACCCAAATACAAGTCCTAATCATGGCCAATTTGTTCACCAACCCAAAATCCACCAACAACAACCAATAACCCGATTACTAGCATCAATAAACTCACTTCATGAGTTTAAATGGGTTTCCTAACAATTTTAAGTTCAAACTCTAACTCGAGTACCAAAATCAACCAATGAAATTCGGAGTTTGAACTTACCGAAACTACCACAACGTAGCCGTGAACGGGATGAACAACTTTAAAACCCGAGCTTTGGTGAGAATCCAACTCCTTCTTCCCCAAGTGAAGCTTTCTCTCTCTAAACTCTTCTCTCACTAGGGTTTGGAGATAAGAGTGATGAATGGATGTGAAATTGATCCACAATTGGATCCAAACCAGTTGATATGGCCACAGATCCGACCCCTAGTGAAATGACCAAAATGCCCATCATTAAACTCAAAAAGCAGAAAAACAGAATCCTGTCGCTGGCAGTGTGCGCGGCACGCTCACTTAGTGGTGCGCGGCGCGCACAGTGGTCTGAGCAGTTTCCTGAGCTTTTTAATTTACGCCATGCACTATACATTTATGTACGCCATTTGCACTCTATGTACCATGAATATTTGGGTGTTACAACTCTCCCCCACTTAGAATCGATCACGTCCTCGTGATCCTCGTCACTTAACCGTCCGGATCTACGCTCCACGGTCCTCAACATAAGTTCCAAATTCGATCTCCACCACATAACGCATTAATCCGAAGATTATTCCAATAACTAAAAACACACTTGTACACGTTCCGAAACGTGCAATACATACAACATCCGAAATCCATAACGATCACTTGGAATACGCGAGACCGCCACGTACTCTTCCAACTTCTCTAGGCAATCCTTCTCTAAGAGTCACCATTAATAACCAAATCGTCACCCACGATCTATTAAAATTCACAAATCCAAGCACAAGAATTTGTTAAATCCCTCCAATCGGGAAAACTCAACCGATCTCGTACCGAGATATCAATCCCTGGACGTACTCTCACCAAGTACAATGCTAAGAACAACCAAGTCTCAACCTAAGGTCAACAACCCAAACGATGAACACCAAGCAAAAACGAATCCTTACGGATAACACTTACCCCTAGCATCCCCCGTAGTGCGCAAACACGGCTAGTACGCAACTATCGTACATCGTAAGCATGCGACCAAAACCGCTAACGTCCAAATCGACTAAGGCATCACATGTTCAAATTGTGTGAGTAAAACACGGCTATTACTCACAATCATACGCACAAACACGGCTATGTGTATAAATATGGAATGTGGACAACACATGAATGGTACTCCCATTCCGATATGGTTATACCACGATTAACCAATAATACAAGGGAATGGTACTTCGGATTTCCCATCGGTGTTCCCAACAACCGTTAGTGTACAACGAAATATAACACTAACCCCCGAGGTGTTCCAAAACGGCTATGAAACACTATTACCAACGTGTGAGTAAAAATCGGCTATTATTCACCACCATGTGCACAAAATGGCTATGTGCACAATTCATACGGTCAATTAACATCATAAACCTACAAGTAACAGTTCTTTCCGAAAACCGCTCACCATCAATCACAACCAAGAGTGGTTAACTAAGAGCTAATCCTTCCGGATATCACTCATCACCTATCGCTAGTCAAACGCGGTCAACCTAGAGATAACCCCAAATAAACACATACACGTAAGCACCTCGTAGTACACAATAATGGCTATCGTGTAACTACCACCCAAAGTATACGATAATGAGGCATCGTAACCTTTCTCAAAGTCCCATTATGCTATTTCCAAAGGTAACCAAACGGCTAACACAATCGAGCCAAGAACCACCCATATTGCACATAGGCACAACAATAATTCCCTAGAAGAGAATCCGGCACGCACATCCCTTAACCGAGGGATCTTACCTTGCTCGTCGAACGCGTAAATTATCTCCCAATGAGATTTACCACATCACCACCTTGGTGATAATTTAAATCCAAAAACCATAAGTACAATTTATTCCAAATCGTACTTTTACCACAATCGACCAATGTAGGTCTCAACACTAGCTTCGAATCCCTACGAGCATCGTCCAAATATCACTACAATAGAACACCTTCGTGCGAGAGTACAAACTCCCCCACTTAGAACTCCGCTCCGTAACCACATCACAGAACAATAGCATCCCGTGGAACGACCACTTATCAACATACACAACCAATATCCTCATTGGTCATAGTCCTCGAATTCTCATGGATTCGTTTTCAACAATAAATCCCGACGATAAACACATGCTCACTCTCACGGAAGGAGTGACCACTAATCCAACAACTAATGCGCCATTTGCATTATCATAACCCCTAAAAGAGAGACGAGGTACACCCGTCTTGCATAGTTCCTAATACGCACGTCATCAAACCTTGCTCCAACTTTGAGCATACGAAGGTTTTTAACCTATTCTTAAACACTTCAAACGAAGAGTTTACCACAAATTTCGCAACTTAAACCTTGCAATGCTCCGGTTGCTCTAGCTTGTCAAATTTCCACCTAGTCACTCATGTACTTAAGGGTTTCTCCCCGATACCCTAAGTACAATGTAACCGCAACACAATCGGAGTCGATCACCACGCTAGTAGGTATGAAAGAGGCACCTAACGTTGCGTCCCGTAGACTCCATTACTAACATTCATCTAGGCCAAACACTTGATCTCAATGGTTCCATCCACCCGACGAACCTCATGGTTCATCAACACGAAAGCGAGCACGCTCTAACATTCGAACACCAAAGCCCATTTCCATGGCTTGGTAGAAATGCTTTCCGAAACATTAAGGAATGCTTGGTTGCACCAAGTCTTACGCCCTTCGCCCGACAACCAAACGTCACTATAGGGTACTTCCATTAGGAACTTCACCCATAACAATAAAACGCACAACACAACGCACTCAACAAAACTGTACACATCGGCACACAATAAATATTCAAAGGACATATTTATTAAAAACGAAAAGTGCCTTAACGTCCCCTTACGGCATTTGCCGCCGCCAACTCGAGACAATCCGGCTTGCGATGTCCCTCTTTATGACAATAGTAGCACATTCCGTCATCACTTCTCGGTATCGTGCACTCCCATAGCTTGTGGCCCCTAACACCACAATTGAAACATCTAGGCGCACGAGAACTCGTAATTCCTTTCCCTACATTTCCCATGCTCACACTTGCACCCTTAGCCTTCTTACTTGGAGCACCATACGAATCAACCCTTCTCTTACTCGAAGGTTCACCAATTATCGATCGCGAATACGATTCAAAGCCCCTAGCCACGGTGAATAACTCCGCGAACGAGTTCACTTGACCAATGCTAATTTTGTTCCACAAGTCATCATTCAAAGCTCGACAGAAATCTTCCATCAACATACGATCATTCCCAATATACTCCGGGCAAACACGAGCCTTTGCCATAAAGGTCGTCTTGAGAGTATTCAAATCCATAGAAACTTGTTGCATATTTCGTAACTCATTACGCAAGTCCAACAAATCCGCTCGAGTCCAGAACTCCTCGAAGAATTCCTTCTTAAAATCGTCCCACGATAACCCCTTAAATGCTTCACCGCCAACAATATCAATCTTACCATCCAACCACTCCCTTGCCCTACCCCGCAACAAGCTAGTAGCGAGTCTCGTCCTCTTCTCGGGAGGGCAATCAATAGAACGAAAACACCCTTCGGCATCCGAGATCCATGTTGTGCTTATCCAAGGATCCGGTTTCCCATCATATATCGGAGGTTTAGTCTTCATGAAGCTCTTACGACAACGCTCCATTTCACCATTACTTCGAAAATCGGAATACATCCTACCCATTTGCTCCGCAACGGCGACCGTAACTCTAGCATTAAACTCAACGTCGTTCGTCTCGATCCCATTTCCCGTCACCATTTTAAGAAATGCATAGATTAGATCATGAACGTATAGAACCAAACATGCAACGTCGCCCCATCTTGCTCAATAATCGTCTTACATAACTTGTTAGACACGTTTTTCACCCGTATTAATGATAGCTAGTCTAATACGCGAACACGTCGCATCCACTCGTTAGTACCACGACCATCTTGCTCGATGATTTTCTCAAACACAAACATAAACACAAAACAACGCATTAGTATATTAATAACATCCGCATATTAATATAAACGTTAGTCCACCTATAAACTAGGTCACTAACCAATTTCCCTTTCCGACCCGTAATCCTACAAGTCCCGCAACAATTTCGCACACATAAAAGTCTAAGTCTAGGCACCTATCTCAAGTCACCTAAATCCCTTAGACCATGCTCTGATACCACTTGTAACATCCCAACCCGTTAACCAACCAAATACGCGTAAAAAAAAAATTTGTATACTCAGTTTAGTACGCGGCGCGCACCACCCTCTGTGCGCGGCGCGCACAGAGGCCTGGACAGTTCTGATCAACTTGTTCGTTTCACGCGAAAAGATCTTCGACTTCCCGACACAATTAGACCAAATGGTTTTCACAACACATTATAATAAGTAAAACTAACACGTTTTGATAATAAACAAGTTTTACGACACCGGGCCCACATCGGCCCGTTTTACGAGTTAAGTACGAAATACAATTTTCGATCCCAGTTTCTAACACAAAATAAAAGCCGAGCATGGCGATTGGGGATACGCTACCCAATCCTAATCCAAATCCAAAGCAAGTCCACTAATCCCCGCGCTCACCCGAGCCACCGTCTCCAAAGCAAATCTATAAAAAAGGTAAACAACGAGAGGGTAAGCTAACGCTTAGTGAATGCAATAATTATACATATACATATATAATATACCTACTTGCATACACTTACACAAATACCTCATACACGCTAGCAAGTTACATAGCATACCTTCGCAAGTATAACTCTAAATTCTTCAAGACCACAAGCTAGCACCACAACAACATATATATAACTCGAATAATATAAAATGTTACACTACAACACGTCACCATGGTTAACCGATTACACAAGGGAATGGTACTTCGAATTTCCCACCGGTATTCATAACAACCGTTAGTGTACAACGAAATATATCACTAATCCCTAGGCCATTCGGAAAACGAAATATCCGTTCAAAGCAATCGTTAGTGTACAACGAAATATATCACTAACTCTTGGTCGGATTGGACAACGAAATATCTGTTCAAAGCAATCGTTAGTGTACAACGAAATATATCACTAACTCTTGGTCGGATTGGACAACGAAATATCCATTCAAAGCAATCGTTAGTGTACAACGAAGTATATCACTAACTCTTGGCGGTTTGGACAACGAAATGTCCATCGTTAGTGTACAACGAAATATATCACTAACTCTTGGGCAATTTGGACAACGAAATATCCATCGTTAGTGTACAACGAAATATATCACTAACTTTGGTGGTATAGACAACGCATACCCGGCCCCTCCCCCGCCCTACAAATAGATACATTATATACGCACATGTATAATCATTCCACTCACCTTGTCGCCTTGATGAAATGCTACCGAATAATCCGCAACTCGCCGATGAAATGTACCTATTCCATCATCACAATTACAACAACACACTTAGAGTGGATTTACAAACCAACTCAATTCGACCCTTAGTGCAAATTCGACCAATTGCACTTACAAACCCAAAACGCGCCCAAACTAACCAATAATCACTAACACAAGTGAAAATGGTCTTATTATGCCAATTGAACCCAATCTTAAGTGTTAAACACTTATCATTCTCAAAATCAACCAAAACCCCAATTTTGACTCATTTCCAAAATTAGTCTTTCAAATACACAAAATGGGTTCTAACACTTCCATAATCACTAATCCTAGTGATTAAACCCAAATACAAGTCCTAATCATGGCCAATTTGTTCACCAACCCAAAATCCACCAACAACAACCAATAACCCGATTACTAGCATCAATAAACTCACTTCATGAGTTTAAATGGGTTTCCTAACAATTTTAAGTTCAAACTCTAACTCGAGTACCAAAATCAACCAATGAAATTCGGAGTTTGAACTTACCGAAACTACCACAACGTAGCCGTGAACGGGATGAACAACTTTAAAACCCGAGCTTTGGTGAGAATCCAACTCCTTCTTCCCCAAGTGAAGCTTTCTCTCTCTAAACTCTTCTCTCACTAGGGTTTGGAGATAAGAGTGATGAATGGATGTGAAATTGATCCACAATTGGATCCAAACCAGTTGATATGGCCACAGATCCAACCCTAAGTGAAATGACCAAAATGCCCATCATTAAACTCAAAAAGCATAAAAACAGAATCCTGTCGCTGGCAGTGTGCGCGGCGCGCTCACTTAGTGGCGCGCGGCGCGCAAAGTGGTCTGAGCAGTTTCCTGAGCTTTTTAATTTACGCCATACACTATACATTTATGTACGCCATTTGCACTCTATGTACCATGAATATTTGGGTGTTACACATAATCATGACTCGGGAAGATGATCCTGACTCTTCCGTGGACATTATTACCTTACAAATAATTTTTCAACACAAACGGGGTTGAAAACTTCAGAAAACCCAAAAACTCGACCAACGCCTCTAACCTAGCTCTGATACCACTTGTTGTGATTAAGAGGGGATCGACTGGACGTTGGTACACACAAATTTGAGAGAAAATAACTCTATTACTCACAAGAATAGATTACAGAGTATTACAAAACTCTAAAACAAAAAACTCTCAAACTAACAAACTAGGAATTCTCACCACTCTCTAGAGATGTATTCACTCTTGGTTAGGATTACACTTTAACTCACACACACTAACTAGGTGTGATTACACTTTTCTGAATGATTTACAAATGAGGCTTACACCTCTATTTATAAGGAAAATTTGAGGAGGTGGAAGGTGTGAACGCAGATTGGTGTGAACGTAGAAAAGGGTGGCTAGACGTAATCGTTTCCAATTTGAATACTTCTATATGAGTTGTCAAACAAGTGGCTAGCCGTAATTGTTTCCAACTTTGCTTCTTCAACCGGCTTCTTTGAATATATAGAAAAATCTAGATTACGGCTAGAATGGAAACATCTAGATGACGACATCTAGAAGATACGGCTGAAAATCATCATAGGAGTCAGTTTTAGTTAAAGGGCACCCCAAACGTCACAATTTAGGGGGCCTTTTAGTATAAGGGAAAAATATAAGGGAAATAAATATAAAATATAATATACTAGTAAAATGACCCGTAGAATCACGAGTTTGTTTAAACGAAATAATTTAATGACATGTTTTAGGTATTATGTAAATGTAAATGATAAAGTCATTTATTTTAATGACCCATGAAACCACGGATTCCAACTAAGAAACTTGTATTTGTTTTTACAAATATATAGAAACATGTATTTTCGCATATATATGTAACGTAATTAATCTCGTAAAGAGAATCAATATTTGAATATTAATAATATAATAATTATAGTTGTGGAGCCCTCGCTTCGCGCCGGGGGCTCCGTTTTGAATGCGAGTTAAAAAAAAGTCTTGATCTATTTTGTAAAAAAGAATTTTTTTCGACATCTAACATTGAAGGGTTGTTCCTTTTGTGAAAGTTGCTTCTTTTAGCGTTCCTTTTTTTTAAAGTTAATTGATCTATTTTGTAAAAAAGAATGTTTTTCGACATCTTTTGGTAGCATTGAAGGGGCGTTCCTTTTATGAAAGTTGCCTCTTTTATCGGTGAGGGAAAAAAAAAAGGTAGTTAATTTTTTTGTAAAAAAGAATTTTTTTTTCGACATCTTTTGGTAACATTGAAGGGTTGGTTCTTTTACGAAAGTTGCTTCTTTTATCGTTGGAGACAAAAAAGTTAAAATGACGAAAATACCCCTGATTACTATTGGTAAATAGTGTTACATGGTTTTATCTTTTAGATAGTATAGTAATTAATAATTATAATTATAATTATTATAATAAAAAAATCATAATAATAAAGTTTGCTCAAAGTTGAAAATTTATATTTTTAATAATAATTATTAGTAATAGTAATAACAAATACCTTTTAATTTTTTTTTTTTAGAAAATTAAAATATAATTATTATATAAAGGTTGTACAATATGTTTATAATTTATAAACGTGTTCATTGATTGTTCTATAGAAGATTGTATAATTTGTTTTAAACTTTAAACATATGGTCATGTGGGTGTTTTATCATAAGGTTGTATATAATGTTTAAAATATTGTATATATAGTCATGAAGTGTTTTACCATAAGGTTATACATAATGTTTCAGACTTTGTACATATAGTCTTGGAGGTATTTTATTTTCTTTCCATAATAATAGGGAAGTTTAATTTTTTGTTTGCATAATTCCGCGTACTAATATGCTCCATTGTTTTTAAATTTTTTTTAATTGTATTTAATTTTGTTATCAAGAGAAATTTAGGGGATGGATTAGCTTAATGACATCATCATCATTATATAGATTAGCCTAATGATGACATGGAATAGAATTGGTAGATGGTGGAACTTTGACAACATCTACGTATCTACTCTCGCGGACATTTCTAATCCCAAAATCCGCAACTTACCTCCTCTACGGGTGTAACTCTTTGGCAAGCAACCGTTTGGGTCACTTCCTATTTCATTTGGAAGAATTGTAATGATCACGTTTTCGCCAACAACCCTCTAAGTGGACCTAAGCTAATCTCTGAAATTCAAACCAAAAGTTTTGAATGGATCAAGTCCCGTTGAAAGAAATGTACTCTAGATTGGCATAACTGGCTTTTTTTCTCCAAAATGTTTTGATATGGATCGAGCTGCAAAAATGGGAATGGGCTAATGTTTGGGTTTTTCACTCATTATCTCAATGGTTTCCCCTTTTGGTGATTAAACGAGATGATAGCCGTATACTTTGCCGTTGAGTTCTCAACACTGTATCGTCTATTTTTCTCGGCTTGGTTTCAAGTTCACTAACCAATTGGAGAAATAGTTGTGATAACGAGTTTTTTCCCAATTCGATTATTTAATTATTGTCGAGTTCATTTCCTAGTTTTTTCCCTTTTTTTACACTTGTAATTGATAGGCTCGAGTTGTGTAGTTTTGTGTTCGTGCTTATATAGGCTTGTGATTTTGTATAGGAGCTCCTTTGAGTTTCCGCTGTGTATTCATTTTTCTTTTGCTTTAATAAAAGTTGATCTTTAAAAAAAATATAGATAGATTGTTTTTTTATAAAAAAGAAAAAACATAACGGTGTCAGGCTGCCAGCGGAAATATGTGACCTATTAAGACCACTAGTAAGACCATCTTTATCCCTGAAGGGGATGATGGGCGTGTTGCTGGGTGGGGTGGGCGGCTTGATGAGCGTGCTGACATACCGGTGTGTAATGGGGTGGAGTGTTAAGTGGCGTGTTGGGTGATGTGTTAAAATCTGATTGGAAGTTGGGTAAAAAGGGGGATAAAAACTAATTAAAAAATAATAATAAATGCAGCACATGTTCAACATCTCCCGTGCTCACTTGATGCACTTGGACCAACACACACACCAACACGCCTTGTTATGGCGTGTTCAGTGGCGTGTTGGCCAACACACACCCCCAACACGCCTTGTTAAAGGTGGTCTAACGGTTTCGTGTTTCTACCGTCCTTCACCTCCGCCCTTCAAGGAATCCACTACTAGCAAATAGTCCTTGGTCCGTCGTTGAAGACCCGTACTCCAAAATGTCGTTGCACAGCAAATTCGATCACGGAAGCAAAGCAATTTTTTGTTGTACATAATGCTTTTAAACTTGTACCCGTAAATAATTAATCAATTTAGTGGGTCTGAGAAAGTGTGTGATGAATACGTCATAGTTGTTAGTATTTAGTGGTTGGTTAGTAATAAGAAGAAGATGCTCATGTAGCATTGATGTGACACTCCGTAATTCTATGACGTAACGTCATGATGATTAAGAGCGGTCTAATAACCCTGGGAATTGATATTTCCAAACTTGTTTTTGATGGATCCATACAAATTTACTAAACTACTCTTAATGATATGTTATATAAATTTTTCAATCTAAATTATTAGAGAGTATAACTGGAAAGTAATAACAAATGTGTGTGATTTATCGCATGTTTGAAAATATCAATCACCCAGTAACCCTCCTTTATAAACAGCAACCCACCACACCTGCTTTTTCAATTATTCACAATTCACAAATCAAAACCTAAAAAAAATAAAACAACCAAAAAATGGTAACTTCGTCTTCATCACAGATCACGGCCCTTATTGTGCTGCTGTTGATGGCCGTAGCGGTATCGACGGCAGAAGCGCAAGCTCAGACATGTGCATCGAAGCTAGTTCCGTGTGCCCAGTACCTTAACGCCACCACAAAACCACCAAACACCTGCTGTGATCCAATCAAACAAGCCGTGGCTACCGATTTACAATGTTTGTGCAACTTGTACGAGAATCCTTCATTTTTGTCGGGACTTGGAATTAATGTCGAACAAGCTCTTCGTCTTCCTAAATTGTGCGGTATTTCATCTGACGTTAGCGCCTGTAAAAATGGTTAGTTTTATTTTATTTATTATTTATAAATATTATTTATTTTATTAATGGATCGTGTAATTAATTTATTATTAAATTAATTCCTATTATGTGTGAATTATTTGTTGATGCAGCTCAAGCTCCAGCTGGATCTACCACACAGCAACCTCCACCACCACCAGGTATTTTCATTATCTCAAATTTTCATTTATTTGGTTTTACATTATTGCAGATATAATATAATAATAATCACCAGTAACACTTAAATTTTGATATATTGCAAAGCTCCTTTTAAATTTTAATCCTTTTTGGGTTTACCGGGCATTGATATTTCTAACATCAAAAATGATAAATTCATCGTAACAATGCATTATAGAGTTGTACAGTACAAGTCCATTATATACCATTGTGGTGGATTTATGATTTTTGATGTTGAAAATATCTTCAGCCTTACCTACATTCTAGAAAGTGAGTAAATGAATGTGCCAAACAATGTATGGTTAGACATATAAGTTATTGACTTTACGTGTTCAACGTATAAAATTTGCCGTTCAAAAAAAAAAAAAAAAAAAAAAAAAAAACGTATATAAATTATTTACTTTGACCTTTCCCAGCCATCGTGAGATAACCCTGCCCTCTGCCCTCTGAGTATGGCGACTTTGGAAAGCATTTATCATGGTTTTTTAGTTGGTTTGACTGTGACTTAGTAATGTTGTGGGATGAGAGGGTATGACTATAAGATGAAAAACAGCCCCTTTTCTTTTTGTTTAGCCTGTTCCTATCAGAAAAAATTACGATTTCAGAGAAGAGGAAAAAAGTCATCCGTCATAGGCGGATGATCCGTACACCATCAATTTTTAGTTATACACAATCAAACATACTTGGAAGTGTTGTATTGTACAACATTATAATGCATATTTGGTCGTGTATAGCTAAAAATTAGATGTGTACGGATCATCACCCTAACTGAAAATGTTGTGGGAGAGGTTGCGAGTGATGTGTCAATATAAGATTATAAATTGGTCGAAAAGTCGGTGAAAAAGGTAGAAAAATGACAAAAAATAATAATGAAATACCCTTGTTTATTTTCGTCCAAAGTTGCTCGAACACTTCAATTTTTTTTGGCTAAAAACATCCTATAAGGGAAGTGATGCAGATACGACTAATAGGTGGGCTAAAGTGTATCAGCGAAGGGCCAAGGCATTGGGCCTACATGATTACTTAAAATATTATGGGCTTATGAATGATCAAATGGGCTGTGGATAGCCTGACTTTTCCAGCAAGCAAAAGGAGAAGACTTTTTATGTTTTCAATTTGATTGATATTTTGTTTCCTATTTGAACTTATCTATTCCTAGTATTTATCTTTCTGCATTTACTTTTTGAAAGGCAGTTTTTTGTCTTCTAAATATTGAATAAAATTATTTCACGTGAAGTTATCACGTTTGGTTTCTTATCCTGCGCAGCCATACTTTTCATCCCTTAACAGGGACATTATTTGGTATCCAGAGCGCTAGGTTTCGAACCGAAAGAATGCATCGTAGAGGTGACCGTCGAGTTAACCCTCGTGATGCTGAGATTGCTCGTTTGCAGCAAAGAATCGCAGATCTAGAGTTGAACCGAAATCTAGATGACTACTATGATTCGGAACATACAGAAGATCAGTGGGAAAATCCTTTCGCCGATGCACCGAGGGGATTCCAAAGGGGTAATCGTGATGATCCCCTACGGAACTTGGGAGTAAAAATTGAGATTCCTGAATTTTCGGAAGTCTTGCAACCGGATGATTTTCTTGACTGGCTAAGTACCGTTGAACGCATCTTTGATTTGCGTGACGTTCCCGAGCACTTGAAGGTCAAGTTAGTCGCGATAAAATTAAGGAAACATGCCTCACTATGGTGGGATCATGTGCAAAAGAATCGAGCAGTAGCAGGTAAATCAAAAGTCGCAACTTGGGACAAGATGAAGAAACTGTTAAAGGGTAAGTTTCTTCCACAAAACTATCGCCAAGAAGCTTTCTTGGAATATCACTCGTTGCAACAAAGATCTTTAAGTGTTGAAGAGTTGATTAGAGAATTTGATAAGTTGCGTATTCGGTGTAACTCAAACGAGGAAGAAGAACAGGTAATCGCTAGATTTCTGGGAGCTTTAAATCCAGAAATTGCAAACGTAGTTACTTTACAACCCTATTGGTCTTATAATGATGTGTGCAAATTAGCTTTGAAGGTGGAGAAGCAACAACGCAAGGGCAAGAACCGAATTCCGTTTAATCGAGTTCCTCCTGTGATACCCACCAATCCTTCTGTGGTAGATAAAGGAAAAAAGGAACAAGCTTCTTCTAGTGCAGCTCCTAACCGCAACAATATCCGTGCTCCTCGTTGTTTTACGTGTAACGGGATGGGCCATTATTCTCGAGATTGCCCAAACCAACGTACTATCACTCTAATGGACGAAAAGGAAGAACCTATTTACGATACCGAAGGGGAGTTTGAGCCGCCTGAGAACTCTTATGAGGCTGAAGAGGAGCTAGTTTTTCCAGATAAAGGGGAATCCCTTGTCATTCGTCGAGCTTTGAAAGCTGCTGCTGTGACATCAGATGATGAGTTCGGATGGTTGAGAAATAATATTTTTCACACAAGGGTAACCGCAAAAGGGAAGGTCTGTAATATGATTATTGATGGCGGGAGTTGCGAGAATGTGGTGTCGAATGAGATGGTCGAAAAGTTGGGATTGAAAGCTGTTGACCACCCCGAGCCATACCAATTGACTTGGTTAAAGAAAGGTAACTATATCAAGGTTACCAAGAGGTGTTTAGTGCAATTTTCTATTGGGAAAAAGTACAAAGATGAGGTTTGGTGCGAAGTCATTCCGATGGACGCGTGTCACCTACTACTCGGTCGACCATGGCAATTTGATAGAAAGGCTAAGCATGATGGGTTCAAGAATACCTATACTTTTTATAAGGATGGTATACAAATCACTTTAGCTCCATTGGATATGCGGCAACAACAAGATAGTACTTTAATAATCGATCGAACTGAATTTGAACAATCAGCCAAACTAGCACCTCTCGTGTTCGCATTGGTAATTCAAGAAGTTAATGACACTGTTCAAGAAGTGCCGAATCAGGTTCAGCCCCTACTGCATGAGTTCGCTGATGTAATGCCAAGTGAAATTCCTTCAGGTCTACCTATGATACGTGATGTGCAACATTGCATCGATTTAATTCCCGGGTCATCAATACCAAACAAACCGGCGTATCGAATGAACCCTGCCGAGTTTGAAGAACTACAAAAACAGGTTACTGAATTGTTGGAGAAGGGATTAATCCGAGAGAGTATGAGTCCTTGCGCGGTTCCTGCCTTGTTAGTTCCGAAACAAGGAGGGACGTATCGGATGTGTATCGATAGCCGGGCAGTTAATAAGATTACTATTAAGTATCGTTTCCCCATTCCGAGGTTCGACGATTTACTTGATCAGCTTCATGGGGCTACAGTGTTTTCAAAAATTGATTTACGAAGCGGGTATCATCAGATTCGGATGCGGCCCGGTGACGAATGGAAAACGGATTTTAAAACACGGGACGGATTATATGAGTGGATGGTCATGCCTTTTGGATTATCTAACGCACCAAGTACGTTTATGAGATTGATGAATCAAGTGTTTAAACCATTCATTGGGCGGTTTGTTGTCGTCTACTTCGATGATATCCTAATCTATAGCACATCCGTTGAACAACATTTGGATCACCTTCATCAGGTTTTCACTACATTGAGGGACCAAAAGTTGTATGCAAATCGTAAGAAGTGTCATTTTCTTACAACGGAGGTGACGTTTTTTGGGTATGTGGTGTCTGGACGAGGAATACGGATGGATGTAGCTAAGATCGAAGCAATTTTAAATTGGCCACTTCCCACCACATACTCAAGAAACGTCACCTCCGTTGTAAGAAAATGACACTTCACGATATCCGTAGTTTTCATGGGTTAGCTTCTTTTTACCGTCGTTTCATTAAAAATTTTAGTACTATAATTGCGCCTGTTACTGAATGTATGAAGGGTGGAAAATTTTCTTGGAATGATGAGGCAACCAAGGCTTTCAATGAGCTGAAAACGAAAGTCACTCAAGCACCTGTGCTTGCCTTCCCCAATTTCTCGGATGTATTTTACGTTGAATGTGATGCTTCAGGGGTTGGGATTGGCGGTGTCTTAAGCCAAAACAAACGTCCTGTTGCATTTTACAGTGAAAAATTAAATGATGTTCGACGTAAATATTCAACCTATGATCGGGAGTTTTATGCTATTGTGCGTTGTTTGGAGGCATGGAGGCATTATCTACTGCCTTCCGAGTTTGTGCTTTATTCTGACTATGAATCCTTAAAGTATATCCAGGGGCAACATAAGTTGAATGCTAGACATGCGAAGTGGGTTGAGGCTTTACAAGCCTATACATTTGTTATTCGGCACAAGGCTGGTTCGCAGAATCAGGTGGCTGATGCACTTAGTAGACGTTTTTCTTTTCTCTCCAATATGCGTGTCCAAAAGTGTGGATTTGATGCTTGGAAATCTATGTACGAACATGATAGAGACTTTAAAGATGTGTGGAATAGATGCAAGACAGGTACTGATCAGTTGTTCTATATTCATGATGGGTTTTTGTTCAGGGGTGCGCGACTTTGTGTACGCACGGGTTCAAGGGAAGCGGTTATATCCGAGGGCCATTCGGGTGATCTTGCGAGGCATTTTGGTATGAACAAGACACTTTTGCTAATCAAGAATAAATTTTATTGGCCACACATGGAGCGCGATGTTAATCGGGTCGTGGCAAGGTGTCGAATTTGTCATATTGCTAAAACACATGGTAGTAATGTTGGATTGTATATGCCATTGCCCGTACCCGTTCGACCGTGGGAAGATGTTAGCCTAGATTTCGTGCTTGGTTTACCACGTACTTAAAGGCAAAAAGATTCGGTCATGGTGGTTGTTGATAGGTTTTCTAAGATGGCACATTTCATTCCTTGCGTGAAGACATTCGACGCAAGTCAAGTGGCCCGTCTTTATTTTGCGGAGGTAGTTCGGTTGCATGGTATTCCTAAGACATTAACTTCTGATCGAGATGTCAAGTTCGTTAGTCATTTTTGGCGCACGTTATGGGCTCGTGTTGGGTCCAAGTTGCAGTTTAGTAGCTCTCATCATCCGCAAACGGACGGTCAAACTGAGGTCGTTAACAGAAGTTTAGGTAATCTTTTACGGAGTCTCGTAGGAGATCATCCGAAACAATGGGATGTTATATTGCCGCATGCCGAGTTTGCCTATAACCGGTCAGTTAATCGCTCCACGGGTAAGACTCCATTTGAAATTGTGTATGTCTTTAATCCTTCGACTCCCCTTGATTTCTGTCCCAAACCCATGCGTGAACAACCTGATGATGAGGGGTTAGAGGAGGCTGAATATATGCAGAACTTACATGAGCAGGTTCGTGGACGTATTACTCGACAAAATGATTCCTATAAAAGGCGTGTGGATACTCATCGTAAGCATATAGTGTTCAAAGAAGGCGATCTTGTGTGGATACATCTTCGCAAAGAGCGTTTTCCAGCTGGGCGTTTTGGTAAATTAAAACCAAGAGCGGATGGGCCTTTTCGGGTTTTGGAACGTATTAATGATAACGCTTATAAGATTTGAGTTATCGGGTCATTATAATGTGTCTGTGACTTTTAATGTAGCTGATCTCTCACCGTATGTTGATATGAATGAAGATGAACTCGACTCGAGGACGAGTCTTCCCCAAGGGGGAGGGAATGATGCAGATACGACTAATAGGTGGGCTAAAGTGTATCAGCGAAGGGCCAAGGCATTGGGCCTACATGATTACTTAAAATATTATGGGCTTATGAATGATCAAATGGGCTGTGGATAGCCTGACTTTTCCAGCAAGCAAAAGGAGAAGACTTTTTATGTTTTCAATTTGATTGATATTTTGTTTCCTATTTGAACTTATCTATTCCTAGTATTTATGTTTCTGCATTTACTTTTTGAAAGGCAGTTTTTTGTCTTCTAAATATTGAATAAAATTATTTCACGTGAAGTTATCACGTTTGGTTTCTTATCCTGCACAGCCATACTTTTCATCCCTTAACAGGGACATTAGGAAGTCTCAGGGGTTTTTGGTTGCCTGCTACCGGCCCATAGTAGATAGTCTTACGGGCATTTGTTAAGTGTTCAAACTACAATGCCGTGTGTTCTCGGCTATATTTTGGGCTTCGTGCAAATATTAACGAGCAATATCTGCGGCATTCGAAAATATCGTAATATCTTTTTCTTTAGTTCATACAACTATCAATTATATTTTGTCACGTTAATTACAACTTTTTTACAATTCTCTTTCACAACCTTCACCATTGCTCTTCATTTTCACCCAACCTTGTCACGTTCCATACAAACAACTTCAAAAGTCCCCACAACTTTACTACGTCATAATCACCATTATAAATAGTTTTAGAAAATTTGGATCCTGTATTTTTTGTTATTGTGTTCCAATTTCTGTTGGGACCAATGCTTTGGAGATAAGTTAGTAAATGAGTAATTAGATCGAACGCCCACTGTTATAAGGTTATTCTTCGTCTCATTTTAATTGTACACTTTATTATTTTTGTATGTTTCATTGCAACTTTTAAAAATCATTACACTTTGTATTGCACCCTCATTAATTACTTTTAATCATTTGATGCAACAAAATTGACGATTATATCTTTCTATCATGACATCAAAGAAAATTTCATAAAAGAGAATTAGTATGGTATATGGAGAGTAATTATTTAAGTTTAAGATAATGACTATGTTTGGCGACGAACTTATTGGAGCTTTTAGCTTTTATGAAAAAGCTCATATTTAATAAAAAGCTCCGTTTGGTTAGAGGAGCTTAAAGTTTTTAGACAGTGGGAAAAAGCTAAAAGCTACTTGAACTAGCATTTAGCTTTTAGTTTCTAGATTTTTGTCATTTTACTCTTTATTTAACAGATTCAGCTACTTTGTCAAACACTAAAATATATTTGAAAAGCTAAAAGCTACCAGCTATCAGCTAAAATCTACCAGCTATGAGCTAAAAACTAAAAGCCACCAAGCTAGTTTTGTAAAACATATCCAATACTTATTTGAAATTTAGTTCATTTTAACATGATATTGATATATAACTAAGGGTGGTGTTTGATACAAACTGTTAATGTACAGTTATGGTGGATGTATTAAAAATGATGGTGAATATAACAATTTAACTAATGGTATCAAATTCATTTATATATTTGAAAGTATAAAAAATTATTCATATGGAATAATAATCCGGTGGAGACGATATCATATGGTGGTGTAGAACAAACACATGAATCTTTACATGTTATATAGGTTAAGAAGATGCCTGAAACATGCTTTTTCCCATATGTTTGGTTCAAGAAAGTTTAGTTATATTAATAAACAAGTACCCCATGTGTCTTTCGTGGCCTATTTTGAAATTCAGTAATTCATAAAATAGATAGTCGAACTTTTTATCTATCTGTTCTGAACAGCTGATAGTACATCTGTACATGCTTTGTATGTACGTTGCAGGCAGTACTCCTGGTGGAAATGGAGCCGGTAAGATCGCTTCGAGTGGTGCGGTTGGATTGTTTTTAGTTTCAATTTGTATGATGTTATTATAAGAGAAGGTATATTATATAATTCATTGTTATTATAAATATTATAATTATAATATAAATTATAATTATAATTATAATAAATAAGTGAGTTTATGTTAAACTTCACATACCATTTAATTCTTGCTGTGTCAAGCTTTTAGTTATGATTGTTGTGAGTAGGCTGTTTTAAAAACCGTCAAATCACGAAAACCGACCGTATCGTATCGATTTAGTTGGTTTGATCAAGTTTTGGATATTAGCGATCCGATCGTTGGTTTGAAAATCACCAATTTGAAAATCACCAAACTGCGAAACTTGATCTGGTTTACAGATTTATAAGGCAACCGATCGGTTAAACCGGACCAGACTATTGAACAATATTATATTTTATTTATTAGTTATATAAAATATACAATAATTCATGTATGTATAATTCATGTATGAATTTCAGTGGATCACTTTACTCACTAGATCATAGATCATGTAGAACGAAATACTACTATATAACATGTGCAACAGCTTAGTCTTCCAACCCAGTAAGATAATAAAAGATAATAACAACAGATGAGAGCAACATTTCTAATTTTTTTTTTATTTCAGTAGCGCTATAATAGTACTGCTATATTAATTATAATAAGTTTTTTTTTTTTTTTTTTTTTTCGAAAAGCAAAATTTTATTAAACAAGGACCAAGCAAATAGCCTAGCCCAAAGATACACTAAGCTATTTCAGTTCATATTGGCCCGGACATACAGACTCGAATCGATCACAAACATTGAATAAGAAATACTCGAAGGTTGCTGAGTGTGCAACTCTAAACCTAAATAGAATTAAATTAATTAAGACTAGAAGGTCCAAAACCTATTCGCATTTTTGATGGTTGGTTGAAAGTGAAGATAGCAAAAAGTAGTGGTCGAAGCATGGAAGAACAGGAAAACAAGAAACGCACGTGTTTCAGAGATAAATTAAAAAATGTCAAGGAAGCTCTTAAATCAAACGGCAATCCAAACTTCAACAAATTAAACTCGAAAATAAGTGATCATCAAAAAGTTGATAAATGGGAAAATACCATTGGTACAAGAGATCTCAACGAAACTGAAATTGAATCATGGTTAAACTCGAGGAAAAAGTGGCTTCAAAAAGACAAAGAAAAGGTTGAAATTCTTACACAAAAATCTAGAATAAAATGGGCTGAGGTGACGAGAATAGTAAATTCTTTCACTCAATTATTAAGAGGCGACAAAATAAAAACAATATCCGTGATATCAATATAAATGGTATATGGTCTGAGGGTCCTGAGACAATTAAGAATGAGGCTTACAATCACTTTAGGGCAAGGTTTAACTCATCATCTTCCCGTCGTTTTTCATTTGGAGGTAGGCTAGAAAATGTTCTTTCGGCAACAGATGCATCAATGCTCGAGGAACCATTTTCGGAAATTGAAATTCTCTCCGCTATCAACGAATGTGGTGGCGCAAAATCACCTGGCCCGATGGTTTCAATATGAAAATTTTCAACACTTTCTGGGACACTGTTAAACCCGAATTAATTCTTGCTTTCAACAAATATTGGGAAACTGGTGTCATAAACAATGGGTGTAATGCGTCGTTCGTTGCTCTAATACTAAAAAATAACGACCCTCAAAACTTTTCGGAATATAGCCCAATAAGTCTAATAGGGAGTTATTATAAAATTCTCTCTAAGGTGTTATCAATACGGTTACGTAAAGTTATCTTCTCGGTTATTGGTTTCGAGCAAAGCGCCTTCATAAAAAATCGATATATACTTGACGGCATCATGGTTGCCAATGAAGCTCTAAGTGACATGAAAGCAAACAAGAAAAAATGTTTTTTTTTCAAAGTCGATTTTGAGAAGGCTTTCGACTGTATTAATTGGGATTATCTTGTCGAAATAATGCAACTGATGAGATTTGGTCATAGATGGATAAAATGGATAAAAGCGTGTTTAACTTCGGCTTCCATATCGATTCTCATCAATGGATCTCTACTTATTTCTTCATAATTGTTGCGGAGGGATTAAATTACCTAACCAAGTAGGCGGCTACCAAAAACCTTTTCTCCGGAATTTGCATCGGGAAAGATAACGTCCATTTAACCCATATACAATATGCGGACGATACCTTGTTTTTCGGGGAATGGAGCAAACATAATGCAAAAAATCTAATGAAAATTCTGAAGTGTTTTGAAGACACATCCGGGCTAAAAGTAAACTTCAACAAAAGCTGTGTATATGGGGTGGGGGTCTCAAAAATTGAAACTAACAACTTGGCTTCCTGGCTTGGTTATTCAGCAGGTTCCCTCCCCATAACATACCTTGGGCTGCCAATTAGGGCGAATATGAATAAAGTTAAAGATTGGGGTCCGGTTCTCTCCAAGTTCGACAAAAGACTCGCGGATTGGAAAGCAAATACCGTCTCATTCATAGGAAGGCTCACACTTATCAAATCGATTTTAAGTTCCATCTCTCTTTATTACTTCTCCTTATTTAAAGCACCCTCGATGGTTGTCAATAATCTTGAGGGTCTACGCCGTAGATTTTTTTTTTTTTTTTTTTTTGAAGGCAAAAATATTATATACTGAGAAAAACAGGAGGATATAAGAGAAGAGCATGCATAGAGTTCATGTAATGCTAGAAACAACCCTACTACACTGTACAACACAAAGTAAGAGAGACACAAAATTTATGCGAACATAGGAATTTTGATCAGGTTAACCATGATCCTCGAATCCAAGTGGGTTAACAAACCACTGGTTTCAGTCCAGACTGATCTTCTTGCATCGTGACGACACCCAAAGGAAGCTTGTTACCTGAATTTCGTTAGCTACAATCAGACCAGGTGACTCATCCAAAATGTCTTGAATAAAATGGGATACGACTTTATTATCATATGAGTTGGGCGGGCTTAATATTGGATTACTTTTTAATAAAAACCGGACACTACTCGAAAAATAGTAGTGGAGGTTTAAAATTGAACAAAAATCTTTATGTGTCAAAATTATAAAAAGTATATACGGTTTTGATGGAAGACTAAATTCTAACTCGTTAATAAATGCAAAATTCTCAACGTCCACTTGGTCCACAATTTTTAAAAATGGTAGGCATTTGGATAGTCTGAACATACCTTTTTCATCATCTTTTTAAAAACGTGTCTCGGATGGTAAATTGACTAGCTTTTGGAATGAAAAATGGCTAAACAACACTAATCTTAGTTAAAAATATAATAGTCTTTTTCGTCTTGATATAAACAAAAACGCCACCGTTTATGACCATGTTAGATGCGTTAATAATGTAAGTTTGAATTATTGGTGTTGGTCCCGAGATTCCTCTGGTAGGTTTCACGGGAACCTCACCAATCTCACAAACGAGTTGGCTAGCTTTGTGTGTAGTAACAGGGCCGAAGATGATTGGAGTTGGGATCTGTCTTCACATGGTGGTTTCTCGGTTCAGGAACTTACACATATCATTGATCAATGTGGAATGTCAACTTCTATTGTGGCATCTGAAACTCGGTTAAATAAACTGCTTCCCCTTAAAATTTTTATTTTCATTTGGCGTGTCAATCGAAAAAGAATTCTGGTACGCACCAAGCTTGACAAAAGGGGCATTGATCTACACTCTATACACTCTATACACTCTGTGCATTGTCCCATGTGTGATGATGACTTGGAATATGTGGACCATGCTATTTTCTCATGCAAGTTTGCTATGGATGTTTAGAGTCGGGTTTTTAATTGGTGGGAAGGAGCTATGCCATACAACCTGTCCTTGGAACAACTCATTTCAGGTTCGTGTTTAACCTTCTCATCTCCTTGCACCAAAAATATATGGCAGGCAGTAGTCTGGACTGCGTGCTACACTGCTACCTCATATGGCAAAATCGTAACGCAATCGTGTTTAATAATTCAAAGAAAGGTGCTGCTGTGTTAACAAGCGAAATCCAACTAAAAAGTTTCGATTGGATCTCAAACAGGGTGAAGAACGGTAAGATTGATTGGACTGATTGGTTCTCTTCCCCTTCTTCCTCTTTCCGCTACAATACGGATAGAAGTGGCATTGGCTAAATGCATACTTAGGTGCTTGTGCTGCTGCTGCTATGAATGCTGCTCCCCTGCTATGTTTTTCTGTATTTTTTATTTTTATCCTTTCCATATACTGCAGCTTCTTTCTCGAGTTTTTGCAAATTATTTTTGGACCAAGTGTGGGCTTGGTTTAGGGCTAGTCTAATAGTCCAATAAATTTCATTGCTAATGGACTAAATGGGTGGATATGGGTGGCTTTGTGGCTGATTCGGCACTGTTGCCCCTAGACATCCAGCTTGACTTTCCAAGTGAGTTCTTGCTTTGATGTTATATTGGATGGTTAGATTGTAGCTTTAATATACTTGACTTTCCAAGTTACGAATAAAAGTTTATTGCCTTTTAAAAAGGTTATGTAATAGTTAGTTTTAGAATGATTGTTAATTTTTGTCAATAAGACGTGTTAGGATTTGAATCACTTTATAATTGAATTCGATTTTGGCATCTATTAAATTTTAATTTGTATTTCCGAAGAGAAATAAATTAAAAAAAAAAAATTGGGAAGAAAATTAAGAGGTTGTAAATGTTAATCCGAAGTGGGAAGCGCGGTATCAAAAACTTACAAAGACACGTATACACTTAATGATGACAAAGAAGTGACAGTAACAATGGAGTAAGGTTGTATTCTCGAGTTTTTCTTTTAGCGGAAAATAGTGAAGAAGAAAGGGGATGAGAGTGTTTTACTATCCTTCCCAATCCGCCCAAATATGTGCGGAGAGTTTTGGTGACAAAATCTAAAGGTACTATCCTTCATAATCATCTCCTCTCCTCTCATTTCCGCTAAAATTTAAAACTCGAGAATCGGTGTTATATTTTAATCCATTAATCTCCTTTCCATCCTAAATAAGTATCGAGAATACAGCCTAAGAGTGCATTTACAGAAGTAAAATAGATTGTTTATTCAGTTGGCAGTTTTGACCCCTATTGTTATATTGTTGTTCATTTACACTACCTTAATGCTACAAATGTTTTTTTTGTGCATAGAGAACATCGACGACCTAACTAAATTACCATAAACGGAGAGTTGTATATCTCATAAACTGATTATAATATCCTTTTGTTATCGTTTTGGAAAGAATTTAGAACTACTTAAGATATTTTGGAGATCACATACCTTTCAATACCGGATCTTGTTTGTATACCTAATACGGAGTAATAAGCATTTACTATGATAAACCGAAATTAAATAAGATACAAAAATTATATAATATCTGTCTCTTTACCATATCTGTCGAGTTATTCACCAAATTCAACAGGCTATTTTAAAATATAATGTGATAAGATATTAGAATAATAATCAAGAGTACATCCTTGATATTTACAAAAGAAAATAATGGATGAAAGTATAATAAGAGATCATACGAGAAAAAAAAAATGAGTATAGAGTTTGTGACAAGTTTAGAGTAGATCATGGACTTGTAAGTAGGGGCGGAGCTGTAGGCGGGTTTCCGACTCTCCTTTATAACTAAATGTATGTTAACGAGTTCAAGATGTGTGTCTAAAAATTGTTATCCGCTTATTTCAAAAAAGTTGTTTAAAGTTGAATCCTTCATATATATATATATATATATATATATATATATATATATATATATATATATATATATATATATATATATATATATATATATATATATATATATATATATATATATATAGGATCAAGAGGGAAGTAACCATTCGGGGGGAAGCGGGGGGAAGCAAAAACTTTTTTTTTTCTTCGTTTTTTGTAAAAACTTTGTTCACGAATATTATAGATGAGATGAAAATATGAACATTTAGTAGAGACACTTTGTGATAAATGTTTTTATTTTGGCGGGAAAACGCTCGAAGAAGTAATATATAACAATTATCGTGTTTTTCGAGCATATGTTGAGGTTTTAGCTATTGGGGTTTAGATATTAGGGTTTAGATATTAGGGTTTATAGGGTTTAGATATTAGGGTTTAGAAATTTAGGGTTTAGAGTTTAGATTTAGGGTTTAGATTTAGGATTTAGATTGAGTTTTTAACACGAACGGTTTAGAGTTTAGGGTTTAGGGTTTATGGTTTGGTGTTTTGGATTTATGGAATAAACCCAAAACACCAAACACCAAACCCTAAACCCTAAATCCTAAACTCTAAATCGGGCTAAATTTTACTTCACAAAACATGAAAAAAGACGTTCATATTCTTCACGAACAATATTATCTCGAATGTTATTTTTGTCGATCGTTTTTCCGCCTAAATAATAACATTCATCACGAAGTGTCTCTTCTAAATGTTCATATTTTCGTGTGATCTTGATGCCGGAAAAAAAAAATTCCAAAAAAAGCAAAAAAAAAAAAAAAAAAATTTTTGCTTCCCCCCGCTTCCCCCCGATTGGTTACTTCCCCATTGATCCTGCCCCTATATATATATATATATATATATATATATATATATATATATATATATATATATATATATATAGTGGTAGGATCAAGAGGGAAGTAACCAATCGGGGAGAAGCGAGGGGAAGCAAAAACTTTTTTTTTCTTCGTTTTTTGAAAAAACTTTGTTCACGAACATTATAGATGGGATGAAAATATGAACATTTAGTAGAGACACTTTGTGATAAATGTTTTTATTTTGGCGGGAAAACGCTCGAAGAAGTAATATATAACAATTATCGTATTTTTCGAGCGTATATTAATGTTTTAGCTATTGGGGTTTAGATATTAGGGTTTACGAGGTTTAGATATTAGGGTTTAGAAATTTAGGGTTTAGGGTTTAGATTTAGGATTTAGATTGAGTTTTTAACACGAACGGTTTAGAGTTTAGGGTTTAGGGTTTAGGGTTTGGTGTTTTGGGTTTATGAAATAAACCCAAAACACCAAACCCTAAACCCTAAATCGAGCTAAATTTTACTTCACAAAACATGAAGAAAAAAAAAACGTTCATATTCTTCACGAACAATATTATCTTGAATGTTATTTTTGTCGATCGTTTTCCCGCCTAAATAATAACATTCATCACGAAGTGTCTCTTCTAAATGTTCATATTTTCGTGTGATCTTGATGCCGGAAAAAAAAAATTCCAAAAAAACGAAACAAAAACAAAAAAATTGCTTCCCCCCACTTCCCCCGATTGGTTACTTCCCATTGATCCTGCCCATGTATATATATATATATATATATATATATATATATATATATATATATATATATATATATATATATATATATATATATATATATATATATACACATTAACAATCAAAGATGATTATTGTAAAAAAAATTTATTTATATCCCTTTTTGCACATTTATCACTAAAAGACCAATTGAATTATCTTGTGAAGCATTTCTATAATTTTTAATGGTTATACCTAGTTTATTTTGCTACATTTATCTATTATTTCCAATGTCCTATTTTTTAAAGGGTAATGATATGTACACAACCTAAAATTGTTATGTACACAACCATCATATTTTACAGTGCTGTACTGTACAGCACTGTAAAGCATGATGATTGTGTACATAATAATTTTGGGTTGTGTACATATCACTTCCCTTTTTAAAATACAAATGGTTGGACTTGAACTTTTATAAATGTACAAGGGTATAAAATGAAAAATCCGCCATATTTATTTTGAGACTTGATATGTAACTCTTATAAGTTGTTTGTGTCTGTGTGACAGGCATCATTCCTTTTCATCTCATCAATCATCAAACAGCCACAAATTGTAGTTCACCTGTTCCTTTCATGGCCAATGGTGGACCCCCTACTCTCTCACTACTAGGAACTATATATGAAGGTTGGTGGTTGCTAAATGTTTTTTTCAACAATATATATATATATATATATATATATATATATATATATATACCCATTGTATATATATATATATTAGCATTTGGATAATATTTACATTATATTATTAAAGTTACATGGTCATATTAAGTATTAATTTCTTTTATTTTTGGTTGATAAATAAAAGAGAAATATGGGGAGACAACCATGTTGTGATAAACTAGGGGTGAAGAAAGGGCCATGGACAACTGAAGAAGATAATAAATTGGTTAACTTTATCTTAACAAATGGTCAATGTTGTTGGCGTGCTGTCCCTAAGCTCGCCGGCCTGCGTCGTTGTGGGAAGAGTTGTCGTCTCCGGTGGACCAACTACCTTCGACCCGACTTGAAACGTGGTCTGCTCACCGACTCCGAAGAACAACTTGTGATTGATCTTCATGCTCGTCTCGGCAATAGGTAAGCTTCATGGTACTGATTGATCATGATAAGTTGATAACTAGTGAAAACGGTTTATGTGGTTATTATAATTACCTTATGCATGGCTCTATTAATCGAGTAAATAGGAAACGTCGATTTATGTGCGATTTAACTGTCGTTTAAAGCCCAAATTAAACTTCATGCAGGATTAATACTCATGAAAATTTGATTATACCATTTTATGGAGTCTCACTTTTTATTTTTTATATTATTTTTTAACGTATTTATTGGTTGGTCGGAGGTCCATTCAGAAACAATCTCTATATCCGTAGAAAATATTGAGAGGGATGCCTTTCTTTATTCTTGGGTTATTTGGTAGAGAAATAATTTCTCTTTATTTTAGGAATACGTAAAAGATTGTCTACATCTTATCTCTCATATATTTTACTTATGTGATTGAGTTTTGTTTTCGTTGTGTTGTATAACTAGCTTAAGACCCACGAATTCGCGAGATTTTTTTAGTGGTCAAATCAAATTCTTATTTGTCCCAATAATAGGATATTATAAGTATTTGTTAGGTTGATTAAAAAGCGAAATAATTTTAGAAGTAATGGTATATTAATATTGCATAATCAAATAACACTACATTGTAAAGCATAATATCACAAAAAAGCATTGGTTGCTTGGTCGAGCAGGTGTAGTTATGCATTGAGGTGAGTTTCCCACAACCTACTACTCCATGGTTCGCAAATTTTGCAGGTTTTAATATAGTAGTAAAAATAGAACAATTAATTCAAACTACACATAAGCACGTAAGTAGTCATCAAATGTCGAACTAACTATGTTGTTTTCATTGACTTTCAAAAATGACTAAATGTTATCAATCTTTCTTCATAGTGATTAATTGTCATTGAAAGAAAAAAACAATGCGTAGATGTGTTAATGTTTAGTCAAAATAGTTTATTCAAGTTGTATAAAATTTTGAAGGTGGCGATTCCAATAATGTCAATAAATACCTTATCTAAAAAGAATTACGGAGTATATAACTATCAACTCTCCAACTGCTTCATACTTGTGAGTGATATAACTTGAACCCTTTACAAAAGCATATGAGCTGAAAAGCTCAAAAAACAGCATACACCAAAAATGAAACTTTTTAGCCTTCCAAATGAAACACAACAATAGTATGTAACATAGCCTCACCAAAAGCTAAAAAGTCATACAAAAACCTTGAATGCAATTATAAAACATTAATTGCAACCGCAGTAGAGACAACCCCTACTCACGGAAACGTGATAGGGGATATAAGGTAGACAAACATGCCAGTTTTTGAGGGCTGGTGAGGTTCTGATGTTGCCCATCTACAACTTCGGATGTTTGACGTTCAACAAATGGTCGAAGGCGATTCTTCAGAGATGTTATGAGATTGGATTCCATCTCCTTTTGAAATTCCAGTATAATGAGAGAATAAAGAACTTTTGATTACCGCTATTTACAAAACTCACCAAACAGCGAACAAGGACAAACCACATGAACAATAGGGCGACCCGTGATAAAGCTAGCAGGAATCAAACATAAGTCCTCATTACTTCATTAGAGCTGGCAAAATTACCTAGAAAGGTATAACTGGGTCATATACGAGTATTAATACAAACTGGTGGGAACCTTCATTAACGGAATCAAAGCTCACGAAGCATACAACATATGACACAAGGAAATGATCATTTTCTGCATTATTAGTTGCAAAACTAAAATAAATAAAAAAGTAAATATAAAACATAACATCTAGAATATCTATGGCTAATTACACTATTACGGCATAGATCTATTGTTACTTTAAGCTGTATCTGTTCATATATGTAGTATTGTACATGAATAGAAGCCTTGATTTTTGCAAAATAATTGCACAAACCTTGTCAAAGCATATTTCACTATATTTTAGTTACCGAAAAAATGACTTCTTTACATGAGTCCTTTTAACATGTTGCACGAGCCCAATGCTACTAAGAAACAATATGTTCTTAATCTTAGGTGTACTTTTAATAATCATTGCATGATAAAGGTTCATGGCCTTCCTAAATGAGTGCCCAACGCCATTAAATGATTTTGACAAATTCAGATCCAACTACTATATAGCATCTGGAAAAGAAGCAAACCTTAGAAACATCAAAATGACCATTTCGATACAATCTCGTAGTGCCAGTTTGTACTCCTTGAGGGACTGTTAAACCTATAAAATACTATATTAATTCAATAAACACAGTCATTACTCAACATAAACCCATAACTAATAAGGCATCTGTGGCTATCTTATTTATACATACATTTGTTGTTTAAAGGTTAATGGCCTTCCTAAATGGCTTAAGTGTTCATTATGGGATATTTAAAAGAACATGTTTCATTTAGTTATCCAACCCACTTGAGCCGTCCAAATTGTCACCTCTAAAGCCATTAAAGAAGAGTACAACATTTACATCTTTCTAAGAACATATGGTTAACACAAAGTAATAATACAACTAATATTACAGTAAAAAAAAAAAATTATATCATACCTATTAAACTTCTATTTGAAACAGAAAATCTACAGACCTTTGTGTTAACATAATAATTAGTGGTACTATTTGACATCCAACCACCAATACATAAGGTTTGAGGTCAAATATTACTATTTAAACTGATTCAATTCCAATCATCCGGTAGTTAAAGTAAAAAAATATGATAGTTAAGGTAAAAAATAAACCTGAACCGACTATCATTTAACTTAACGCAGTTCCTGACCGAAGGAGATAAATATATCATTCATGTTCTATAGAATTACAAAATTCTCGTGAGAAGATTATACTTTCCATTACATGGCATCATCGGACGATCTTTATAACGTTCAATTGTGCAAAAGTTTGGCGCGATCAAATTGACAGCTGCTTCTTACTTAATGCATCTCGATTCTTGGTCTACACAAGTAAACAATTTGATTATAAAAAACACATCCAATTAGAATACATTCATTCATATATCGAAATCAAAGAGATAAATCTAAAACGTAAATCAAAATCAATTTAAAAACAAACTCTAATCAAATTTCAAAATATATGGATCCAAAATAATAAATTAATCTTATTTGATATAAGCCAGAGATCAGAAAAATATATCTAACTTATTTCATAAATACCATCGCTCCCGCAGGAAGACTCGCCAATAAGAAAAAAAATCAGCAAAAACCCTAATTTGATGACGAAGATGACTTTATACGAAACCTAATTTTACGATCAGATACACTTCAATCGATTATTCATCAATCTGCAACTAACAGTATTTGATTTCTTCGATCAATCAGAATCGAGTCTCGCCAGCTGATTTCAAAGGGAATAAATTAGGCGTTGAATCAAATTTATATTACAACTTCAAAAGATTCATTGTACAACACAAAACACATTCATAGTCAAGGTTGTAAAACTCGCGACTCGGGGAGTACTAAGTAGGAGGTTTTTGAGGAGTAATCGGCGACTCGGGGAGTACTCGGGGGAGTAATCGGATGTTGACTTTCGTTGACTTTTTAAGATAAATATATATATTTTGATAATATATAAATAACAGGGACTGTTATTGTCATTTTATCAAAGGTTCAAGAGTGATTATCAAATTTATTCTTATTATTAACGTTTGGTAATAGTTGAGGGGCTGTTAGTGTCATTTGATAAAGAAAAAGAAATTATTAAAA
This sequence comes from Rutidosis leptorrhynchoides, assembly GCF_046630445.1. NCBI lineage: Eukaryota > Viridiplantae > Streptophyta > Magnoliopsida > Asterales > Asteraceae > Rutidosis > Rutidosis leptorrhynchoides. The sequence continues at coordinate 100,939,041 of NC_092333.1, read as the reverse complement.
TATTTAAAATATCACTTTTTATCAAGTGTCTAAGATCTGTACATCTTCCCGGATCTAAAATTCAGACACGCTTCCTTCCCTTTATTCATGTACAGTGTCAACTATACAAGAAGCTGTGGTCTTCCTTAATTCACGACAGGTTTCACCTTGCTCCTTCTTCCTTTTCCTTTTCTTGCTCTCCTTCCTCCTCTTTAAATATTTCAGGCAAGATCTGAGTTTTTCCGATGTCATTGACCACCGTTTGACCGGCGTTGACCGAGTAATTGGGCGAGTTAGACACCGATTTCTCGTTTTGATCTTCCAGCCGATTAATCGCCGATTACTCGGCCGAGTAGGCCGAGTTTTGCAACACTGTTCATAGTACAACACAACATAAATAACTATTTACAGAATAGTATGTAATGATTATGTTAGTGATTTGGTCATTATATACATAATGCCAACTTACTTTAAATAACCTGTGATGAAGATTTCAGAATAGCACAACATGGTTATGTTAATGATTTGATCATTACACTCATATTCCAATTGAGTAATGAGCATTTATGAGAATATATGACCAGTTTTAAGATGAACTAAAAAACGCCCATTTGATTTTTGTTTCTAATAGTCTTGATTCTATTACAAAGATAAGCCATGATTCTATTACATAATTTCAAGTCACTATGCAGAACATAATTCAAATGCAAATATTCAATGGGCAATCCGTTTAAGTATATCCCCTGCAAAGTTTCTGTCGCACCATGATTATCAACTGTCACAAATCTACTAACTATGATCGGAACAAAATCATAAAAATATTAACATCCTAAAACACAATCAATTATTAAGAACCCAAATACTTTAAATTCACAACAAACATAAAATAGGTTGATTAATCGATGGATGAAGAACCTGTTTAGATAGTAGGCGGATGAAGAATCTGTTAATTGGAAATCGCTACAATATCGATCTGCAAAACCCTAATTTTAATTTTCATACGAAAACGCGGCTTCGTGTTGTATGGTTGATCTTAATCATCAAAAACGTAAGTTTTGTTCATCGGCGCTCTTAAGAGAATCCATCAGCATCTGATGGAGAACCCTAATTTTATTTTCATATTGCATAATGCTTTGGAGAGGATGTTGACGGATGAATAAATGAATGAACTAAACCCCTGAATTAGGAATTTAGCCCGTGTTTTTTTGTTTTTTTTTTAAGAAATGTATTCCAAGGGTATTTTGTTAAATAAACAAGGATGGTAGGCGGGTGTTTATGAGGTCATAATCTTTAAGAGTTTAATCTAATGGTCAAGATTTAAAAGATTTATTTTAATGGAAAGTTATGATTAGAAGTTGGCGATATATATGATCTATTTTTGTGTTTGTTATTATAATATAAATATAAAGAGATTACTTTATGATATGTGATATTAGATACAAATTTATGCATGTTCTTTTCTGTTTTTATTGAGACTAATAAATATTAATTTTGTTTTAAAAACAGGTTATTGTATTTGGCTTTTGTGTTTTTTTTTCCCTCTTAACGCCTAGGTATAATTCTATACATGTGTTTTGAGATATAAAACCATCGATATTTAACTTTTAATTCACTTTTATATGGAGTGATATATGGAATATCACTCTAAGGTGAAATTTTGAAAAATAAAATGTGAGTTATTTAACTTTTTGTTACGAGTACAAATAATAAAATTTTAATTAAGATCTATACGCAATTATGTAAACGAGTTTTGTGGTTAGCCGCACTTCGCTGCGACTGAAGCGCGGTTGACTAATCATGAGTTGTTTTTTTTTTTTCTAGTGACGTGTGACGATCGCTCCAAATCCATATGGACGAACACGTCATTCATCGATTTCATTGCGAGGTATTTGACCTCTATATGATACGTTTTGTAAACATTGCATTCTTTTGAAAAGGCACACCATAAATGAATATTTAAATCAAAAGTTTTCGACATCTGATGATTTCTACATATAGACAATCACCGTAAATAATAGTTTACAATAGTACTTCCGTTGACAATGCAGTCAAAATAAGATACATGGTGATGATTTGGTGAATGCAACGTTTCCTTGAAAAATATGCCATGTAAGACTCCATGCACATAGCTTGTCTAACATATAAGCAAACAGCGGAAGACTTCTAGGGAACCTGAGAATAAACATGCTAACAAGTGTCAACACAAAGGTTGGTGAATTCATAGTTTTAATATTTTGCATAATCTGTACATAAAGGTGGATCACAAGATTTCAGTTGTTTCATCCAGAAACGTTTATCAAAATATTCTACAAGATTGAGCACACTGGTAACTAAACTTAACGTATATATAATTTATACCCTTTGTATAATCATCTTAATAATACACGCAAACCAACGTGTACGCTTCTCAAATAGCATACGTCCGTTAAAAGGCTAGTGCTCTAGCTCGGACGGGGATATCAAGCCCTATGGATCCATATACTACTACTCGCGCCCACCAGTTCTTATAACCAACAGTTACTAGTTACCAAAGCTAAGGAATTTTCGGTTCAAACTCAGTGTAGAATTTAGTATATACTTGTATCCATTGTGTTTAAAATAAAGTGCATGTATTCTCAGCCCAAAAATATATATTGCAAAACCATTTAAAAAGGGAGCAAATGAAACTCACCTTAGCAGCATATAAAGTCGTTCACCAAAATATGACCGAAACTCGGATTATCAAATAACCGTAGATCTCAACCTAGAGAACATATGTTGGTCAATAAATGTCTATCAAGCTAGGTCAGGTCATAGTGTATCACAATCCTAATGCTTGAGATCGACCTACAAAAGTTATCCAAAGTCGTTTCAAAAAGTCAATTTTGACAATAGTTCAACAAAACGAGACGTACCTTATATAAGGATTCATTTACTTGGTTGTTAATATTCAAAAATCCACTTTATCAATCTCGTAAACAAGTTGTTTAAATCTTAATTGCAGATTCAAAAGCAATTTCAATTAACGTCCATTATAATTCAGTTGATCATGTCTTTTAATCCGTTCATCGAAACTATTCGATATCTAAATGAAAAGTTATTGATTTTTCGTCAGCTTTCCAAAAACATGTATATCATATACCTTTTACCAGTAATATATGTATTTAATTAGTGATTCATTATAAACTGTTTAACGAAGAAATTTAGTATACAAGCATGCATAAACATATATACTCGAGCACTAGACATGGATACACAATTAATATATAAAAGATAAGATATGAATGCTTACGTATCAATATTGAGATTCAATATTGTAGGAAAGTACGTAGACGCAACAGAGATGATAAACACTAGATTTGATTCACAAATATACCCTCGAACATTACCCATAACCTCCTTGGCAATAACCCATAATTTCCTTAGCTCTATCCCGCTCAAAAACCCATTTTGAAGGTGACACGCTCATAACCTTGTCGTAGTATTTTATGTATATATACTACTAATAATAATATTATAATAAAATTAATAATAATAATATTAATCTTAATAATAATAATAATAATAATAATAATAATAATAATAATAATAATATAAATAATAATAGTATGTAGAGACCAGATCGAGCTTTTATAGTATGTGGCATGCTACAGTACCTCATGCGATCGCATGAGTTTTCAGTGTTTTTGCCATGCGATCGCATGACCGCCTTATCCGTTTTTGTTTGCTAGTTCGTCGACATCAAATAGTGTTTACTGTAGCAAATAGTGTTACTGTAGCAAATAGTGTTACTGTAGCAAATAGTGTTTTACTGTAGCAAAGTCATTTTTACTGTAGCAAATAGTGTTTTACTGTAGGAAAGTCGTTTTTACTTGTACACACACATATATATATATATATATATATATATATATATATATATATATATATATATATACATACATACATATAATTGTTCATGAATCGTCGAGAGCAGTCAAATGTAATTGAATACATGAAACAGTTCTAAAATTTTGAGATTCAACTTCATAGACTTTGCTTATCGTGTCGGAAACGTTAAAGATTAAGTTTAAATTTGGTCAGAAATTTCCGGGTCATCACATGACGTGTTACACGATATATTTATTATTGACATAAAATTTCATTTGTACATAGTTCTATGGTCATTGTTCATTGCTCATTGTTTATACTATGTTATCGATATAGTACAAAGTAAAGATACATGGTTCTACCAAGCATGTTATACATTGATACCTTTTTAGTAGTCCGTTAACGTCACTTATATTCTCTTATCGAATTTTAAAGTAGCATGATCCAATTTATAATATCTTTAAGAAAAATAATTGTAAAGGGAAGAAAATTTAGAAAACTGGTTGAGCGAACACTTTTATACGTATCATATAATGAAATAGTGGGTTAAAAGTGAAAGGACCCGTCCTAATCCATCTGGGCAAAGTCCATATCGATTATAAACGATTCACAACAGTTGATTACATCGCGAGGTACTTGACCTCTATATGATATATTTTACAAACATTGCATTCGTTTTTAAAAGACAAACTTTCGTTACATCGACAGTTGACAGGCATGTAAAGCATTTCATAATATATTCAAATATAATTGAATTAATAATAATCTTGTTGAACTCGACGACTCGAATGCAACATCTTTTGAAACATGTCATGAATGACTCCAAGTAATATCTCTAATATGAGCACATGCACAGCGGAAGATTTCTTTCATACCTGAGAATAAACATGCTTTAAAGTGTCAACCAAAAGGTTGGTGAGTTCATTAGTTTATCATAAAGAATCATTTCATAATTTTTAATAGACCACAAGATTTCATATTTTCTATTTCTCATAAACATACGTCCCATGCATAGAGACAAAAATAACATTCATATGGATTGAACACCTGGTAACCGACATTCACAATATGCATATAAGAATATCCCCATCATTCCGGGATCCTCCTTTGGACATGATATAAATTTCGAAGTACTAAAGCATCCGGTACTTTGGATGGGGCTTGTTGGGCCCGATAGATCTATCTTTAGGATTCGCGTCAATTAGGGTGTCTGTTCCCTAATTCTTAGATTACCAGACTTAATAAAAAGGGCATATTCGATTAGATAATCCAACCATAGAATGTAGTTTCATTTACTTGTATCTATTTCGTAAAACAGTTATAAAAACAGCGCATGTATTCTCAGTCCCAAAAATATATATTGCAAAAGCATTTAAAAGGGGAGTAATGGAACTCACGCATATAAATATTTTAAAACAGTTAATAAAGCATTTGCATGTATTCTCAGTCCAAAAACGTAAAGAGTAAAAGGGGATCAATGAAACTCACACATGTAAATATTGTAAAACAGTTAATAAAGCATTTGCATGTATTCTCAGCCCAAAAACGTAAAGAGTAAAAAAAAAGGCAAATGAACTCACCTAATGTATTTTGTAGTAAAAATACATATGACTATATTGAACAATGCAGGGTTGGCCTCGGATTCACGAACCTATATCATTTATATATGCATTAACACATATACTCGTAATCGAACAAGTTAAATATTACTATATATATATATATATATTATTTCAATTGGTTATATTTTTATATCTATATATATATACTTTTATATATATTTTATATAAGTAGTTTAATAACAATTTTATTGTAATAATAATAATAATAATAATAATAATAATAATAATAATATTGTAAATATAGTTCTTATAATAATAGTAATGTTACTAGTAATAATAAAAATGATAGTAATGTTAATAAGGTTAATAATAATATTAATGATGAAAATTCTAAAATGATACTAGTATTAATATTAGTGATAATAATAATAGTTTGTATTATTTCCATAATAATAATCATAATAATCCTAACTATAATATTTCTTACATCAATATTAGCAATTCTAATAATAATAATAATATTAGTAATGATAATACTAATAATAGTAATAATAATAATAATAGCTATAATAATAGTTTTAATAAAAATGGTAGATTTAAAGTAATGATACTTTGAGTAATCCTAATAATCTCTAATAATAACAGTACTTATCATAATAACAATAATGATACTAACAATTATAATTATAATAATAATACTAATAATATTTGGTGATATTACTTAATGATAAATAAAATGATAATAATAATAATAATAATAATAATAATAATAATAATAATAATAATAATAATAATAATAATAATAATAATAATAATATCAATTAATACCTTGGAAGCATTAAAAAAAAGAAAAGCTGCCCGCAACGAGACTCGAACCCAAGACCTCCCGCTCACAGCCTAACACCCTTAACCAAACGTACCATGCTGTTTTTCTGTTTTACATTTCCTTTTAACTATATAAAACCCGTAATCCACTGTTATCATCTTCTTCCATATATTCAGTCGACTATGGGACTCAACCCAGTTTTATTAAATCGAGTTTAAGCTTTGAATTAGGATACATATTTGAAATAAACGAAATTCATGGTAATTGTTTTGGATTAACAGAAAAAATATAAAAGAAAATAAAAAGAAATCGGCTGTAGCAGCCTTCGCAATGAACAACCTAACACAATCATTGATTTCGAATTTTATAACGTTTTAGAAAATAATTACAGTATGAATTGTGTTCCAAATGATTATTAGAAACTTTAGAAATCCTTAATTTCAACAGATTCGACTTATAATTCTCCAATTTAATCTTCTAAAAATCAGTTGACTTTTTATAAAATAACTTTGACCTTGAAATTAGATGTCGATACTGAAAATCGAACTTTGAAACTTTACAGATAATTTAAACATATAAATCCTAACATATCTGCATTATTACTTTTTGCAAATTCTTTTGAAATCAAGGTTTTTGCAATTTAAGAATGGAACAGGGTAACCGTCGGGGAAAAAAAAATAAAAAAATAATAGTTCAAAAAAAAAATGTATACGATTATATGCACTAGTAATTTGATGTTTGAGAGTGAAGGAAGTTTGAATGGTTTCTTTTGTAGCATCATAAGTAATATGCTAATTGGTAATTCGACAGAAGTTAATACAGAGAAGAAAAAAAAAAAAATTAATAATAAACTAAAAATAGGATAGTGACTTCAAACAAATTTTTGTCTGGTTCTAAGAATCGAATATAGATGGTACGATTTACAGACACAAAACAAAATTGAATAAAGGTGGATTGTGATATCAAACTGCCTCATTGGAGTCGAGCGAAAAAGAAAGGAATAAAAAAATTAAAGAAAAAAAATACATATATAACAACAGATTCGATTATATTTGTTTCTTTCTTTTTTTTTTTTTTTAAGACAATAATAATTAATATGTATATATATATTAATAATAATAATACTAATTATTAATAATTATTTTAATTATTATTACTAAGATACTTATAATGATAAATTTAAAAAAAATAATAATAATAAATAATAGTGTGATGATATTATTGATAACCAAAAATGATAATTTTAATAAGTTTATTAATAATAATTAATAAGAATGATAATAATAATATTATTAATGATACGCATATTAAATTGTGTTATTTTCTGAGAATGTTAATAATAATGATAATTTTAATGAGAACGGTAGTTACAAAAATAATAATCTTAAATCAAAATTTTACTACTCATCATAATAGTGATATTAACAATGATAACGATAATAATCATAATATTTATAATTCCCAATAATAATTACACTAACAATAATTATAATACTAATACTTAATAATAGCAATTATAATAACTGATAATACTTATATTACAATTATAATATATTCAATAAACTAATATTGGTATTGATATTAGTATTGTATTAGTAATTAATAATGAAAGTTATTATGATAACTATATTCTTAACTTGTATTTACATTTAATATATACAACTTATTAATTATGTAATATTTAATAATTATCTATATAGTAACTTATATTGAATATTAAATTCTTATATGTAAATTATAATATACATATTATAATAATCATATATTTAAATGTAAAATTTTATTTTAAATACAACTTAATTACTTTATATCTTATTTTACTTATCTAATTTTAATGTTTAAATTATTTATTATAATCTCAATTTATTATATATACCTACATTCATATATATATATATATATTTTCAAACAATTGTTCGTGAATCGCCGAGAGTTGGTCGAGGTTCAAATTATTACATGAATACAGTTTAATTTGTTTTGTGACTCAACATTACAGACTTTGCTTATCATCTCGAAATCAAATAAGATTCAAGTTTAAATTTGGTCGGAAATTCCCGGGTCATCACAGTACCTACCCGTTAAAGAAATTTCGTCCCGAAATTTGAGTGAGGTCGTCATGGATAACAATAAATATGTTTTCATGACGAATATGAGTTGATAAATAGAGTTTTATCATCATTGAGTAATATGGATAAAACAATTCGATTACTTGAAGCGTATGAGTGAAGCTATCGCAAAAAATTGAAATAGGAAGAGTAAAGATTCGTCTTAGCTTTTGACAGAATCAGAGTTGAATTCCGGAATTCAAGGGATTTCAAAGAAAATCTTCGAAATTTAAAAGATATGATTCTTCGGTAAATGAGGAAGTTAGGATCTCTTTAATTAAATGCGATGATCTGCCTTGATTGCTCTGTCTGATATTTCCACTATAAATTTATGTTTTCCATTCCCTTAGTTTTCACCACTTTTATACCTTCTTTCTCAGTTCATATATCTAAAAGATTATAATAATGCTTAATCCGGTTCTAATTCTTGTTCTTATTCTGACTATCGCAATGATCATTCTTCTTTTCCAACTCCCAACAGAAGAATCTGTTTATTTCTACTATGGTCTAGGGATTATTGTATTTATAATTCTCCCGTGTCTTTATATTGCTATACGCACTGATATCCACAGTTTGTAATTTCGGTGGTGTTGTTGGGCTTTATATTTTTCTTATATATCAGAGCTTCATGCTCTTGTTTTCTCTTCCCGACTTTAAATCAAGCGAATAATGGTCCAGAATTTGTAGATATAGAGTTCTAAATGATTATAATGTTCTAAGCAGGGTGGAACGTGATAGCACGATTTGATTTTCAAATTTATCAAAAATACAGATGATAGAACTATCAATAATACATTCTTCTTGATATGTTCGGAGGTTATGTAGAATGAAAGAGTTATGTAACATGACACATGATGATAGTATATCTACTGTGAACCATCATGTCCCATTAGAACTCAGCATAACTTACTGTAATATAATCGCGTTGATCAAGTGTCATTATATTATACTAACTCATGCATCAGTTCCCAACATTACTTCAATAACATTCATATTTTAAGCTCGAAAGTTTACAGAATATAGAAACTAATAGTTTCTATATGAGGTAACACTGATAGCATGAAGAGATAAATGATTTCAGAATATATTCAGAAATATCGAGGATATTTATAATGAAAGACACGATAATATCTCAGAATATCTAAGATCAGAGGATGATAGTAACTTTTAGCTGCAAGGATTTAGAATAAGGAGCAAGATATTCACTAAAGACTTTAGCAGACATTGAATCATTTGGATTCTTTGAAGTCAAACTTATTCCTTGTGATTTGTCCACGGCTTCCTTCATAGTTTCGCATGATCCGCTTTTCGGTACTAAATTTTCTATTGAATGTTTCTAATATAATGTTACACAGAAAGCACGAAGAGGTATATAATTTCGGACGAGAATATTTATGAAAATATCCTCAGAAATATCGAAGATACTGATGATGATATTTTGGAATATCTAAGTTCGATGGTTGATGGAGAAAGATTTTCCGCAAGATTTTAACATGACTTCGAAGCAAGATATTCTCTAAAGATTTCAACGGATCTAGATTTATCTGGGTTCTATGAATTTAGGGTATGTTACTTGTATTTCTCCTTGGTTTCCTTTATGGTTAGCTCAATCCGCTTTCCAGTTCCAACTTTTCTGAGCTTTTCCAACATACTAATTTTTATCATCAAACTTTCGATGATTATGGTCGTTTACGGTTATCTACAGTTTCTGCTGCTTCATTCAGCTTTTTCAACATTCAAAGTATTGATTTGTGACTGAGTGCTTTTCAGAATTTCAGAATGAGAGATCATAATTCTAAGAGATAAATGTCATACATATAACTGTTGATGTAGATATGCTGTGAGTTTTCAAAATACTGATTGCCGATTCCTCTACATTTACTGCTACCCTATCTGAATCATTTGTTATCGATCCGAGATGATTTCAAGAAAGTTGTGTTTTTAGATGATTAAACGCTGACGGTAATATGGTGGAATATAAAAGGTTCCCGGTAACAATAAATGAACATACATATTAGTCAAGGTGATAATGAGGTTGTTTCGAACGAAAAGTCGAAGTTGATTTGCTGAAGCTGTGACAAAATTTGCTACTTTGGAAAGAGATTACTAAGTTATTTTTGCTAATAAATGTCAAAGGATCTGACGCGGCTAAATGTTAAACTTTTACTCAGTTGCCGAGAGTTTCTCAGGTGCACTACTATATGCATAACTCTTTCCTTCCGTAAATGAAGTGCGGTTGGTTCATCCTCTCGATTGAGGTGTTTTCAAGAATCATGAAAGGTTTGAACGCAGATTGTAATTGTGATGATACGAATGAGGTTTAAGACGAAATCAAGTGGCAACTTGAAGAATTGTTTAGTTTCATATGTTATATTCAATATTTTAATTCATTTTAATTGTCCAATGTTATTAGTCCACAGTCGATAGTCCACAGTTGACAGTGCAATCATTCATATATAGTTTAATATATAATATTTGAATTAATTAATACGTATCGTGACCCGTGTACATGTCTCAGACTCGATCACAACTCAAAGTATATATATTATTATAGAATCAACCTCAACCCTGTATAGAGAACTCGATCATTACTGCATATAGAGTGTCTATGGTGATTCCAAATAATATATATAGATGTGTCGATATGATATGTCAAAACTTTGTATACGTGTCCCGATATTTAAAGTGCGTAAAGTAAATACAGAAATTAAATGACGATAAATAAAATGCGTAAAGTAAATAACAGAAATTAAATAACGATAAATAAAATTGCGAGAATTAAAATTGCGATAAAATAAATTGCGATAAATAAAATGTAATATGGAATTAACAGTTAGCTAGGAACAGTTAGCTAGGATTTTGTTAGCGTGGTTTCTTAACAAAATTTCATATTGTCAATTAGTCTGTTTCTAATCAATTTCTATTGTGTCCATTATTTCTTCATTATGCCACTTGTTGGATTCTGATAGATCAAAATCCAAATATGAAATTGAATTTGAATGAAAATAGTTATTCTTTGGTGAACGGATACGTAAATCGGTGGTTGTAAATAGGATAGTAAATGATCGTTGAATCAATTTCGGAGAATGTACAGTGTAACTTATTAATGTGATATCTAAATACTCCTCGGGTATTACCTACCCGTTAAAATATTTTCACCATTAACAGTTTGTACAAAAGAATTTTTTTTTAATTACAATCTTTATGAAAACATATATACGTATATATTTTCTTTAGATGTAATCATGAAGTTAATGAGTTAATGTGATATTGATCTCATTTGATTTATCATTAGAGCAAGAATATATAATTTCTAAAACATTAGAGATTACATAATCGCCATGTCGAACGAAAATAAAATAGATAGAACGATACGTAGAACGATGATTATACATGAGGTATAGAATGAGATGTCGAAGCTGGTGATGCGGATGTTGTTGTTGGTGGTACTAGTGTTGTTGGTGCTAAGGTTGGTGATGTGACTGGTGTTGGTGATACTGCTGGTGTTTGCAGACTGTGTACCGTGCTCTCTAAAGTTAACACTCGAGCTCGGAGTTCTTTAACTTCTTCTACTAACCCTGGTTGGTTATCAATGTGAGGTAGAGATTGGATATCTTTTCTAGTTCCATTAATGGTAGTCTCAAGACGAAAAATTCTGGCAAAAAGGGTATAAACGGTGTTGCGAACAGGTTCGCCAGTGAGCGGGTCGAGTACTCCAAGGTTAGGTGGTAGATTCGATTCATGATATGGAGTACCTTCTTCCCTTCTCCATAGAGTGAGTATGTCGCGAACCCACCCCCATTTTCTCCAGTAATCACGATAGTTGATTGATTGATGTGCTCCTGTCACGCTGTCTTCGGAGTCAGAGGAATTTGATCGATTCGTAGAGGCCATCTTACGCGATCTCAGGAAAGATTTTTGATATGAAGAGTTTAGTGATAGTAATTGATAGTTGGATGGCATTCTCAATGTATAATATGCATAGATATATAGTACCAGGTTCCCTTAAATTACGGAGAAATTTACGGAAGATATCAGGCAAGATCTACAGTAACAGATACGCTAAGATATGAATTGTCAGATACGCTAAGATATGAATTTTTGTCTATACACTATTTATGCAGTCAATGCAGTAAAACGTGTCTAGACTAAGAATAATGAGCATGTAATTTCTTAAGGATGATAAGCAGATGATTTTCGACAAAAATAATAAGCAAAACTTTTGACATGCAGACACGGTCGAAGTCCAGACTCATTAATGCATCCTAACGACTTATCAGTTATACATACTAATGTAGACCTGGTTCACTAAGACCACCGCTCTGATACCAACTGAAAGGACCCGTCCTAATCCATCTGGGCAAAGTCCATATCGATTATAAACGATTCACAACAGTTGATTACATCGCGAGGTACTTGACCTCTATATGATATATTTTACAAACATTGCATTCGTTTTTAAAAGACAAACTTTCGTTACATCGACAGTTGACAGGCATGTAAAGCATTTCATAATATATTCAAATATAATTGAATTAATAATAATCTTGTTGAACTCGACGACTCGAATGCAACATCTTTTGAAACATGTCATGAATGACTCCAAGTAATATCTCTAATATGAGCACATGCACAGCGGAAGATTTCTTTCATACCTGAGAATAAACATGCTTTAAAGTGTCAACCAAAAGGTTGGTGAGTTCATTAGTTTATCATAAAGAATCATTTCATAATTTTTAATAGACCACAAGATTTCATATTTTCTATTTCTCATAAACATACGTCCCATGCATAGAGACAAAAATAACATTCATATGGATTGAACACCTGGTAACCGACATTCACAATATGCATATAAGAATATCCCCATCATTCCGGGATCCTCCTTCGGACATGATATAAATTTCGAAGTACTAAAGCATCCGGTACTTTGGATGGGGCTTGTTGGGCCCGATAGATCTATCTTTAGGATTCGCGTCAATTAGGGTGTCTGTTCCCTAATTCTTAGATTACCAGACTTAATAAAAAGGGCATATTCGATTAGATAATCCAACCATAGAATGTAGTTTCATTTACTTGTATCTATTTCGTAAAACAGTTATAAAAACAGCGCATGTATTCTCAGTCCCAAAAATATATATTGCAAAAGCATTTAAAAGGGGAGTAATGGAACTCACGCATATAAATATTTTAAAACAGTTAATAAAGCATTTGCATGTATTCTCAGTCCAAAAACGTAAAGAGTAAAAGGGGATCAATGAAACTCACACATGTAAATATTGTAAAACAGTTAATAAAGCATTTGCATGTATTCTCAGCCCAAAAACGTAAAGAGTAAAAAAAAAAGGCAAATGAACTCACCTAATGTATTTTGTAGTAAAAATACATATGACTATATTGAACAATGCAGGGTTGGCCTCGGATTCACGAACCTATATCATTTATATATGCATTAACACATATACTCGTAATCGAACAAGTTAAATATTACTATATATATATATATATATATTATTTCAATTGGTTATATTTTTATATCTATATATATATACTTTTATATATATTTTATATAAGTAGTTTAATAACAATTTTATTGTAATAATAATAATAATAATAATAATAATAATAATAATATTGTAAATATAGTTCTTATAATAATAGTAATGTTACTAGTAATAATAAAAATGATAGTAATGTTAATAAGGTTAATAATAATATTAATGATGAAAATTCTAAAATGATACTAGTATTAATATTAGTGATAATAATAATAGTTTGTATTATTTCCATAATAATAATCATAATAATCCTAACTATAATATTTCTTACATCAATATTAGCAATTCTAATAATAATAATAATATTAGTAATGATAATACTAATAATAGTAATAATAATAATAATAGCTATAATAATAGTTTTAATAAAAATGGTAGATTTAAAGTAATGATACTTTGAGTAATCCTAATAATCTCTAATAATAACAGTACTTATCATAATAACAATAATGATACTAACAATTATAATTATAATAATAATACTAATAATATTTGGTGATATTACTTAATGATAAATAAAATGATAATAATAATAATAATAATAATAATAATAATAATAATAATAATAATAATAATAATAATAATAATAATAATAATAATAATAATAATAATATCAATTAATACCTTGGAAGCATTAAAAAAAAGAAAAGCTGCCCGCAACGAGACTCGAACCCAAGACCTCCCGCTCACAGCCTAACACCCTTAACCAAACGTACCATGCTGTTTTTCTGTTTTACATTTCCTTTTAACTATATAAAACCCGTAATCCACTGTTATCATCTTCTTCCATATATTCAGTCGACTATGGGACTCAACCCAGTTTTATTAAATCGAGTTTAAGCTTTGAATTAGGATACATATTTGAAATAAACGAAATTCATGGTAATTGTTTTGGATTAACAGAAAAAATATAAAAGAAAATAAAAAGAAATCGGCTGTAGCAGCCTTCGCAATGAACAACCTAACACAATCATTGATTTCGAATTTTATAACGTTTTAGAAAATAATTACAGTATGAATTGTGTTCCAAATGATTATTAGAAACTTTAGAAATCCTTAATTTCAACAGATTCGACTTATAATTCTCCAATTTAATCTTCTAAAAATCAGTTGACTTTTTATAAAATAACTTTGACCTTGAAATTAGATGTCGATACTGAAAATCGAACTTTGAAACTTTACAGATAATTTAAACATATAAATCCTAACATATCTGCATTATTACTTTTTGCAAATTCTTTTGAAATCAAGGTTTTTGCAATTTAAGAATGGAACAGGGTAACCGTCGGGGAAAAAAAAATAAAAAAATAATAGTTCAAAAAAAATGTATACGATTATATGCACTAGTAATTTGATGTTTGAGAGTGAAGGAAGTTTGAATGGTTTCTTTTGTAGCATCATAAGTAATATGCTAATTGGTAATTCGACAGAAGTTAATACAGAGAAGAAAAAAAAAAAAAATTAATAATAAACTAAAAATAGGATAGTGACTTCAAACAAATTTTTGTCTGGTTCTAAGAATCGAATATAGATGGTACGATTTACAGACACAAAACAAAATTGAATAAAGGTGGATTGTGATATCAAACTGCCTCATTGGAGTCGAGCGAAAAAGAAAGGAATAAAAAAATTAAAGAAAAAAAATACATATATAACAACAGATTCGATTATATTTGTTTCTTTCTTTTTTTTTTTTTTTAAGACAATAATAATTAATATGTATATATATATTAATAATAATAATACTAATTATTAATAATTATTTTAATTATTATTACTAAGATACTTATAATGATAAATTTTAAAAAAAAAATAATAATAAATAATAGTGTGATGATATTATTGATAACCAAAAATGATAATTTTAATAAGTTTATTAATAATAATTAATAAGAATGATAATAATAATATTATTAATGATACGCATATTAAATTGTGTTATTTTCTGAGAATGTTAATAATAATGATAATTTTAATGAGAACGGTAGTTACAAAAATAATAATCTTAAATCAAAATTTTACTACTCATCATAATAGTGATATTAACAATGATAACGATAATAATCATAATATTTATAATTCCCAATAATAATTACACTAACAATAATTATAATACTAATACTTAATAATAGCAATTATAATAACTGATAATACTTATATTACAATTATAATATATTCAATAAACTAATATTGGTATTGATATTAGTATTGTATTAGTAATTAATAATGAAAGTTATTATGATAACTATATTCTTAACTTGTATTTACATTTAATATATACAACTTATTAATTATGTAATATTTAATAATTATCTATATAGTAACTTATATTGAATATTAAATTCTTATATGTAAATTATAATATACATATTATAATAATCATATATTTAAATGTAAAATTTTATTTTAAATACAACTTAATTACTTTATATCTTATTTTACTTATCTAATTTTAATGTTTAAATTATTTATTATAATCTCAATTTATTATATATACCTACATTCATATATATATATATATATTTTCAAACAATTGTTCGTGAATCGCCGAGAGTTGGTCGAGGTTCAAATTATTACATGAATACAGTTTAATTTGTTTTGTGACTCAACATTACAGACTTTGCTTATCATCTCGAAATCAAATAAGATTCAAGTTTAAATTTGGTCGGAAATTCCCGGGTCATCACAAAAAGTTCGATAAAAAATTTGAAAAACTTTTTAGAAAATGCGAGAAGAATTTAAAAAGGTTTTAAATGAAGAATAAAAAATATAATAAAAGTAATATTTTAAAAAAATTTGAGAAAAGAATAAAATAATAAAAAGTGAGAGTTTAAGTAGAAAAATCAAAATGTATTTGAAGAGTGGGAAGATTGAATTCAATTAAAATTTTGAAGAAGTTATTTCAAAAGATTTAATAAAAAAGGTGCTAATAGGTAAAAAAAGAAAGTAAAAAAATAAGAGAGAGAGAGTTGGAAGGAATTGAACCCATGACCCATTACCAAGTATACACTCTAACCATTGAACCATTTCTGTGTATGTTAAATTTTTGAAAGAGTTTATATTTATCAGTAAACAAAAGCGTTTTTAAAATTAAATGCAAAAGTGGGCCGAAATTGGGCTGTATTTACTGTTCAGGTGCTAATAGGTAAAAAAAGAAATAAAAAAAAAAATAAGAGAGAGAGTCGGAGGGAATTGAACCCATGACCCATTACCAAGTATACACTCTAACCATTGAACCATTTCTGTGTTTGTTAAATTTTTGAAAGAGTTTATATTTATCTGTAAACAAAAGCGTTTTTGAAATTAAATGCAAAAGTGGGTCGAAATTGGGCTTTAATTGGGCCGAAATTGGATTGTATTTACTGTTCATTCAATTCTTCAATTGAATATATATACAATAACATATATATATATATATATATATATATATATATATATATATATATATATATATATATATATATATATTGGTAGGATCAAGGGGGAAGTAACCAATCGAGGGGAAGCGGGGGGAAGCAAAACTTTTTTTTTTCGTTTTTTGAAAAAACTTTGTTCACGAACATTGTAGATTGGATGAAAATATGAACATTTAATAAAGACACTTTGTGATAAATGTTTTTATTTTGACCAAAAAACACTCGAAGAAGTAATATATAACAATTATCGTGTTTTTCGAGCGTATGTTGAAGTTTTAGATATTAGGGTTTAGATATTAGGGTTTACAGGGTTTAAAAATTTAGGATTTAGGGTTTAGATTTAGGATTTAGATTGAGTTTTTAACACGAACGATTTAGAGTTTAGAGTTTTGGGTTTAGGGTTTTGGGTTTTGGGTTTAAGGACTAAACTCAAAACACCAAACCCTAAACCCTAACTCTAAATCGGGCTAAATTTTGCTTCACAAAACATGAAAAAAAAGCGTTAACATTCTTCACGATCAATATTATTTTGAATGTTAATTTTTGTCGATCGTTTTCCCGCCTAAATAATAACATTCATCACGAAGTATCTTTTCTAAATGTTCATATTTTCGTGTGATCTTGATGCCTGAAAAAAAAAATCCAAAAAAACGGAAAAATTTTTTTTTGCTTCCCCCCGATTGGTTACTTCCCCATTGATCCTGCCCCTATATATATATATATATATATATATATATATATATATATATATATATATATATATATATATATATATATATATATATATATATATATATATATATATATATATATATATATATATATATATATCCTTTTTTATTTTTATTTTTATTTTTAACGAGGAACTCCCTATGAACGAACACATTGACTCCCTCATAGCAGGTAAAACTCGAAAATCGAAAACTCATGCGTCACCCTAATGCCGATAAAACACCTTCCACTGTAAATTTCTAATTAGGTTGATCCGACTTTACCAAGGATCGAACCCATGTAGCTTCACTATGAGTTCCAGTGACCACTTGAGGTGTGCCCTAAGTGATTATATTCCTTTTCCACACACATATAAACATAATAATACTTTTACAAAACGACCATCTATACAAAATTATATGGTGTTTGAATTTACAGTTTGAAATTTAATTGTGTTTAGATACTTATAATTAAATAATCAGTCCTAGATAAGTGTGTTATATATTAATGGTGTTTGATTGTTTAATAATTATTTTATTTTTTTGTTGTTTTGAAAAATCTGATCATTTCATAACATAACATGTAAAGGGGGAAATAAGTGAGAAAGAAAATTGATTATAGTTCTACAATAATTTGTGACATCTCTTTTCGTTTTCACGTTTTGAGTGTTTAAAATCGAAATTACTTGACATCTATATTTAACTTGTTAAACACTACCGATTAATTTTAATGATTAATTTATAACATGTCATAATCACGTGATTATTTTTTTCTGCGAAAAACTAAATATATATAAAAACGGGAAATACTTCATCGAAATGATGAAGACCGAACATATAAACAAACCGGAGAAAAAATCGATCTCAAACTAAACATAATAACCGAAAACTACGAACACGCGCTTTTAGTAAAGCGAAACCCGACAAACGATATGAACCAAATGAAAATCAACCCAAACTGAAACCTAGAACAAGAAAGAGAGCCTATAATCTAGTCACCACCTGACCACAAAAATTAAGACATCTATTAAAAAATAAATTTTTTAACCAGAGACCCCAGTAACTATCATTCCTAGATCCGCCACTGCATTCAAGCAACAAAAATCAAATGTCGTCGACTTTAAATTTCCCAATTCTTCTCCGTGCCCGTTCTTCATCTTTTTTGACTTGAATTAGCCGCCTCGAAATCTTTTATAACGGAGTAAAAACCCCAAAAAAGAGCCCGCGAACACTTTATCTAAACGGAAACCGGAGGCACCCTTACTTTCAAAAGCAAATATAAACACTATATTGATGGTGTATTTCTTTTGGAAGAGTTAAAGATAGATGTGATAATGGAGATTAATTAAAAATAAAATATATACACACTATATTGAATGTTTATTTTGTGGGGCAAGTAGATAGACTTCCACGTTTTTCTTATGGTTTTCTTTTCCTCAGATGGTCAAAGATCGCATCAAATTTACCAGGACGAACAGATAACGAGATAAAAAATCATTGGATCACTCATATCAAGAAAAAACTACTAAAAGGAGGACTTGATCCAGCCACACATGAACCACTTCAAAATGAATCTCACAACGTAGAGACATCAGGTGATAACAACTATTCATCGCCCCTTGAAGGTGACAATGCAACATCAAGTTCGGACGAGAACTCAAACTCGTCACCACCCGAAAATTGTTCATCTATGACAAGTGAAGGACATGAAAATATGTTTCAAAGACTTTCCGAGAACTCAAACTCGTCACCACCCCAAAATTGTTCATCTGTGACATGTGAAGGACCTAAAAATATGTTTCAAAGCCTTTGTGAGGACAAAAAGTTGTTAAATTACCTCATAGGTGACGATGAGCCGACTTTAGTCGAT